>NW_008795527.1:6100326-6109369 GCF_000699145.1 Aptenodytes forsteri
GATCCCCTCATCCAGATCATTGATAAAGATATTAGACAGAACTGGCCCCAAAACTGAGCCCTGGGGAACACCGCTCGTGACCGGCCGCCATCTGGATTTAACTCCATTCACCACAGCCCAGCCATCCAGCCAGTTTTTCACCCAGTGAAGAGTATGCCCGTCCAAGCCATGAGCAGCCAGTTTCTCCAGGAGAATGCTGTGGGAAACGGTGTCAACGGCTTTGCTAAAGCCCAGGTAAACAACATCCACAGCTTTTCCCTCATCCACTAAGCGGGTCATCTTGTCATAGAAGGAGATCAGGTTAGTCATGCAGGACCTGCCTTGCATAAACCCATGCTGACTGGGCAGCTGCTCTCAAGAAGGCATGCTTGAGAGTAGCTACCCAGGGGCAGCTGGCAGTGCTGCTCATGGAGATTCCCAGTTCTTAGGTCCAGTCTTCAACGTCATATCTAGCACTACTGAATTAGTAGGTGTTACAGCTGTTTCTCGCAGCTTGAGGCCTGGTTCAACTGTAGGGAAGTCTTCTCACCATGAAGTTGTAGATACTACAGAACCTTTCTCCTATCCTGTCTTTATGCAGAGCTAGTGCTCCTAAGTTGGGTGCCTAAAGTCTTTATCCTGTGTCTTTGTCTAGACAAGCCAGATGTATTTCTGATTTTAAGAGGAAATTCAGTGAAAACTTGCCCATTGTTGTTGGACGTCGGCTACAAAGTTTCATCTCTTGTCTCTTTATTGCATATTCTAGGGAACTGTGAAAGTCTGCATAGTGGATCTTTTTATTAAAAAAGAGGAAAAAAGAAATCAAAATAATTAAAATGAGAAAATAACAAAGAAGGAAAAAAAAAAGAAACTGGTGGGTAATATTTAGGTTAGTAGAAAAATGTTTCTTTGGGAAAGTAGCCAAATTACTAACCATAAAAGGGTAGGAAGAAAAACTTTTGGTACCATGAAAAATTCATGAGTGAGTAGGAGGTCAGAACTACAGTGACTTGTAATTCAGCTCAGTTTGTATTAAACCTGGATATGAACTTCTGAACTTGATTTTCCACTACCTTTCTAGTTTGGGATATTGGTAAGAAATTATTAATGACGAAATATATCAGTTTCCTTCTGAGTTATATGGAATATTGGTGACTCCACTGTACTGTTCAGAGATTTGAAAAGCTTGTTGCTCTCAGTTATCATTTATAGTTCTTTATACCTATATACTTCTGTTTGTAATTTAGGTTCTTCTATATGTATTGTTTCAGGGTTTAAAAAATATAATTTTCTTCTTTAGAGTCCTTTAAACATGGATAGACATTTTTCTCTGTTAAATTCTAAACAGGATAAAATTACATTGCAGTAAAAAACTAAGTTACTTAATAAAATAAAGATTTTGAACACAAATTTTTTGTTTAATTTCTGCATAAGCTCTGTTTTATTCTTTAACTCAATTTTTGTAGGCAACTATGCTACCACTTGACTACTGCTTTTGGATGTTCTGCAGGAAAAAAAAAAATTGGGCACATACTGGAGTTTCAAAGCATAATCCATGTGTAGTAAATAAAGTTTTTGCATTTTTTCCAACAAAAATGAAATCTTATTTTCTTTACTGGGTACTTTTCCCAGACAAATAGTGTGCAAACTGAATAGGCCATGAAAGTTCACTGAGAGAATTCCATAAAGGTGTTATAATGACCCTAAAAGCCTACTTATACACCAGTTGTTTCATACAATATTTGTAAACCTCACAAATGTTACTATACACGCTTGCATTCATATCATCATTGGCTATGATCTTGTCCCATAAATTAAGTAAGGTTGGGTCTTGTCAGTTCTTGGAGAGGAGACCTCCAAGGAAAACCCAGATGGTGCAGACATTGATAGTGATTCAGTGGGAAGACCACCTACTGTGTTAGTACTCATTTTTCTTCTGGATTGAGCGCATTGCGTTTGGAAGGAGGTTGCTGTTTTTTTCTGAGGTTAAAAATTAAGAACCTGACCAAAACTAAGTATTTCAAAGCATCATAATAATAATCCTATCACACCTTGCATAAAAGTACAGAAGTGGTTCAAATATTGCCAGCTGAAATCAGAAAACTATTGGAGTTAACTGAAAATGTCTTTTTCCCTTTTTTTTTCATTCTCTCTTCATTCTGTGTCTATCCACCCCCTCTGTGAAATATTCACTGATAGCTAACAACTAAAAGCAATTTTTATCTTCATCAGCATTTCCTGTAAGCTTTTGTAAAATACTCAAAACTCAAAGAGCATGACTGCAACAGAAACTGGGAATTCCCTTAGCTGGGAATTTGTAATTTGGTCCTTATTATTTTTTTTTTGTGGCATAGAACAGATAAAATGTTAAAATGTAATCTGTTTTGCCTTATTTCATTGACAAATGTCATCTTGTCTTGTGTCTCTACTCCCCTCTCTGGGCTAGAATACCTGGTTACACCATACTTCTTTGGTGGTGCAGGGCAGGGTGCAGGCATTAAATGGTGCTGACTGAAAACTTTGGGCCAGGAGCTCTGTGGCAAGTGAAGCACTATTTACTGTGCGTTGTCTCAGTAGTCTGTATATTCTTCTTATTGCTCCCCAAGTGTTAAATTACTATTATGATGCATCATGACAATTCTTGGTTTCATTTTTTTTTCTCCCATTTCCTCTAAAGTTCTTTATAAAAATTGAAATTATTCACAGAATACAGACATTTGTCATGAAAGAGAGTTTTAAATCCGAAAATTGGATGAAAAGCAGTTAAAGTAGAAACAAAGTGTAATCAGTCCTGATAGTATTCTGTCTACATGAAACTTCACATTAGACAAATTCAGGGCAGAAAATAAAGATAATTGTGCACAGTGTGTTTGTTGACTATTGTCTTTCACCCTAGACAGGACTGTGGTTTAAGGAACAGCAGATATCCTTGTGGGCAGATATAGGCTTCCTCACAGCTAAAATCTGAACGATATAATTGTGAATTTTGTATGCAGATTGACAAGATTATAACTGTTTTCTAATGTTTAGCACCTAGAATTTTTGCATGGAAAGAGATTTGCAAGACCTAGAAGCTTTCACAGCTTTAGAAAAAATGTCTTTGACATTGACAATTGGCCAATGTATTCATACCTATAAATACCTATAAATAATGGATTTTTTTCACAGGGGATGTGAAAGACAGAGTTTGCCTTTTACTCTTGGAGCCCAGTTGCATGTGTCAAAGAGTGTACAGTGGAGTAAAACTTCACATACAGTTGCAAATATTCAGTCTATAGTGGGTTCATTGAAATTGATCTTAATTCTTCATAAGCACAAAATAGTTCTCAAGTCAAATACTATTTTAAGGGTAAGTCACAAGGAAATGACATGTTCTGAAGACACCAGCAAGAAATCACAACCAAGTATGGAATAGCTGTAGACTTGTAATGTGAAAGTCTTTACTCATCCTAAGATTTCTCATTGACCGGGGGAGATGAAAGAGGAGGAAAAGAAGAATAATTAATGAATTTTGCTCATAGTTTCTAAAAGTTAGAGATAGAGGTTCTGAAAATATCTTTTGATCTTTATGCAGGTGATATGAAAACTTTGCCGTTTGGAATTGACCTGTAGGATGGTATCATCTTTAGGCTCCAAGAATTCACTTTGTTCAAAACTAACCTGGGTTCCTGGAAAGCAAAATGGGAAATCTCATTTATTTTGCTAATGTTTCAGTTTTAGTAACTGTCATGACAGGGATGTTAAGCATATTCTTAGTGTAAACACTATTAACAACACTAAACTTGAATAAATTAAACTCTATATTTTCACTGTGTGCCCTCTGAAAATGTATTGGTGTAAATACTAAGCTAGACTTGACACAAGGTCTGGTTTTGATGGAGACGACAGAGTAGGGTGTGTTTAGGAGTAACACTGGATTTCTGCTCACCATCAAGAAGAGTGGTCACAGCTGTTGTGCTCAGACATAAGACTACTGTCTATCTTCCACTACAACTTTGTAGGATGTCTGAGGTACCTCAGAGTCAGGGAGAGGACTCAGATGAAGGAACGGAGCAGCATGACAAAGCAGCAAGACGAAGGAATGAAGCCTTAAGGGAAAGGAAGGTTTTTTTGTGAGCGAACGCTTTCTTCCAGGGTCTTGAATGAGTCTTGAGTTCCTGGGTGTCACCATTTCTTCTCTGACAGCAAACAAAACCCTAACACAAATCCTCCTGTGGCTGTTAGCTCCTCCATTAACCCCCAGTGGCTGAAGTCTGCAAAGAATCTCAGTGTTCCAACCCTGTTGTTAATCACGAGGTAGATAATATGATACCGACAGATTTTTTTCTGATTTTCTGGTTTGCATTTTTAAGAGAAAATAACATACACACAAGCAATGTAAAATAATATTTTTGTGGTTCTGAACTTTTCAAAATTTTGGTTGTACCAGAACTGAGGCTGCAGATAATTTATAGTAATATCTGCTGATTTCAAAGATTTCCTTTGGTGGCAGGGGAGGAAAAGGTGCTTTGATGCTGCTGCATGGTTTTGCTTCCCCATTTTCAGAATGAAATGCTTTGATATTTCTTGTCATCTTGTTTCTTATTTTGAATTAAATACAATATTAAAAGCTACAAACAGTTTTAAAAGTTGAAATCAAAACAAACAGATCAGCTTCAGAGAGCTTTCTTTTTTTATAGATTTGTGGAGCATGTTCAACATTTCTTAACTGCAGAATTTCCTATGGAACACAAAGAGATAACCCGAATTCTTTTGGCATCTCTAATTATAAAAGGCTTTGCTTACATGTTTATCCACTATTTTAGCAGGAGTAAATTTCAGCGTACAGGGTGAACTCATTAAGGGGTGAATCAGGATTTTGTGGCAACAGGAGTCATTCTTGCTTGTTGCAGAGGCTGGGAGATGTGCTGAATGAGTCAGGAACTGCAGAAGGTAGAAAGACCATCTTGCATGTACAGCAGCTCCATGGTGCCCTGATGATCTGGGTTCTCTTCCTACCTCTGCTTCCTTGGAGGTGGTGCCAGGTGACTCTATTAAAACTGGCTTCTCAAAGGCAGTCAGAAACTGTGTGCTATTTGCTTTCTGGGTGACTGATGGCAGAGACTATGGAGGACCAAGCTGCAGAACTACTCAACACTCACAATTGTAGCTAAACTCAGTGGGGAACCGTGATTTTAAAAGCTATAGAATACTTGCTGTGATAGACTTTTTTAAAAAATCATTCCTACATGCGTGAAATTGGTCTGCCAGCTCTAGCTATGTCTGTATCTCTGTTACTTCTGAAAAAGAATGTGGATGGTGATTTCCCCTGAACTTATAAGGGTATTATCATAATTTGTAGCTGATTGAAACACTATACAAATTAATGCCACTGTGAAATCTGAGAGAATCAACATAGGTTCTTTCTTCAGAGTAAGACTGAGCTGTGTACCAAAATGTGACATGAAGTCACGCCTTGAATTACATAGATAAAATGGATTATTCACTAGATGCTTACTAAGAATATCCCCAATGAAACACAGACTCTAAGAAAATACAGTATGGGATCACCTAGAGCAAGACAGTAATTGTCATGTATATATTTAAGGGGACTGAATTAACATTGCTCAGGCAGCAATATTAGAAACTGTGTATTTTGACTGCTTTGCTATGTTTGCTATGAAACTTCAGTGTGCTTTCACTGTAAGGAGGTATTTAAGTGCGTGTATGTAATAAGTTGAATAGGATGTTTCAGTAAAAAATTATTGTGGTTGGTACAAAGCTTTATTTATATTTCTTAGAAGCTGAATCTAACTGGAGTAAACTTTGTTTCTTCTACGTTGCATGTTTTCCCTTTTTCACTGCTAGTGAGTTTCCTTTTATACTTCAGCCTTATCATCAAACTATGAGGGCATTTAAGGACTGTTGAAGACTGTCCAAATGAAGAGTTCTTATTCCACAATCCTAGTAAATTGGGAGTAATCCACTTATAATTATACTTGCAGTCTGCTAGGCTGGAATATACAACTCAAAACCAAGCTCTTCTAGAACTTTGGGGTTTGATTCCAGATTTGTTAAGGCTTACTACCTCTGGGAGATTTTTAAAAATGAGATTGTCATTGCAGAGCCAGCAGAGGGGCTGGCTTATTCAAAAAACACATTGATTTAATAGGAATTAGGATGGATTAAAAGCTTTGATGGGAGGGTATAAGTAGACACACTGTATGCGGTGCTCCCCAGATTACCTCTTCCCCTGTTTGGGTTTCTTGGTGAGATGCCCTCTCTACTCTTACCAGAAACGGGTCCATATGATGGCCAGAATTTCAAAATTGATTAAAGACTCTGAATATTGTCAGGTTCTGAGTGTTCAGCATGAAACATTGTTAAAGTTGCCTAAGATTCAGAAAGTGCTCAACACCTCTTTTATGAGAATCTGTTTCCTTTGAGACAGGCCCATAAAATTATTGGTCACCTCAGAACATATAGATCAGTCTCCCTCCCCACTAGCAAAAAAAAACCAGCTGGACAAAACTGTTACTACTTCTATAGCTCACCATGAACATCAGAGCTTGGCAGGATTTCGCTACCTTCAGTTTCTTCTACCAGTGACGTATAACAGTGATTAAATAAGTTCTGTCCTCCTTTGGACTATGGCCACAGTTTAAACTGCTCAGAGGCAACTGAGTCAGATCAGGCTGAATGCTACCTCCGAGCTCAGCCCCTTTTCTTAACCTAGTGTTCCCCCCTGGCCTCTGTGGTTTCCTCTTTGCAAAAAGCACCTCTCCATATTGCATTGGTTAGCTGCTTCTGAATTTGTATACAATATGACGTGAGGGAGCAGATTCCCTGGCCCACAGGTTGTGTAATTTTACAACCTTATAAGGTAAATTATTGATAGATTTCTGGTGCTCCAAAAATAAGTAAGTGGAATATTTACAGAGTAAGATCTGGACATGATCTTTGCTTGAGTTTATTATTCTGCCTGCTGCTCCCCCACACTTCCCATGCCTCTAGATAAACTCAGTTTAATATTCATCCCAGATATACTGCCATCTCCAAGCTTCTGGCAATCACTGTTATCTGTCACACTGATGTGCTACACAGGAAAATTGTTTTGCATTTTTTGGTGGAGATATAAAAAGTTATTGGCATAGGTAGTTTGGAAGACAGAACAGCTTTCTTACCCAGTGAGATATTATTGTGTTCCAGAAGCATCTGAAGGGAGTCAAACCTAGTCCACACATATGTTCTATTTCACATGGTGTGTTGAGGCCAAAATTCAGGGCCAGCTGCTCCTAAGTCTTTGGCATGTGCTTTTCTTTAACCACATTGAGCATTGCCTGTGTGTATGTGCTTGCACAGTTGTGGCCTCAGCTTCAGAGCCATATATATGTTTCTTAGCCTCTCAGTGTCTTTTTTCTTTAAAAAAAAAAAATACGTCATTTGGAGTTAAGTCTAGAAAAGCAGTTTGCTGTCTTTTGGCTTATTAAAATGCAGTAGTACCAGAAAATATAATGTGACAACAACCGCCTGACTTTTGCGTCTATATGGGATAGACTTTAATATTGTTTTAAAACTTAGACGATATAGGAAATGAAGCCTCGAAACTCATGTATTCTCGTTGCATGTAAACTGGTACTTTTTTGTCGCACATGAGGACAGACATTAAAAACAACTTTATAAAGTATTTATGAGGTTTTGATTTACCACAATTATTTTCTCTGGCTTTTAGAGTCTCTGAATAGTATCTTAATGCTAGATCATATTTTCTGACAACAGAACACCAGATACACTGTAATGATTTGGCATTCAGCCTTTTGGAATGAAGGCCAAAACTGGCTAAATAAATCTTTTCCAATAGCAAGGAGCAATGATTGCATTGTAAACTCTGGATAAATCTGTGATATTACAGAAAGCAACTGTTTTGCAATAAATTGACTTGAAAAAAAAAATGTATGGAAAAAATTTCCCATACTGGAAAGATGCCAACATGGCATTATGCTACCAGAGTCTTCTATACTGTTGCAACTGAACATTTAATAATGTGACAGAAAGGTTTTTTTCTTGATTATTACGCTCAAGGTTGGGTGAGAATCCCAGAAGGGAGTAGTATTTAATAGATACGTTAACTTTATTAATAACATATAAAACACATCGGGATTCCTAGTAGTCAATTCTACACATGGTTAAGAAAAGGCAGGTGGTCTGTGAAATAGCTTGGGCTCACGCTATGCAAGATTTCTATCACGAGAGGCAAAGCTCTGAGTTGCTTTGTATTCAGCTGGAGTCAGTGGAGTAAAATATTCACCAACGTGCATTTATTGCTAGTGGTGTATGACTGTAGGTCTTAGAGGCAAAGCAAGAGATCAGGGCTGTTGTGCTAAACACTCTGCAAGTGTGTAGATAGACATCATCCTCACCCAGAAGAGCTTCTAATTGAAAATACAGATGCCTCAGACCAGGTGGAAAGGGAAGCAGATGTTTAAGAGAAGCGACCTATGGAAGCCACAAAACTGCCAGTGGCAGCAGTGGGAGGAGGGGGGGCACAAAACTGCCAGTGGCAGCAGTGGAAGGAGGAGTGGTCCTGGAGGCTGAACCTCATGGTGTGAGCTGTGACTTTCAGTCCACAGGAGGGTGGGTTTGTTTGTTTTCCCTTCAGATTTTCGCGTGTGGAAAGACGGTGTGGAAACACGCAGCCACACGTTGACACAACTGTGCAGCCATACAGGTCCCTCCAGCAGCTTTGTGTGTGTGTTGGAGAGGAGAAACAAGAGGGCCCCGTGGTGCTCCTCAGGTCAGGGCCCGGGAGCGGAGGGGCGGGTGCCCTCTGTGACCCCCTGCTGTATCTCTTCTTGAGAAACTTCCCCAGTTTTGCTTTAAAAAGGGCCAGAACCAGCTGAACAAATGTATGGCTGTTTGGTGTAGCGTTTCCATGCAGTTCAGGTTAATAGTTCAGTTACAGTGCAAAGACTAAATCCATGTTCTCCAGATAGTATAACCCCAACTCAAAAGAAATAATAATAGAAATAACAGTAATAGAAATAATAATAATAATAATAATAATAATAATAATAATAATAATAAT
>NW_008795527.1:6109700-6122735 GCF_000699145.1 Aptenodytes forsteri
GCTGCAAGGGGCAAGTCGCCGTCCCCGGGAGCAGGCGGCAGCGGGGAATCGTGCAGACGGTGGCTAGGGAGGGCTGCAGTACGTACAGGCATGCGGGGAGAGGAGCCTTGGAGTATATCCAGAGTGAAAATCTTAGAGTCTTAGCAGCTGAAAGATGTCGAACGCTCGCCTCAGGCTGCGAAGCGTCTGGCACGCTACCGGGGAGTGTGTCAGGACAAGGCTGGCACCGTGGCGCTCCAGGGACCACGCAGAAAACCTTACGATTACAGCTGTAACTGGGCCACTTCCTGAGCTTTCGCCTTCACTTTCAAACCTCACAACCCATCTGAAATGTAGCGGTGTCCCAGCATGATGCACTTAGCACATCTAATTATTTAATTATTATCCTCCCTTCCACACATGTAGAATCACAGTTTCACCTGCTCATGTGGCACCCACATGTGCTGTCCTGAACATCAGCGTGTGAGTGGCTTGGGATCACTGCCAGTCTGGTATCTTCCTCTCCTGCCTTTGTTCGAGCTCTTCATTCAAACGGCGGCTTCTGCACGCTCCTCTAGGTACCTAAATATAAATGCATGAACAAAATAATTGTGCAACTCATGTAATACTTAGCGGAATCTTTGTTAACTGCTTTGAAAATGAAAAGTGCCTTCTAAATAAAAATAGCTAGAAAGGATCTTTGTGCAATAGCTAAACACTTGCCAGGGAAAGTGAATACAGTTTTTGAACTTTGTTTTTTTAAAGGCTTCCCATCATTTAAAGCCACATGGACTTTAGTTAAGTGCTATCATGATGGCTGTTCAACGAATGTATGTCAAGTGTTGCTCAATAAACACAACAACATAGGTGTTCTCTCAGAACTATGTCAGAAAAGAAAATACATTTTTATTCTGAAAAATACCCACTCCAAGTGTTTTCACTATCATTACATAAAGAATACATCACACTTCCTCATACTACAGCATTTTTTTAAAGTTATTAGGTGTTTAACTGCATTTCCAGTGTGAAAAAGTTGATCTCAAAGAGGCTTCAAGAAAGAAGCGGAGGCAGGAAGATGTAGGCAGAAAAAAGGTTTGAGAAAAGCTGCCAATAAATTTATGTCCAGCAAATGAATGCAGGTAAGAAGAAAAGGAAAATCCCTAGTGGGAAACATAGATAGACTTCCAGGAATCAGGTACTTGCTGTGTGTATTAATCAGATAAATTTGCTCCTGGTCCAAACCAAAGTACACTGAACAATACAGAGAGAGGAATCAGTGATATGTTTTTGGTTCCTGTTACGGCCCATTTGCATTGTTTGGGGACTTTATGAAGAGTTTTTGTTGCAGAGGCTGGTTTCCTCCACCAGTCTTGTCCTCTGGCAGGCTGGCAGCATGGTGAAGCATGGATAACAGCATTGCTTATGTTCTTGTAGCAAAGGTAGGATTCGGCCTCTGTGTTTGATGCTGTGGCTATGGGTTCATGTTATAATTCAGACATTCGAGGTAAGGGGGCCAGAGGGCAGATAAGCTTTTTCCCAGCAGCTGTTAACAGAGCTTGCAATGCATGCTTAAGATGCCACCTGACCAGAGGCAGAGTGATTTAATAAAGTGAGAGCTGTCTTGGGACTTTGCATCCTTTCCTGTCTCTGCCGTTGCTCTCCTGCTGAATGACCTTTTCAGCCTAATGCCTCAGTTTCTTCAGCTGTAAAATGGATGCAGTAAGCATTGCAGAAGCAATCAGTAAAGTGTTTTTCTTTCTAGAGAGAAAATGTGATGTATAATAACTGGGCATTATTTATTTTTATCTGGGATGTTTTAGAAGAGAGAGCAGCTTTCGTGTGGTCCCATTGTCTCCTCCCTCATCCTTGCAATACTGTAAGGATGGTGTTAGTGTGTTTTTTATAATTTCTGCTTGGTTGTTTCAATCAGTTCAGAATAAATGAGTATCCACGTGCTTTTGGCCTATTTTGAATGCTTATTCCTTAACATTCTCTCAAAGATGTTGAACATACATATGAAGTGAAGTGAAGTCCCTGTCAGGGCAGAGGAAGCTGGCAGTCAGGCAGCAATTGGTCATAGAGCACCAAAATTAGAGGTAGGGAGTAGGTGAGAAATCTTAAGAGTCACTGTTTGGGAGATTTTTAGATGTGCAGAAGAAGGAGGTGTTTAAAAAGCATTCCAAAACTTAAGTGTGCAACATTACACAGATACTTATTTTAGAAAAATAGATCTTAAACTTAGTGGATTGCTCTCTATTTTCATATCAGTAGGTAATTCAACATTTTCAAGTGATAGCATGTCAAGAACCTCACAAACATCCAGCCACTGTCTAATTGTGCTGACTAGTTATTTCTAATCTGATAATAAGCAGTGAATTGGTTAACAGTGTTGGTACTTAAGTGTGCATGTTTATGCTTCAAGGCTGACACTCCGGTAAGATGAATGGGGGAAGTTAACTTCGCTTGATGCTATTGTTTTAGCTGGTAAGGATGAGGACTCAACAAGATGAAAGTATGTTGGTTTACATTGTCAAGGCTATCTTCACAACCAGAAGCTAGAAACTTCCTTTATTATAAGAAAACAAACACATAAATTCTGGGAAATAGAATAAAACCCTCCATTAATCTGCATGAAAGCCTTAAATCATTCAGATTCATAGATTTGCTACTTATGGTACTTTTTTTCTTCTGGCTTTGGAATGAGAGTTTGTCGTGATCAGGCAGCATCGTTGCTTGCATCCATTGATGGGCTAAGAAATGACAGTAATAAAACCAGATACAGCAGGCCTCTGTTTTCTTCGAAAGGTAGCTTTTTGGAAATGGCGAAGAAGCAGAAAGAAATGCTAATAGAATGCTACCCTGTTCTATTGAAATCTGTTCAGAAAAATAAATGAGGTTCTGCTCTTGGCTCCCTTTGTCTTGTTGAACAATATAAGATAACTCACTTGATCTAACTTTACACCAGCTTCCCAACTGCGAAACAAGAATGAATGAGTTATGCATGCTTTCTAAAAATGTTGAGAAATGCAGATGGAAAATTATTATGTAATCCCTAAGCACCAAATTGGGTGACCTTTATTCATATTGAAATAATGAGGACTATTTACAGAGTAACCTACCGTTCACCGTGAGTAAGGATGACAGAATCCAGGCTGGTTTTGTCTTGGCCCAAAGAATACTTCTGAACTGCTGTTTTCGTTAGGTTTTACAGTTCCATTTTCATAAGATTAAAGGGACCTGAAAATGAATAAAATTGCAGGTTAGTGAATGATGCTGTATGTTTGAAGATATCCACACTCTAACTTAATCACTTGATATATCTCTGAATACCAGTATCTCATCTGTAATATTACTGCTGGGATTTTCAGAAAAATAGCATGTAATGTCAACTCTGTACTTAAACTGTAACCAGCAAACCCTGGGGAGCTATCAAGTTATCAGTCTTTAGTACTGAAAACATAACACCGGTTTAAGTATAGCTACTCAAAATGGGTCAAGTTACAGCTGGGTTATATTTTAGTGAACTATACCAGTATCTCATCTGTAATATTACTGCTGGGATTTTCAGAAAAATAGCATGTAATGTCAACTCTGTACTTAAACTGTAACCAGCAAACCCTGGGGAGCTATCAAGTTATCAGTCTTTAGTACTGAAAACATAACACCGGTTTAAGTATAGCTACTCAAAATGGGTCAAGTTACAGCTGGGTTATATTTTAGTGAACTAAAATTAATAAGGTATTTTCAGCCAAACAGGCAAATTCTTAAATGTAGATATTTGTAACCAAGTTCCTGATTATATAAGCTCATTTTTATTTAACCCTGTGAAAATTGGTTAGGTGTACACACACACATGTGCAAAACCACCTGTGGACACTGAAGTTCTCAATTCTTTGTGGCACAGAACCTCAAGCTGGAATGGAAATGCCAGCACTTCAGCATTCAAAATCTGGATCGGATGCTAAAGTTTAAGATGTTTGGGTCTGGAGTTTGAACTTTGCAGACTTTAGAGGTAGATGTTATATACTCTGAGTTGAGATCTGTAGTAATTGGTAGGAAATAAAAAAAAAATCTTTCCTTTCAAAACTGAAATGCTTGTGTGTCAGATATCTCCATAAATGTTCTGCCTTTCTAACAGAAAAAAAAAAAAATTAGAGATCATGACATAAGAGCTAAATCTCACCAAGTCACTTCTGAAGCAGCAGTCGAGGAAGCGTCTTTGGTGGCCTGGGTAAAACAGTTCATGTTTGTCCTATGTACATTTTAATTAAACATGTAAAGACAAATTTGCTTGTCAGTTTGGCTACAAGAAATTGAGAATTTGAAGGCTCGTGGCAGCCAATATTTCACATTTACATTCACCGTTTTTCTGTAATTCTGTAAAGCTTATGTCTCTCTATTTTCTCACCAATTCCCCTGGTGAATCTCCAAGAGACAGTATGGGTTTGTCCCCCAGTGATTAGGTCTTTTTTTTCAAAGCACATAAATTATTTCTGGGCCGTTAATTCTGAGAGAATCTAATTCCAGTTCACTGTTGATTTTGGAAGGAATAAGTTATGCTCTTCAGCCTATTTAGCAAGGTTGTCGCATGTCTAGCTATATGGACTCTTTAACACATGCTTCAGTTAAATTAAAGATCCAGACAACAAACTCTAGGCTTGCTCTTTGTGACACTCACTGAAAAGTCAAAGAATCCACAGATGCCTAAATGAATTACGGTGCTACTAATACAACCTTTAAAAAGCCTGTAGAATATCTTAATTCGGTTTTTCATAATGTTTTGAGATCTTCATACATCAGGAAAAGTAATAAAAAAATCCTCGGTACTATTGGCTTTATGCATGTGTATGTAATATTTAATTCTGAAATTAAGAAGTTCAGAACTTCTGAAGTGGAACAGAGACACAACTGTCCTTTCCAAACTGTACTTTCCAAAATGCAAATAACAAAAGAACACCAGAGCCAGTTTTATGATGTTTCTGCACTTAGTCTTATGATGGATACAGATCCATTTAGTGGTTTTGGTTTTTTAATCAGAGATGCTTATATACTTGTCTCAGCATAGTTTCCTGGCCATCGCATAATTTTGTGCATATGTACATAATATCTATCTATATTACAAAACTTTTATTTCAATTTTCCTGATGGGAAATTGAGGCACAGAGAGACTATGGGACTTTTTCCGGATCACAGAGGACATGAGTCAGAGAGGCTAAATGATCTTGCATTTAGGGTTAGCTTCTAAATTACTATATGTCTTTCCTTAAGACAAATCAGTGCAAACAATGAATTAAACTGCTAAATGTTTGTTTGAAAACCAAGCAAAACATCATTAATTTAATTTGGTGAGTAAAAAAACCCAACGACCTGGAATATTGCTACAGTTATCCTTATTTTGATGTGTATTTTGGGGAAGGGAAGAGCGAGATTGTTATTTTTTTTTTTCCCATCAGAATTATCTATGTAGTTTGCCAATATCTGCCTTGGCAATACTTCACTAGTAATGTGTATGTTTTTCCTTTTAGAAAACTGGTTTCCCAAGGTTGATAAAAACTGTGAGCAAAATTATGTGGCAGGAAACATTTAAACATGAAAATATGGAATATAATTCAGATTTGATAACTTCGGTGTCAAAAGACACACTACTTCACAATACTTAAAAGACATCTTCAGCCTAAAAACATACTATTGATTGAGAAGAAAATGAAGGGAGCAATAAAAATTCACAAAACTAAAAGCAAGAGTAATAGCAGTGAGTTTAAAACTGACTCTAGGGAAATATGGATAATTGATACAGGAAGCTGAAAGTATCTTTGAAAAACTCTGTAGAGGACGGAGGAAAATAAGAAACAATAGTTTAAGTATAGAAAGAAAAAGTGAGGTCTTAGTAATGGTTTAAATCCAGTACTCAGCAAGGGTAGTAAAAACATGGATCATGATGTGCAAAAGGCAGATGTGCTCATACTCATCTGTTTTCCTAGAAAAAGACAGGAAGATCTATTTCTACCTTGAAGCTAATGAAAAGTATTTTCTACCCCATCAATAGCTAGAAACAATGCTGAGCAAATATTATTACCTTTTTTTTTTCCAAATTGGCAGGATCAGATAATAGCCTTGAAGCTTGAAAAGTATTTTCTATCCCATCAATAGCTAGAAACAATGCTGAGCAAATATTATTACCTTTTTTTTTTCTCAATTGGCAGGATCAGATAATAGCCTTGATGCAAGCTAAGGTGGTTTATTTCAGTGTACTAATTATTTTTTAATTACAGAATGCTGGGGAAATTGCAGAAGACTTAATTAATGCTGAAATTTAAATTAAAAATCTGTTAAAAATCATACAAAAGACAACTAAAATGGAGGTAGTAAAGAAATAAGTATAGATGTAGAATAGTCATGCAGGGAAAAATATTTCTAGTGTGGTCCCGTGAGGATCTGTTCTTTCTCCAATGCCATTCAATATCTTTAGCAAAGTCTGGAAAATGTGAAATTATCAATAGCAAAACTTACAGGTGACAAAATAATTTGACAATTAATGATGATGAAAGGGGAATGAGCTAATCTGGAGTGCTCATTAAGATAGATTCATTAAAACAAGATATATTTGCATAGCCAAACCTGAGGCCAGAGGACAAAGAATTTACATAACACTTATTATTGGGGATCTGAATCCTCCAGAGCAGGAACTCTAGAAAAGACTTAAATAATAATTTAAAAGTAAGCTACCAGAATGACGCTATGATTAAAATGTCAGATGCAATCCTTTCATGTCTAAGCAAGGGAATGCAGATGGAGAGGGTGATACTCCCTCTGTGTATGTCATTAGTGAGAGCATTCCTGGAATACTCTGTCCAGTCCTAACATTTACACTTTGAGAAGGACATTGTCAAACTGGAATGGGCACAGAAGAAAACTGCAAGAAAGGTATGAGGTCTGGGAAATGTGCCTTATACTGAGACACTAAAGAAGCTCAATTTACTCAAGGTTAGAAGGAGACTTTTTCACAGTCTGTAAGACCTTTCATGGAAAAGATGTTCTTGACCAGTTCTGTTTAGTTAACTAATAAAGTCTTTAAAATTAATAGCTAATTTTTAATTATTATTGTTGCTTGATCATTATCCAATTAAAAATAAAGATGAAACTACTGGAAATTTAATTTTTGACAATTCTGAGCTGGAAACAGAGCACAAATATCAAGTAAGAGTAATTAATGTTTGGAACAAATTCCGACATAGCAATGTGCTGGATTTTCCATCTGTTGCAGTTCTTAAATTGAGCTGTAACGTATCTCTCATAAAGACACCCAGTCTAGAACAGATATTATGGCTGATGCAGAAACTGCTGGGTCCTGTTCTCTAATTTATATAGCAGGTCAAGTTAGAAGACCAAAAGGTGTCTCCTGGCTATAAAATCAGTCAGGAAAAAGTAACTAAGGTACGCTGTGGTAAAAAAGACAGCACATATGTACTCCAAATACCACTGTCACAATAAAAAATACAGTGGAAAGGGAAAATGATGTTAAATGACAGCAGAAAGGATGACAGTTTTTAATGCATAGCTGACAATTAAAAGACCATATTTCTGATACTGAGCCTGCCTCTAACTTCCTTCCTTTGTCCAATGCAAGTAATTTTTGCTAGGTACAGTTTTGTCTAATTTGCTTTGTAATTTCTACTGATGAGTCTGAATTAAGTTTAGAGCATGCAAATCAAACACAGTGACCACAGCAAAACATACTGGATTTCATATACGGTTGTTGTATGCACCAAGGAGGCACAGAGAGTTTTTCTTTAGCTATTCTAAAAAGAGCTGGAGTATAGATGGGTCTGACTGAAAAAAGTATACAAATATATCACGTGTGTCTGTGGTCTTCTGTCCTTCTTAAATCAGGTTCTCCACTGGCACTTCATTCTACTCCATTGTTAAATGGATGTATTAATGGCTACAATATTTTGCAAGGAAAGGCTGAAGGCATGAAGACTTCAGGCTTCTTTTGTTTGATTTTTTCCCTAAGAGAAAGCATTAAGGTCTGTGATGAGAAAGTGCTTTATAATGGCAATGGCAATGGCACGTGTATTCATTTAAGAAACATAAGTCTTCTAGTGTCATTTAGTAATCTTTGGGAAGGCCCATGGATTCAAATGTGCATTATATTTTGTGTTCTATACATATGGGCCAAAATACAACTCTGTTGGCTCAAGTCCATATATGATGTTAACTAATGCACTGTTCTTTCATTTCTACTGTAACAGGCAGACTTCTCTTTAGTGACCAAAAACATATATGTTTTTATGCTCTGCTTCATTTTGAGAATATGCCCCTGTTTATATTCCAAGCCCTCTTATTAAAACACATGTCCTTCTTGGGCTGGTTACCAAAACAACTTCTTAACAGTCTTAGTTACAGACACTTTACAACTTCAACAAAAAGATAGTGTTAAAATTGAAAGCTTCTTCAAATAGGCAACCCCTTCACAATTCTTTACCTGCGAGCTTTTATAATTTACGTCGCTTGGTCTTTTCTCTGCTTCCTCTTATGCTTCTTCTGCCAGTGTTTGATATTTGTTAAACTTTCTCCTCTATTTAGAATATTTCTTGAGCTTGAAACTTTCCGGGGCAGGGAGGGGGGGGAGGAAAGGCTTTCTGTGAACTTTGATAAATTATTTTATTAACAGTGAAAATTTAGTAATTTCAGTTCTAAATACAGGGACTATGTGGTTTTGCTTGCTTGTTTGCTTGCTTGTTCTGTTTTTACATCCCAGTAAATTATTCTGCACAGGTTTTGCTCATTTCTGAACAGATTTGGTCTCATACAGAAAGTCTTTAAGGATTTTATCTATATCATTAGAAAATACTCTGAGGGTGGGAACATCTGGAAATAAACTGTATGACCCACTTCAGCATACTTTGCACCGTGAAAGCTTGTGTATTATTTCAGTGGCCCCTGGAGCTGCTGTTCTGGAGAGTTTTGCTCAGCCTGGACCTTGAAACGACTCACCTCTTCTATCCCTTGCTCCCCCAAAATAAATTCATAACATTCAAGATGTGAGGGACGATTGTGAGCATATTAATGTATAGATAACTTTTGGTTAAAGAATACTTTGCCCAGTGTAGCCTGTATTCTTCCATTTCAAGGCTTCTGCCTCCCAGTGCAGCCATGAAGAAATTGCTTCCTCGTCTCACCAGGAGAGTCATGATGGCAAGTACCTTGCTTGTTACTTACTGCTATATGGTGTATTAAAGGCATCTGTATTGAATCATTCATTTGTGCAGCAGTTTGTGCACAGCTTAGTGAATGAAGCAGTTAGCTAATGAATGAACATTCCTACTTAAAACAGACATATATATCTTTCAAGTTGTATTCCTTCATCTCGATGGCATACCTCAGCCCATTGGCTCAGTCCAAAGTAAATCCATAACATGTCATAGCTGGACAGACCTCTGATGAGATTCTTTTCAACAAGTTAGCATACTGTTAAGTCATTATTTTCAAGGTCTCTAACACAGAAGTCCCTTGTTGAACAACTTTGCTTTATTTGGCCCACTGTGTGAAGGCACGTTTGAGTGAGATTTTTAATTCCCAATTCATGAATATTATTCCAACACAAATGTAAATCTTTGTAAGCATTGGACTACTACTGTGCATTCTAATAACATATGGAAGATAATACTGTGCCCATTCTTAATCACTTAATTAAAATAATTGCTGGAACAACTTTATATAGCAATATATAGGTCTTTTTTTCTGATAAATTTATGTGGTTAGAATAAGTCATAGGGAGGGATTTTTACTGACTTGTCAATGGTGGTGAGTATTAAAGCAATAACTTTAGTAACAAGACACTATATTCATTCCCAGTTGGACAGAGTCTTGAAGAGGACAGAGGGGAGCAGTGGTGCAAGCTGCTGGTGGGCCCTGTCTAGGGATCTCCTGGTTCCATGTTGGAGAGGAAACCAAGGAGAGAGTGTTGGTTGGCTCCCTGAGCCTCCTGGTTGAATCTAACCTGTCATATTTTTAAAACAACCAAGCAACTGCAGGTGTCTTTTGGAGGAAGTAATTGCTTTTAGCATTCTTTTCCTGTTGCTTTCTGACCACCTCAGTACTTTCTTAAGGTGTTGCCCTTTGTAACAGGAATGTGAACTGTACATAGGCCTAAAGAAAATTAACAGTGACTCAGAAAATGAAAATTATCTGGAAAAACCACATTCCTCAGGAATACAGTATCATAGCGACTTGATTATTTCTTCTTGTGGAAGGGGCCAAGGTGTTTTATGATACCATACAGTTGTAGCTGAGATTGGACTGTAGCCCAATCAACTAGTCATTCCTTTCTGGTGTATTTCTGTATTGGACTTATGCTGAAATGCCCACAGGAGATTAGGGCAACTCTCTACAAATGCTTTTGCAGGTAGTGAGTGTTAATATAATTTAAAAAATCTGTTGTTTTCCCACCCCTCTCCTACTCTTCACCTCTCTTTGTGAAAAAGGTAAATCACTCAGAGGTTGCTTTCAGCAAATACTAGTTTGCTGAATTTACAGGAAGGGCTGCAGTTCCTCTGTGCACATGATGCTTTCTAACACATCACAGGCATCTTAAATAAAAACCATAAAAAACACACATGAAAACAAACAAATTCCTTTCCTCCCAAAATATCCACACAGGAAAATGCTATGTAGCTAAGTTTGCTAAATACAACTCTACCAGTAGCTTGTGTACCAAACTATGCTCACTGAATTGAAAATGAAGGCATAAGACTCCTTCTTTCTTCTACCAGCACAAGCTGAAAAAAACAGACATATTTAGCCGTCAGCTGCCTAAGGAAATGTCGCTTACCAATGTTTGGGATGATAGATTGTGTTCTTTAGATGTACCATTCTCTCTCCTTCCTCTCCAAGGAGATCCATTCTCAATTTTTTTACCCTTAAAACCTAAAAGAATCATAACAAAAGCTTCTCACTTAATTCATCACTTCCACTTCCTCCATTCTGTGAACATTTACATAGCATAAAATGTGGTGCTTGTGGCACTCTGCTCTTTGCCCACATGTAAGCTTGGGAGCAGCTACGCTGGTCAAACAAGCAGAACTGCTTTTTTAAAAATTAAAGAAAACCCAACCTGTCCCAAATGCTCTTAGAAATACCTATATGAAAAGGAGTTTCTCCCTCTCTCCCACATATAAAATTACTTCTGAAGTGTTGTGACAAGTTTTGGATTATCAGCATTCAAAGATAAATGAGACCAGGAAAAATGAGAAGTCTAAATCAACAACTTCCTATAATCTGTGATTAAAAGGGCTGGAATATTCAAAATTATTCACAAACCTGCATAAATGGATATAGGGAATCATGTTACGGATAAGATCAAGTGGATAGCTGTGAAGACAGCCCAAGCCCAGCTTGACCAACTCTGAGCCACGGTAATAAAACCCGTGACTGAAGTGCCTCCTGCAGAGCTGGTGCTCTCCAGTGCGCTGCACCACTGCGGGGCTCATTACGTTGGTGTGCAGCACCAGCACCGAGGTATTATTTGCTGTGTGCAGTGTCAGGGTATTTGGAAGGTGAGCCTTTCGAGGCCTTCAGTCTTTACAGCACTGTTATCTCCACTTCAGTGTCAGCTATACTCAGGTGGACTAGACTCAGTACATACACACTTTTTTGTTATAGTTTGTGAGTACTCTCCATAACAGAAATACGTCTCTGAGACATCTGGGTTGGGTGTGAGTAGCCCTTGGGGTGCAGCATTATGGAAATGAGCTAACACCATTTAGCTTCTGGATTTGAAGTGGCCATACAAGTAATATAGCAGTGTTCGCCTGCAATATGCCTGAGCTAATTACTCTTCTGGATCCAAACATGCCAGCCCTGGTCTGTCTGTGTCTATACAGACAATAATTGCCTGCAGATAGTGGTGTACCGTTACGGACACTTTGGACATTTATAGAGAGTCAGTCAGGAATCTTCCATTCACCATCTCGTACAGAGAAAAGGAAAACCAAACCCACCTTAACTCTTTATTGCTCTCTTTTCTTTTTTAACCTTGGTGTTCAATCTTCAGTCAAGTTTCCTGCACATTCTGTGTTCTGTACCGAGTGCAGCAGTGTCAATCAGAGAGAGTAGGAAAGCTCCTGAGATTGGGCACTGCCCTGGGAGAAATGGTACTGGATCCTACAGAGATTCTGCAGGTCAGTAACACACGACTGAAAATGGACAGCAAAAGATAGATGTTAAAGGAAAGTGAAGGAAAAAAACAAACCAACAAGAAAATATTTGATATTTCCCCAAACTACTCTGTCTCCAACAATTTGTGGCTCAGGAACTTTTTCATCCAAATTGTTGTCTCATGCTTAATAGTCACTGGTTGTTGCCATGAGTTTAGCTGGTGACCTTAACAAACTTATAGCATCCACAACTTCTGTTGTTCCATTTGTATGAAGAACTACCTCTCTCTGATCATTTTGAGCTGGTACCTGCTACCTTCATTTGATTCCCACTGGTTCCTAAACTGGAGGAGAAAATGTCATTCCTTATTTACCCTTTTCACACCACTCATGATTCTATAGATGTCTATCCTATTGCATCTTTTTTCTGGGACCTCCTTCTAATTTGAAAATTAACTGTTTAATTCTGTCTTGTCCCTTTAACCAATTAAGATATGAAGACCTTCTCTCTTTTCACAAGACTCTAGTTTTTTTAAGAGATTTTAGTGAAAGATCTTGTCAAAAAACAGGCAAGCTTTATCTTTTTCCTTATATTTGTTTAAGGAATTCCCTATGTCATTTAAGTTTATTTATCCACCAGTTTTACTTTTTATTATAGCTTTAACTCTGTTTCCTGCTACAAAATCTGTTTATTGACCTGCACTTCCACAGATCTGTTATTTCTAGGTATTTGGTATCACATTAGCTGCCTTATTTTCCGTCAATACAAGGGTATTTTTAAGAGGAGGCATTGAAGAGGGCGGGAGTGTTGATCTGCTTGAGGGTAGGGAGGCTCTGCAGAGGGATCTGGACAGGCTGGATCGATGGGCCGAGGCCAACTGTATGAGGTTCAACAAGG
>NW_008795527.1:6123552-6141812 GCF_000699145.1 Aptenodytes forsteri
AGACTTGGCAGTGCTAGGTTAATGGTTGGACTTGATGATCTTAAAGGTCTTTTCCATCCTAAAGGATTCTATGATTCTATGATTCTATAATACAGGTTTAACTCCTGTTAACATGATGAAAAGGGAATCGAACACACTTCTCACCTGGCATGAATGGCAGCCCTGATTCCATGTAAAAGTAAGAGTGTGGGTCCTCCTTCAGTTTTGTGAATCATACCCTTTTGTTTCTTCAGCTTTTTTTTACATATCCATGAGAATAAACTATTTTTCGTCAATGGAATGCTGCGTACATTGCATCACATCGGGCAAGAGAAAACAAAAAAATGTATTTTGGTTTGACCAGAATCAATTGTGTTTTTCAGGTTTTTTTTTCTGGTTTGTCTTGAAAAAATAAAATCTCTGTTTGCACAGCATAACTACTTTCCAGGAAACAGATTATAACATTTGATTCTGCTCTGAATACGTACTAAGTTTTGACTTTTTTTCTTTAAACTAAACACGATGTCTCGGTTCATACATCTGTGAGATCAAAAATGCATAGTTCCAAAGCACTGGTTAGGAAATCTATCAAAAAAAAGCCCAGGTGTCTGAGGAACAGTTTGACAAGCGGAGAGACAAAAGGAACACAGGGAAAGGAACAATGTCAGAGAAGTGTGAAGACAAAGGGTCTGGAGGCAAGGTTCGTGCTCAGGGTCATAGGGGGAATAGAAACTCCACCGGTGTCAGCTTTCTCTCTGTAATGCATCTCTGTCTCAATTCATGCTAAATAGATTGGCATGTACTGCTGACAGCCTATTATTTTACAACCCATGTGCTTTTTAATATATTTAGATAATAGTGCAGTTCAATCCCTTAGCTAGATTATCTAGGACGTAATGACAATCCACATATTTATAGATTTTTTTTATGGTAGTGTAACAGTGAGAGAACTGTTGTCTTTTCTGGGGACTCTGGTGACAGCAGTACTCCTCAAACGGAGTAGAGAGAACTGGCCTCTTAACTGGCCTCTCCTTCTGCTACCAAGAGCTGTTTGGAGATTGAGTCAGCGGAGCCTAGGGAGTGGCTCAATCTTATATAAAGCAGATATCTGCAATAAGTCAGATGAGTTGTGCTTGAAAGTACCTGCTTCTTCCAACTGTAAGTTTGCATATTGTCAGTTAGGCTACAAATGGCTTAAGTTACATGAGGTGAATCTCAGTTCAGGATGCCTAATCTTTTCACCACTAATGCTGCTGTACTACTTAGCCAGCACAACAATATCTAGTTCTACTTCTGAGAACAGAAATATCTCAGGAAAAAATTAGTGAATTCCCAAATGAGCTTTATTTACAGTTTGTCCAGCTTCTGTAATACTGCTTTGACTAGTTTTAAGACAGAGGAAGTTGGCAAGCTTTGTATCTATCCCCCATAACAGCAGTTATCATGAGAGGGCAACAGCAAAAGCCAGTCCATCCAACTCGTCATTTGCAACATCTCACCTTCAAACACCATTTCACATCACACCCTCAACATACCAAGAACAGCACGTCAGGAATATCCGTGTATGAGGGCATGTGTAGAGGCAGGTATCACCTGAGGCTTGTTTGAGCTGCAGGTCATATATTTTGTTCTATGAAGGAGATAGTAGTAATAGCTTGTGTATGTATAAATTTTCCACCAAAAAGGGTGGTTTGCCAATCTCTAGGCCTTGCTTAATACATTATCTTTCTGTCCTACACCGCTTTTTCTTCAGTGCAAATTCCTTGTACTTCTCCAGAGCTGCCTCGTAATCTACAGCCAGTCAAGTGGGCAGGAGCACAGGTGGCAGCTGCAGACTTTGCCTGTAGAACTCACAGGTTTCCACTTTTTCCACAGAGCAGTGCAAGAGCAGAGTTCCCACAGGGCTGAGAATTGGGCTAACTGGGGTGATAGGACCTAGCCATATCAGCATAACTTTCCTTGATTTTTAAATAGATTTCTTTCAAACAAATATAAATCCTGGTATACGAGGCCTGGCTACAGTTTCAGTGGCTTGTTTTGCTTTAACTAATCAATGAGGGCTGTACTAAAATAAATTTAGTTTTAGCAAAACTCAAAGTCTATCCAAGAAACTGTTTTCTGTTTGTTTGTTTGTTTTTAAATGAGCTTAATTAAATAAATTGACATTTACACCTGGTACAGGCAAGCTACAGCTTCTGTGTTTTATGAAAAGATAGTAAGTTTCAGGTCTTAAGGTTATGACAATAATTTTAAAAATATGATTTCTGATCAAAGTTTTACTAATGTGTCTATATCCAGCTGCTGAAAAATGTTGAAAACTTTTCCAGCCAAGGCCTTATGGATACCTTCATTCCATGGCTGCTTTTTTTGTCCATACTTTTTTCCAAGATGCAGTATAATTCCACATTTTAGCCAAAGACTCCAGTCTCATGGTATATAGACTGTCAGTTGATTCTTCGTCTTCCTGCTTTTCTGCAGCATGCCAACACTATTTCTTGCTCTCCAGCTTTCTTTTGGAGAGCAATTTAATTGCATTTGAATGCCTGGTCCCTGGACTGGTCTGTGGAGCCAGGTAGCTGATGATCAGGAAGCCAGTCTTTGGAGTCCAAGATTGCAGCTGGAAGCTGCTGGAATAGGCTAACCAAATAGGAGCTGTTGAAAAATAGAGCAGCAGCAGAGGCTGATAAAGATGAGCAGTAAAAGACTGTCTTCAAATTCTCCCTCCTGTGGAGGGAAGTAAGTGCCAACCCTGGCTATCTGGAAAGTCTCATGAGACCCCAGATCTACAGGGATTATTATATTTGTTTTACTGAAAATAAAATGTAGTTGCTTGTGGGGTCTGAGTGCTCCCCCATCCAAAAGAGTTCGTGGGGCTTCTTTGCAGTTTTCCTTCTGCTCCCACTGAAATCAGCTGGAAATCACAGTTGATCTGGGTGGAAACAGTATCTACACAAAGTTCAACTGGCTTTTCAGCTGCAAGCTCACAAGGATTTTATCACTGGTCAAAGATTCCTTCTTGTCTTATGCAGAACTTTCTATTAACCATATGAGCTGTATTTTTCCACACTAGCATATGTTCACAGAAATATTAGAACTGCCATACCTAATCAGACCAGCGGTCCATCTAGGCTAGTATCCTTGGCTCCAGGTGCCTCAGAGGAAGGTGCAAGAAAATTCATAATATCGCATCCCAGGGGAAGTATCTTCCTAATCTTTGGCAGTTTTTGGCTAGCTATTGCCCTGAGCATGAGTGTTTATATTCCTTATACACTTTTATCCTATCTAAGTTTCATCTATCATGTATGTTCTATTGTTTGAACTATTCTCTACAGGTTTAGGCATAAAGGTCACAATAGGACAGAGGTCATAAGTCACAGTAGATCAAAAGCCATACCGTGTCAAATGTTGTAATATAATTCATGCTCATGTATACAGCACATATATAAAGTGATAGCTCATGCTAAGGCATTGCCTCGCATTGCTCTTACAGCTACAGCTCCCCTAAGAGCGTTATAATATCCTATTGACTTTCTTGTGGATTCATCGTGCTGTGAATTATTTCTGGCCAGTGGAATGCATGGAGTTACCTTTTGGGTATTACTTAAGCAGGCGTCTTGTGATTTTGCCAGAGATCTTTTTTGCAGGAGTCAAGGTGTGTATTTTTTCCCTAGATTTTTTTTTTTTTTTAAGAAAAAAAAAAAAAGGGAAAGAAACTGAAGATTTACACTTTGGCTTAAAGACATATTGGGTATATGAAAACAGCTCTTTTTTTTTCTCTCCCGTAAAAGAACTGATCCCATGGTCTCAGCAGGGATATGTACGAGAAGCCATATTCAATAAACCTTAGGTGCCACAGTTTTTCTCTATTTCCTCTTAAACCAAAGAATAGACAACTGCCACATATCCTTTTGTCCCCAGCATTCAATCTTTTTAATTTCCTACATGCAGTTATTCACTTTTTTTTTCTTTCCCTCTTTGTTCTGTTCATCTTGGAACAAAAAAGAGATAAGGAATAGAATAAAAAGCTCTGTAAATGATCCTTTTCCTAAGGACGCTTTACTCCTTCTAACTGTTTGACTTTTCACCCTTTGGGTGCTTAGTGGAAAAGCCATTACTTGCTTGCTGAGGAAAAAGCATTTAATGAATCACAAAATCATTCAATTATTCTTAAAAACACTTCACATCACACATCTTTTTCCAAGTAAAGTGTGCATTTTTCACATTTAAATGGTGCATAACTGCCTCATACAATGTGTCCCTAGAGTTAGAGACATTTTAACAGAAGGGTTCCAGGAGTATACAGAGCATTTTGATACATATTAGCATTAAAGACCTTGCATTAAAGATGCAGAATTTCCTCGTCTCTCTTCACTGTCTTTCAACAATATTTATGTAAAGTTGCCTTTCTGCTGTTGTGAAACGTCTAGCTTTGTACTGAGCCGAGATCTGCATGCTTTGCTTACTTCGGCGTGCTGCAGTACCGCATGGTAAAAGTGAAGTATATAGTAAAGCTTTTAGCTAACATGAGGCAGCAAAGTGTTTAGAATGTTTTTGAAATAAAATGAGAATTTATTTAGGAAGGGAAGTAAGAGACTTCCTCAGAAAAATACATTGTTTTCAATCGTTATTGAGCCTGATGCTGATCTCTCACCACTTTTTCTCTGTTTTTATGAGAAGTGCTTTCTGCAGACTGCAGTAGCTGCCATTTCCTACACAACTTCTTCTTTTTAGTTTTTTCCCCCTCTGAAGTTTTTTCTTAATGGACTTACATTGTAAAATGTTCTTTTCTGTATTTTATGAAAACGTATGTGCTTTACCCAGCAGAATCAGGTGGCCGACTGGGTTTGTAAAACCAACTTGAAGGCTGCACTTTTGCTGGGGCAAATGGGAATCAGTCTGTTTATTTGAATGCCAGTATATGAACTGTACCAGCCAAGGATCTGGCCTTGAATTTGTAAACTTTCCTGCACTTTTATATCCCTGTAATTTAAACAACTAATCTTTTCCAAAGCAATGACTTTTTTTTTTTTTTTTTTTAATTTTGTAGGAAAGAGTGGTATTTATACAACAGCTTTAGGCTAACTTAGATATCTTACTTAAGCACAGTTTTAAGAACTAAACCTAAGTGTTTGTACTTCCCTGCATAGCTGGCAGAGAGACAGAGGTACCAGGGGGCTGTAAGAGGCGGGGGGCAGCTGCAATTCAAAGCACCTAAATCAGATGCCTGAAGTAGACAGTGTGAATAACCCTCTAGATGACTGGAATTATTGGACCACATTAGAGAGAGAGGAAAAAAGTGAGGCTGGCATATGGTGAGTGTCCTACATACGGTATGTTGTTTATATGTGTTTTTTCCGTTAGCATTTCTCTTTCCTTTGTTGCTCCGCCTCCTCCTGCAGTCTCTCCTAACAAGAATGTTAATTCAGAAACTTCTGTGGTTGAAGGAAAGTTTTCGGACCGACGTACGCTATTCTGAAGAGCACAAAAATCAGGCGAAATGAGTTAGCTCTCTCTCCTGTACTCTGGCTCACTTACACAGAACTCTGTGTGTTTGTGCGTAATTTTCTATTTCCTTTTATTTCTCTGGAGCCGATAAGGTGTGTGTGGGGGGTTAAAATCACTTTGCCATAAAATTTACCCTATTTCACCCCTCAAGAGAGTGTTTTGTACACACTCAAATATCAATACATTTTGCAATAATCAGAAATGATAGGCGTCAATATGATAGACACGCGCTCTTCGTATTGTATTAATTCCTTCGGTCCGGTCAAATCCTGGTCTTATCCAATGTAGCTTCAGGGGGAAGCTCCCTTGTGCTGCAAAAAACAGGCTCCACCTGGTTCCGATTAACTCCGCACTGGTTGGATCTGCCCAGTGATGGCGTAAGAAAATACGGAGCAGAGAAGCCTGCAATTGAAGCCGTAGATTCATGGCCTATAAAACTAAAAGGCTATTATGGTCATCTATTCAGTCTTCCCCCCTGTGTAAGGAGCAGCAGAACTTTTCTGAATTACTCTTTTTTTTTTCTTTTTTTCTTTTTTTTTTTGTGAACTATGGCATAAATTTTAATGGAGAAAAGCATTCGATCCTGATTTAAACCTTCCAGTGTGTTTCTCCAACTACGTCTTCTAACCACTGGCTTCTGTTATACCTTTGTCACCGGACTGAAAACTCTAGTGTTATCGAATTTCTGTTTCTCACATAGTTATTTATAAGCTGTGATCAAGTAGCCTTTTAAACGTCTCTCTGATAACCTAAATAGATTGAGCTCCTTGAGTCTTTCATTACAAGGAATGTTTTCTAATCCTTTCATCATTCTCATTGCTTTCCTCTGAACCTTTTCCAATTTTTCAACAATCTCTCTTGAATTGCGGACACAGTATTTCCAGAACTGGTTGCATCCATGCCAAGGACAGAGGTAACACCACCATATTGTATATTTCTCTGGTGATGTGCCCATGGGTTGTATCAGATCTGTGTCTACCCTCTTGTACGCATAGCTCTTCCCAGCTGATTATCGGCTCTACAGGCTTTTTCAGACTGACTTCAGCCTGCGGGCAGGGTCCCTACCTTGTAGCCCTTGTAGCAGTGACATACAGTCTTTGTTATTAGAGCAGTGTCTTATGTTTGCCTGGACAAAAATTTACAGTTTGTTTAACTGTGGCCAGTTTCCTGAGCAATCCGGGTTCCACAGTGACTTGGCTCGCTCTTTATTTACTAATCTTCCAATCATTTCAAATGCAAACTTTCTAAATATGTTTTCTTACCATTGATAAAAGAGTCACAGAGAGAAAAAAATATCACAGGGCCATGCATTTGTGGGTCACCGTTAAAATAAACACCACTAGTTATTTTTCCCCACTTACTACATGCTTGAGACTGATATTTGACTCTATTTAATAGGTACAATATTGATTTTAATAATTTTTTTCTTCATCAAAATATTATGATTAACAACTAAAAGACTTTCCAATATTCGTCTCCGTATTTAATACTACTAAAATTACCTTTATCCTACCAAATATATACTCTTATTAAATGATATCTAGTTAGCTTTGGCAAAATAATTTTCCATAAACTTCTGTTCTCACTGCTTTGATTAAAATGAACTATTATTCCTAGAAGCCATTCCTTATTTTGCTTGAGATCAATGTGAGGTTGAAATGCCTACAGACATTTAGGTCATCACATTTATTCTTTTTAACTATTGACAAAAATTTTTGCATAGTTCTCTTGAACCTCTCTAGTTCTCCAAGACGTACTAAAAATCCTCACTAACCGTGCAGACAGGTTCTCTGCCAAATGTATTAAAATACCTCCATGCAAATTATTCAGGTCTACTGATTTTAAAAATGTCTAGTTTTATTAGCTGCTATTTAACGTTCTCCTGTGCTACTACTGAAATAGAGCTTCATCATAATAATCTGATATGAATACATCACTTGACTTTTTCCCAAAATACAGAAGAAAAGTATTTGAGAATGCCTTTTTTAAAAAAAGTTATTACAAAAAGTGCTAGTAATTTCCATTTAATAATGGAGCAAGGCAATTGTTAGGATTTTTTGTTCATAATATAATTTCAAAATATCTTCATATTGTCCTTATCTCTGTTTTCTCTTTGTGACCTTTGGCTTTCTTTATCAATGCTCTATAATTCCCAGCTTCTAATTTACATTTTCCCCTGCTCCTCCTTTTTGTTTTGGTTTTTTTTAGCAGCTGCCTTCACATACGAAGTAATTTTATTATTTTCAACAAAAGCGAAGGAGGTTTTTCCTTGATTGTGACTTTTTTGAGGTGTCCTTTACAGCGCATTTAGCAGATTGAAGTTGTCAATTTTTTCCTTTAATACTTTCTCCAACAAACTGGTTCATACCCACTGACAACTTTGTAAAAGCTGACTGTCTTATATCACGAAATATAAATATCAGATTTTAATTCATTTACTCATAACAAATATAATCAAGTTGTAGCTATGTGCACACAAACAACTAATTTTTAATTCTCTGATTCCTATGTCACACCGAAGTCTAGTAGAGAATTCCTCTGTGTTGGATGCAGTTAGGGAAATTGTCATTTTTTATTTGTTTAATGTAGCTGATGTTTTATAATGGACACTCTGAAGCTTCCATCTCATGTTATTATTATTTCATACACCATAAGCATTTTTTCCATGTTAAGGTATTTCATGACCTGTATGGAAGAAATACAGACTTTTAAAATTATTATTTAAATGTGACAGCAATGAGAATCTTTCAAATGAGGCATAAAAAGTGAGATATAAAATGTCAGTCTGATACAACTACAATTTGAATTATTGCTTCTTAATAGAGTGTGGTTTTAAAAATATTGACACAGTTACTGAGAGGTGTGAAAGACTTAAAGTACAGAAGCCGTTCGGGTTTTTTTTGGTAGGAGTAAAGTGTGAACCTGGATTCACAGTGTTCTCTTGTAGCCTCTGTTTATTTACAGTATCATATGCAGATTGCGCACTTCAATGCTTTGAGCAGAAATACATAACAGACTGAAAATGCAGCCACAATTATAACAAATTATAAAATTCTGGAAATCAGGTCTGAAATTCCAGCCTCTTTGAAGTCAGTAGCACTCAAACAGTTAGACTTCCAGCAATTTTCCTCACAAAACGCTGTTCCATATTATAATGATTTAACTTGCTACTAGCTTCATGGTAAAGTTCACTAACTGGACCATAACTCCCAATTATCTCACCCTGATTTAATCCCATTCTTTGAGAGATGAAACCTATTAAAAAATGGTATTAAATAAGAATGTTTTCAGGGAATGCATCTCCTAATTCTTGCTACATGACTCCCTAGAAACATTTTTAAAGAAGAATGCTGCATTTCTGTTTGTGTCTCAAGCAAATTATTCTTAACGACAGACCTGAACTGAATATCTGTGGCACACGTTTCTAATTTTAGGTACAGTTGCCCTATAATGATCTGGTTTCATTTCTTTTACCCTTTATCTTTCCTATTTAGATGAAAAGCTCTCCCATTCAGTCCATAGCACCTGATGCAACGGGGCAAAGATCTCCATAGACATCCTATTAAAATATGACTGATCGTTCAACCGGTCACCATGTAAAATTAACTAGTGAGGTTACAAGTATTTTATCAGCAAGAACACAATGTATTACCTGCTTTTAGCGATTTTATGCCAGTACCTTATGAACATATAATACTGCCTTATGTATATGACAGTTCGGAAAGGAAACACCAAACATATTTGGAGAATACAATCAGTATTAAATGGATTAACAATAGATTTGGCTTCAATACAATAAATTCAGAGAGACTCTGCAAGCACAGGAACTAGCTACATTTTCTACACAGATGTATTTCCTACTATTTAATGTACATAAAACACATGAATTGAATTTGTTATTGGTATTCTGTACCATGAGGAGAGTCAGGGAAAAAATCCATATAACCATGCATGAGCGTAATGTTAAATATGAGAAAATAGCATATTGTGCCAATCAGACAAGTATCCACAGCAATATGGTTATTAGGGGACGTTCACACGAGCAGGAACACTTGTTTGATTTGGGAGAGGCCAAGGTTGACCGGGCCCAGTGACTAATACACCCTATCACCAGTACAGAATAGTCCTTGAGGCTACGTATCTGGGAAACTGGACTTTCTCTGCTCATGCTCTTTCTGATCAGACTTGTCTTTTTCTGGCAGCTTTTGCCAGCAATCAGATTCACTGGAAACATAAAAAAGAAAATGATTGCTGGAGTTGTGCTGAACAAGCGGAGCGTTATCTTTCTTCTTGCTCTGTTTGCCCATGTGCACAATGAAAGGAAGCTGGCGGAGGTCCTGGTCCAGGAAAGGAATTAGGGCCTTTATCATCAGACAATAAGTTGAGCAAATTGCAGACCACAAACTACTTCTCTTCAGAGTACCGTCGAAGGACTTGCGGCTGAACTCGGTGCCTTAGAGGTACTAGGAGGAAGTACAGGGAGGTTGTAAAGATGAGTAGCCAGAAAATGAGGGATGCTTGTGCAAGCTCAGCTGATGAGCAGCAGGCAAAGGAGAACACAGAAAAAAAATCTAAAATTCTAGAGCCCTGATGTCCTGGTCATTTTAATTTGTTTCAAAAGGTGCAATAATCCATCATACTTACTACTCCAAAGCCTTTGTTGTTCACGTAATAATCTTCCAAAGGAGAGCACATTTGATGAAAGATTATGATAATATGCATGGATTATCAAATATATATAATGAAACCAGTAACTAAGGAAAGGACTATTTTTTTAACAGTGGTTCCATTCGATACAAATAAATGAAAGAAAATTTTAAAAGCAAGGAATTAAAAAACAAAAAGACTTCCACGACCAGTGAAATAAAATCTTTCTGCCCTTAGTCATCTTTGTTATCACACAACTCTTCCTCAAATTCCAACTCAAGGGGTACGGGGGAGAGTTTTAATATTGTATCTTGTAAAATTAAAGATCATGAAGCGGAACATTGACATGGTGACTGAACCCCTTTAAGCTTTCGAGCTGGTCTTTGGAACCTTGGAAGGAGTCCAGATTTTTGCTAACTCTTTGTTTTCAATCCAAAATAATCTGGAAATAATAGCTGTAACAGGAATGATATTAACGTATACCTGTAATAAAGACACAAATTGGTGGAAATATGTCAGCTTAGTCTCTTCTACTAGCGATATGAACTTTACCTTAACATGATCATCTCACACAAATTCTTTCAAACGCCAAACGGTTTGAGGGTCATTTAAAGGATTTATTTTTTTTCCATTATAAATTGACGCACACATAGAAAGAGAATTGAAAAAGATTGAACAGAAATCTAATCCACCAAAAATTTTTAGGGGTAAATTGTTCCCCTAATAATCGCTCAATCTATAAACACCTAAATAAGATATCTAGAGAAAATTGTCTGAAATTCTTGTAGACTCGGTACCTCTGAAGACGCTGCAAAGCTGGCCTGCTAACACTGGTTAACTGGTTACATAAGGAACCAGGGAATCATGAGCACTTGCTTAATTTTCTGGAGTGAGAGGTTTTCTTCTTTTCCCTACCTCTAGCTTGAGGATCAGATTTTCCATACAAATTGGCATGCTGTGGTAGATTTTCCCTCTGCTATTCCATATCCCTGATATTCTCTGTGTGGGGAACCGCCACTAACGCCAAAGGGATGCTTGGCTCGTCGTGCTCTCCTGATAGCTACTTCAGAAATGCGGTTAGATTAAATAGCGAGGGACAGCAGCGTTTTAGTCGTGATCCATCAGGCGGATCTGAGAGGAGCCGTTTGCCCTGAGAGAGGATAGACTTTCGAGACATATGGTGCTATAATGGGGGGGTGGGGATTTTTCAATTCCAATCCACCCATTCCGGATGAGAGAGACTGAGCTAATACCCTCGTGTATGGTACATTGCATCTAGCTACGGAAGTAGCGTTAGGATGGAATTTATGGACTCTCTAAATTGTTTGCCAGGAAATGTTTACTAGCTATGCACAATAAACGACTGGGAAAGCATATTCCTGTGTTTAATATGATATGGTTATTTCCTTATATTTGGGTCATACTATTATGATACCAATAAAGGAAACTTAAAAAAAAAAAAAAGAAGAAGAAGAAAACAAACAAGCAACGTATGTTCATATTTATGGGACTTCATTTGGGAAAGTCTGATTGACTACAAATTGTACAGGGTAAACTTACTGCATGCACCCCTGGGTACGCGCCATGCCTGCCATATTAGAAATTAAATATATGACTTATTTTTAGAGCAAATTATTCTCATCATCAAGGCAAGGTATGTTTTAAAAAAAGACTCGTTACCACAGCTGCAGGGCGTCATACATAATGAAATTACTGTACATGTATAAGGGAAGACTACCTACCTGCTTTCCCAAATGGGTACACAGCTTCACAATTTAGAAATTAAACAGGCAGCTTTGGATCGCAGGCTGAAATCTTGGAATTTTGCTCTGGGATGTGACCTTTTCTTCCATACAGCTCACTTTTGTACCGGGGACTACTGTACAGTTTTATAGGGTGTGTTAGATTAGATACATTCCCAAACATTTTCCTCAGCTAGGAAGCAAAGTCAGAACTTTGTCTGGTAATCTGTGCAAAGAGCTTTTTCTGCTCCTTCATTTGCTGTAATGCGAGGCTTTCTATTTTTGTATAATGCATCTAAGAACTCTCCCTATTATTAAAAGAAAACAGGCACTAACCTAATTTGTTTTAATCATACATTAAGGGTTTGAGCCCGGAGGTATGCTCGTATTTTTGCATGGTTGAACACCCTCTTTTAGTGTATACATGTGTGTATTTATACATCCAGTATGCTGTTCATGATAGGATTTTCAAAGTTTAGTAAACAAAACTTTGTAGCAATGCAGTTTCTCAGTTTCTACTTGCATTTTCTGCAAATAACAATAACTACAATAGACAGACATACTTTCTCCCTTGCTTACTATGAATATAACAGAGGAGATTAACTGATAAAAATGAATGAAAGAAGATGTAAAATTAGACGTCCCAACTTCTATAGCAGATCATTTAACGATTTTAGTGCAATGAAAATTTGAAAATGCATTAGTAAAATATTTTATCCACCAGGTCTTTCAGATGTGTTTATTTCAAAATGCAATTTTCAGTGGTTTGTTTTTTTTTTTTAACCACAAGGAACAGTATTTAGGTTTAGCTGCACTTTTTTTTAATTGCTATTACAGTTGAACAATGAAGCTGATCTTTTTTTTAACCACAAGGAACAGTATTTAGGTTTAGCTGCACTTTTTTTTAATTGCTATTACAGTCTAACAATGAAGCTGATCCTGCGAGGTCAATGGGGAAAAGAAAAGTCTCAGCATTCTCAAGGTCAAGTCTGAAGACAGTTCATGTTGTAAAACATTTAAGGGATGAATTGTTTCTCTATAATGTTTTCAAAGTCTCTACAGTAGTAAAAGTATATGAAGAATACATTATTCCGCACTACTGTAAAAGTAGTAACAAGAAAGAGGCATTACAAATATCTTGGTGACAGCAAAACTTGTTTCTACAAATGGGAATCTGTATGTTTGGATGCACTATGAATGCATGATTCATACCATAGGATATTAGTTTTCATTCAGACCTGATTCTTTCAAATGAAAGAGCTTTAGATAAGATTTTTTTAATATTGTAAATATCTATCTCAGCTTAATCCTGCTGCCTACAACTAATGAGATGAAAAATCCAAAACGCTTCCAAGGCAGTTTACCTGGACAGTGTCTGCTTTACTAGTTTTAATCAGAGTTGCATTGGGTATCATGAAGGAAAAGGCACGGCTTTCAGTGTAACATAGCCAAGAAGCTGACATGTCTCGTGCCTTTCTCTTCCATTAGACGTGCTATGCCTCCAGATGCTGCAGTCTGGATTTAGGGGCATATACTGCTCTTGCACAAATAAGAGTTGCATATGTTACGAGTTAATTCCATTTTGTTGTGTTCTCTTGCACATGGCGTTTTGAAACAGTTAAATGGAAAATATTTTTAGTTTACCATCTTGTATTGAAATATACTTGGATTATTAAATAAAATCTAAATCCCTAAGTGATACGTTCTACAGCTCAAATGCACAAATGCGTAAAGTTCATGGACAAAATGCCTATGAGGGAATTGCACAGATTCAGACAGTGTCCCCACATGCTGTATTTTGCATTTGTGTCTCAGTCAGCTGAAAAGTATGCCAAATAACATACCTCTTCTTTGCTGTACAGCTGAGCTTCACCGAGCCCACGGTGCTAGGCACTTTCCGTTTGGAAACGAAGGGGTAGGAAATAAGTGGGCTTCACACTTCTATTGTGGGCATCTAATTTAAATGAAATATATGAGATAGGCATCGACGAAGAGAGGAAGGTGGCTCCAGAGAGTGATTCAGTGCGCTGAAGATATGTATACTTAGCTGATGTGAAAGCGCCTCAAAGACAGTCCCTTACTGGAATAGTTTATTGAACCCACCCTGGGACCTATCTGCATTGTATCAAAGGACATGCAAGTGTGATGCCTAATAAAGTGTAATAAGTACAAATACCTTGGAAAGGTTCATTTCAAGAAGTAATATAATATATTCACGTCTCATCAATAAAGTTACATTCTGTTTTGGGGAAATAAAACAAAAAAATGAGTTTACGCAAATGTGGTTTTGGAAGGTGTCAGTCTCCTTAAGGTATGCCACTTGGACCTTTCTTCAAGACAGTTAAGAGCTTGCCTTTTTTTTTAACGTCAGTAGTGTCATTGACGCCAGCAAACTTAAAATAGTTTCCCGAATCAGAATTTTTGAGACAGATACAATTTTGTCTTTTGGTGATGTGTCTGCAGATTAAGCTCGTCTTGGCATGTATTTTTTAGGGAAATCTAGCTTGCTTTTTTTTTCTTTTCTCATTCTTTCACAAGCCATAATATCTGCATCTAAAAAAACCCAGTTTAGTCTAAAATGATCATTTCAAACAATTGTTACTTTGTATTTAAGTTCTCCTATCCAGTATCTGTTGTTGGCGTTATCTGATATTAGGCTTTGAGGAGCATGATGCAGCTCTGCACAAAAAAAGTGCATGTGACTTTTAGCTCTTTGTTTCCTACAGCTATTATTAATTAAGGTTCCAATCCTGCAAATGCTTCTAGTCAAGCAAATCGCCATGAATGCAAACAGGACTTTGTAAAAACACAGGAGTACTCCCACATGAAACTGGTGAAATGAATGGAGCCTGAGCTCTTCAGGGCAGTGAATATCTTTCTGTTCCAAATACTAGCTAGTTAGGGATTTCTGCTCCAAGTCTAGAGCTCATCACACTATAAATCATAAGCAAACACACCTGCAAAGTAAGTGACATAATCCCAGCAGCTATTGAAACCTAGATATTTTGTAGTTATTTATTCTCGGTGCATACATATATGCATATGTGTCTTTTTCTCGCTCCGGAGCAGAGAAAATTAGAAATGACTAGGAGTACACACTGTGAGTAGTTATTTTACTCATTAATGTGTAAAAGAGGTGATGAAGATTAGTGACTTATCACTCTCCTAACATCCCCTGATGGAGGCAGAATTATGAAATATGCCCCCTGCTGCTGGTCCTGCAAGGGCCTGGAAATGTCAGCCAGGGGACAATAAATATTTCAGGTAATGGTGGTTTTTTTTCTCTAGTTCAGTCTTTGTAATGTAAGCATACTGCGTATTTACCCAGTAAACGGGTATAAGTCACAGCGTAAAACATTTGATGCACAAAGATTTGAATCACCTGTAGTTTTTATTCTGGGTGATTAAAACTTGAAGTATAATCAGCAAAATATTAACTGTGCAGCACAGACAGAAGTAAGCATTGTTAAAAATACAGAGTGCTGAAAATACACTTCGCCTTTCTTCCGTGCACAACTGTGTCTTTATTTTCAGCGGGGGCTCTGGTAAAATGTCTTTCAAATACATACACAGATCAAAATCCACAATGCAAATTGTATCAAATAATAAAATGAATAATATGTAAAAATACAAGCCTTTCATTTCTCTGTGATTAGTCATTTTAATAGGAGAATGGACTGAGCGTAGTGTCTAACTGTCAAGATCTGGAGAAAACAAAATGGAAAACATATTTGCCAGGCAACATTGACTTGCCTGCACATGCACTTTGAATACATTTCTAAATACAAATGAAAGATATGTATTATTAAAGTACCCTACAAGGCTTGTCATAGCTGTTTTTTAGTTCAGCGTTCTTAAGTGGAGATAATACTAGAAAGAATGAAACAATTGTTAAATTGCAATATAACATGCAGATTGGGAAACAAATAGTATTGTGTAAGATGGTTCAGTCTGCAAATAAATTATCTGTTTAAAACAAACACACATCAAAGTTTTGAAGAGAACTTGTTCTGGGGCTTTTGAGTATTTAACGTGCAATGCAAGTTTCCCATAGCTTAAACTCTAAAAGCATTCCCGAAACATCATCGTTCAGGTGTGAAGCCTCAACTACATTAGCCATTTTAATATTTCATCGGTTTATTTAAATTAAATAGGAAGCATAAGATATTTTACTGGTTAGAGTGGGCTGGCAATTCAAATAACTTTTAATGATGTAATGCAAACTTGTAAATCATTTTCAGTGAGGGCCTCATAGTTCAGCACAACTTTTATGTAATATACTGAGTTGCTGGCATAGCTTTAAAATTCGTAATACTTGGAGATCATGAAAATTAGAACAGAATCCATATGTATACAGGAGAAGTAGCTGAAAATATGGATTCAAGCTTAAAGTTTTTATAGATATGTTGTAGTCTTTAAAGCAAAAAATTGTCTGATAAGTGTTAAACCATGGCACATGTAAACGTTAAAAAGAGTGAAATGGAAGTACACCACAGAAATGCAATGTTGAATTTATGTGGTGCGCGTTGTGGTAGTGTAATTTCTCACAAAAAATAATGTTTTTTTGGAGAAGTGTAGTGTAGATACTGGTATACCATAGGTTTATGAATGGTAAATGTGATTATCGTCATAGTCAGGGATTCAGTATTTTTGACAAGTCAGTCAACAAATTACTCATTTTCTGTGCAAGGATTTTCAGTTAAGGCATTCAAGCATCTCTGAAATGATGCATAATCCCCAGGCTTTATTATTGCTTATATCTGTAGGTTTCCATTGCAGCACAGGTATCAAGAGAAACGAATTATATTGCTTCTATGGGAGTTAAACAGGCAAAATACAGGGGAAAAGGAAAAGACTGAAAATAAACATACATCTGTTGTGAATCTGGATTGACTCTAAGGTTAAATAATGATGCCTGCCTTCACCAAATTGCCATGGAAAAATACGAACTGATCATAATTACAGTACAATAAAACCTCGTCCTCTTGCTTTGGTAGGCTCTTGAGTACAATAAAATCTTTGGCTAAAATTAACTGAATTCATATTTGTAAGCTTTCTCTTTGACAGTAAGGAGAATATTCTTAAATGGCATAAATTGCCATTTTTTTGCTGACTTCAACGAAGGTATGACAATTTATACCACTCAAACGGTGGTCCCCAAGTATGACTGTCTGATTTCGCTGTAATATGCATATTGCAAATATGCAAACCGCACACTAGAAAGAACTGTTCAAGAATCCTACTTACATTCTGATAAATATTCAGGAAGATGGTGCTTTCAGCCTCCAATGTAAAAAACTGAGCAAGACTACAAGAGTCCTGAAGAGGAGGAATTGTACACTGGTTCGTTCAGGTCAATTTTATATGATCTCTTTCCCCGTAAATTGTAAGTTTATAAAAAAAACCACCACCAAAACCGAAAAACACAAAGCGAATGCAAATATTAGCCCATACATGAAAATATAAATGATGTTCCAAACTGTGTTGGCTCCAGATGTTTTTACGAGTTAAACGGTTTACTGTTTTCATATATTTAAAACATTCTATTTTTTCACTTGATGTTATAAGCTTTGGGCAAACTTGCTGGCATTGATTTAAGTTATGCTTTTGTACCACATGTAGGTCAAACGCACATTCGGAAAAGATACAATACGAACAAGAATCCAATCATTAATATTGAGAGATAATAACTGCTTACACTTTCTTCCGTAATTATTTCACTGAGAAGCTTTGCACTGAAGCTTCCTTTAACTGAAAAGTTATAAATTTTTACAAAGGATGGTATCACATAGCCATAGTTATTTGATAACTCTGCACAGAAACTTTTTGAACCATTTCAGTAAGCGTTTGAAGTTGTTTATTTGCCTTAACATTAGTTGCCTATATTTGCATTCTCCTTATATAGTGTAAAATGAAAGCATAAAGCTCTATAGAGATTTCTGTTTCCAGTTCTCGCGTGCTTAAAACCTCTGATTAAAGAAGTAATGAGAACCCTTGATGTAGGACTTGTGTACTTATTAGGGGACTCAAGAGCCCAAGGAAGCACAGTCCCGAATATTCAGATTTGATTATGAAGCTAATGGCGAACACTTCGCCGTGCCATTATAACTTTGCGATTGCGTTCTTCTTTTTTTTCTTCTTCACCTTTTGGAGCCTCTCCTACCTCTCCCTAAAAAGTGCTATTTGGCTCCGTCTCTTATTTCTCTTGGAAACCTAATCTTTCTCCCTCCCCCTCGCACCCTCTCACTTTCTTCATTGTGCTTCGCTTACTTCACTTTTTTTACCCTGCGCGAGAAATCCTGTCCGGCCACCCCCTAGAATTAAAAAAAGGCATTTTTACACTGGCTTGGGTTTGGGGCTTCCCCGGCCCCTCCGCAGCTGTGGCGG
>NW_008795527.1:6142113-6143172 GCF_000699145.1 Aptenodytes forsteri
GTACCTATCCCGCCGTTACTGCTTCGTGGCACTGCCTGTTTCTCAGGGACACCACCACCCCTGTGCTGGCAGCCCGGCGAGTTAGCTAACCCAAGAGGGGTCCGGCCCTTGAGTTTTCTTTGTACTCCTCTCTTTTAATATTAGAGCACATATTGAAACGATAAACACAATGAAAAGCACAAAATATTTCATCAGTGTTGTAACTGTATATTTCCTTTATTCTGAAGAAATATCAGCTTTTGAACAGCGCACAGAGGCAGCAACTTCTGCTTTGGAGGCCGCTCTCTTTTTAAAGACCGCATTGTTACAGTTAAATCTAAAAACAAATTTTAAAAAGCATTAGATGTCAGAAAAGGGGGGAAAATCTTACCGTCGAAAGACTGCTGCAGGTTCCAGCTCAGTCTGAAACTGCAGGGAAAAGTGGAGCAGCTGCTGAACAAGAGAGTTAGATTTTTTTTTTTTCAGAAAGTCTGCAAAACTAATTTCCCACAAAATAGGACTCAATTTCCGTTTAAGAAACTAGCTCTTGCAAATCTCATACAATTCCTGATTTTTTCCAATAGCAAGTGAAATTCATTTTATTTTTCGCACATGGACCCAAGAATTTAGACTTAAATTGCAGGAGCGCAATGGTTTTCCCTTTTTTTTTTTTTTTTTTTTTTCAGAAAGTCTGCAAAACTAATTTCCCACAAAATAGGACTCAATTTCCGTTTAAGAAACTAGCTCTTGCAAATCTCATACAATTCCTGATTTTTTCCAATAGCAAGTGAAATTCATTTTATTTTTCGCACATGGACCCAAGAATTTAGACTTAAATTGCAGGAGCGCAATGGTTTTCCCTTTTTTTTTTTTTTTTTAAAAATTGATTTGAGGGAGGAGGAGGAGGAAGGTAGAGCGAGGAGGAAGGGCTAAGAAACAAAACGTTTCCGCAGTGGGCACCTCTTTGGTCAGTGATGAATAAATGCATTATCCTAATTTAAACCGGTTAACAGCCGCCTTCGTGGCTACTGTTATTTCCACTACACGCACGTTAAAAAAAAAAAAAAAAAAACCAAACCC
>NW_008795527.1:6144154-6145141 GCF_000699145.1 Aptenodytes forsteri
CGGCGCTGGCGTTTTGGAGGGAGTTTGCATGTGGTCAGTGCTGTGTTGCTAAGCCAGCCCCCAGCTCACATTACACACTACTGTATTTATAACCTCTCGGAGCTGTTTCCCCCTTCAAGCAGTTCTCTGGGACCACCTTCTATTGGCTTCAACCTCTCCCACTTCTTGACATCTGAGCGGCTCTGAGAAAGGCTCATCTAGGTCCGAGTGTTTACGCAGCGGAGACTGGCCGCTAGGGCTAAAGACCTGGATTATCTGAGCTCAGCTGCCTGCTGCAAAGTCTGTTGTTGCCGTTTTGGAAAAAAAAATCCCAACCCCGATCTGTTTACAGTGAAAGTTGACAAAGGGTGGTGAAGTTGGATCTTTCCTAAACTCTCCTGCCTGGAACCTGAGACTTGCATGCCATGGATCACACACTCTTTGGCTGCCTGCGCAGCCCCCATGCCACTGCGCAGAGCTTGCACCCTTTCTCCCAGTCTTCTCTTGCCCTGCATGGAAGATCTGACCACATGTCCTACCCTGATCTGTCTTCTTCTTCTTCCTCTTGCATAATAGCGGGATACCCCAATGAGGAGGGCATGTTTGCCAGCCAGCATCATAGGGGGCACCACCACCATCACCATCACCACCACCACCACCACCAGCAACAGCAGCACCAGGCTTTGCAGACGAACTGGCACATTCCTCAGATGTCGTCTCCTCCCGCCGCGGCCAGGCACAGCCTCTGCCTTCAGCCCGACTCAGGAGGACCCCCGGAGCTGGGCAGCAGCCCCCCCGTCCTGTGTTCAAACTCTTCCAGCCTGGGCACTAACACCCCCACGGGGGCAGCGTGTGCGCCAGGGGACTATGGCAGGCAGGCTCTGTCGCCGGTGGAAACAGAGAAGAGGTCCGGCAAAAGGAAAAGCGACAGCTCAGGTAACGGCTCACGCTTTCCCCTGCGGGGCGGGACCCCCGGGCGGAGGGTGCCGGGGGGGAGCTGCGCTGCCA
>NW_008795527.1:6145473-6166199 GCF_000699145.1 Aptenodytes forsteri
ACACCGGGCTGCCCGGTCGCTCTTTCCCTCAAACGCGCTCTCGGGATCTCCATCATTAAAGCAAGCTTTATTAGGGCTGCGGGGGGGAACGTAAAAAGGCAAAATCCAGCACGTGATAGAGCATGAAATTAAGGTGGTGGTGGTGGGGGAGAGTTTCCTACAGTCAAGGAGAGAAACGTTTGTAGTTTCGGTGAGGATTTTAGCATCTGGTCCCGCGTCCCCCTCCCCCCTGGCCGATACGCCACCTCTGCTTCAAAATTCAGAATACAGCGCGCTCCTTCCCCTCCGCCCCTTCGCCGCGGAGCTGACTGCGGTTCCGAGGCGATTGCACAACGCTTGGAAACGCTGCCTTGGAAGTGGGGATTCGGGAGAGGAGCTGATGCCTTGCTGCCCTGTAGGATCTGGCTGCGCCTGCATCAAATCCTCAGGGTGGAAGGGGCAAAATTGAGAGTCTGTAAAGCAAACGGGTGAATGGGAGTTTTAGAAAGCTGCTTCACTTCAGTTTGCTGGTGGCGGGGGCGGAGGGAAGGAAGGAGCTGTCTGACTTCTAAAATCACTGCAATTCTTACTTAAAGACGAGCATAAAAACATGTAGACGCGCAGTCATTCCAGAGCGATGATTTGGCATCACTGAGTGTGCAAAGAAACTTGACATAATCTCCGCTTTTTAAAACGGCAAAGCCTGTCAAAGTCCCACTCTGACAAAAGCCACTCGGCGAAGGCAACACAACTGATGGCACTTCCGTTAGGGCGCACATAAACCGGGGGGTCATCAAAAATATACTGGGACAGGCAGGAGACACTTGAAAAAGAGAGAGCTCAACAGTTTGAAAACACAAGAGCAGGCGTAGCGAATTGTTTGTTATCGAGGAAGAGAAAGTGAAAGGCTTTTCCAGATATTTATGAAGTTCACAACTGAAACCGTGACCTCTTTCACTCGAAATGTTGTGAGCTTGGTAAAGTGGTAAGCAACAGAAACTACTTTAAAAAATAACCCTCAAGGACACCATCATTTTCTTCATTGTCCGTTACATCAAGGAACGTTTACAGTAATTCAGAATGGGTTTAACTGAATTTCGTCTTACGTAGCTGGTATACAGGCTGAAAACTCTTCCAAGATTAAAAGCCGTATTCAGTTAAAACACTGGTGGCGAAATCTATTGTTGCATCTTCATTACATTTTATGAGATGAAAGGAATTCTCTGATCTCATGAGGTGTATGAGCAATACTAAAATTTGAGTCCCCATTACTACTGGGAAAATAACTGGATGCCTGTCGGTGTAAGGATTTGTTGTATTTGTCAGTCTATTTCAAGCTGAAGGAAAAAAGGAAATCGGTCCCTTTCACTGTCAGGGAAGTATCTGCATCGCTTTCTGTTTATTTCATTTTGCAATGCAAACCAAAAAAACACCAGTGGGGAATGTCCCAAACCTTACCCTGAAGTGACCGGAGACTTCCACCGGATTTAGTGGACAAGAGTCCGAGCCTTTAGCCATGGTTACGCTCATCTTGCGCTGTGCTCCGAACCTCACTTTCTAAGACTTTCTGAAGATCAAGGCAGGTAACTATTTCCTCCTCCCTTCCCCTAAGAAAAAAATATTATGGCCGTTCACACAATTGTGAATCTCTCAAACTGAAAATAGGCATCTTTTGACAACAACGGGGTAGCTGCTCTGTCTTTGGTTTTTCTTCAGGAAAAGCCTGAGTTTTGGACTGAACATTTAACCCCACCCCTTTATTAATCCTGAACTCCGGTGCTAGATATCTAATGCCCTTCTAACGTGTGGCAGCGAGAACTATTTTTAAGTCGCTGCGTTTCTGTATTTGTCATCCATAATTGCCCCTCGCTTGATTAAAAATCATGCCCTTTATTTCTCATTAATCTGGTTTTTTAAACAAATTAACGTACTTGAAAGAATTTCATCCACGCCTTCCCCACTTTTTGGAGACATATTCGTCACACTTGGAACTACTTCAGCAGGGGTTTGTATAAAATCCTAATAGTAAATAACTAAGAAGTGAAGAGAGACTGTTTAAGTTTCAGTGCCAGCATTCTGAGACAATTATTAATGCTCTTGCTTATTTACAGATATATTTCCTCTTCTTAAGCATATCACTTAAAGCCACAGAATGTTCAGTGTTTTCTTGAGCAGTGAATCTGTTCCGCATTTCAGAGCTGAATTAACCTTAGGCTACCCCTTTCTCGCACTACTCTGCTTTTATTTCTGAACGTTTAAGATCAGGAGCGTTGATTCATAAAGCTGAGTTTATAGATAGTTTAAAGAAAGTGAAACATGAACATTCCTTGTATCATTTATCTCCCAAACTAGTAACTGTTGCTCAGCCATATAGATACTCTGAAAATTTACCAGCAGAGATACCCCCTTTTTACTTATTTTTTATGATGGCAGGAGTGTAATTTTTTAAAATTATAAACAAAAATCCAGAGGGCGAACAAAATTTTGGACGATGTACTGTGTGTTTGTCCCTGTGCTTGCTCTTTTTCCCTGGAATTCACATATTGCAGGGGAATGGGAGGATAGAAATATTTTGCGCTATGCTCTGTTGTACTTTTGTTTGGGATTGAGAAAGCAAGGTGAAATGTGCTTTCGCGGTAGTTTTATGAACTGTCTGACTTACAGTTTTCTTTTGCCCTAACCCAGGTTTTAAGCAGTTTGGGAAGTTCCCTTTGAAGATATTGAATAGGCTGCTACAGAACAGGGTGAAATTGTCAACTATTCTTGTAAAGGACTGGGAAATACTGCTTACTTAGTCATCGACCCCCGCATGCTACAGCTGTCAGTGTCTCCAGGTTTTGCAGTCTCTCTCTCCCATTATCTTCAGAACATTCCTTTCAACCTGCGTAGGCCCAGAAGTGGGTCAGTAAACTAGCCCGCGAGTTGAGGAGTGATGCACACAAATCTTTAGATGTTAACGTTTTGCAGTGAATAATGGCATCTGCATCCTTGCCTTTATAACTCAGCTCTGCGTATGTCAAGGATGTAGGAGTAAAAAGACGATACTAAATTTGAGGATAGGTTGCAAATAAATTCGCTTATTTTAAAGTGCACTAATGGTCAGAATTATCTGTGTGCTAATGAGGTGCGGATGAAAACCGTGCTGAGTGTATCAAAAACATATTCTTGGAGAGCTTTGTTGCTTTGTGGTACGAGTTGTTCTATATGGAATATTTTGGATTTTTCTAATGCCTCCCCGTCTCATTACTTGCCTGTGACTTTTGAGGCCATTTTATTTCTGTTTTTTTATACAGTAGGTTTTGATTCTCAGACGATGCAGAACACATCAAATGCAAAATTACTACTGCGATTGTCTAAGTTGGCTTACTTAGGTCCAAGTTTCTTAAAACTTCAGTCAGGAGAAAAGCATATTAATGCCTACATAGAAAGTGTAATCTAGGCTTACTGAGAAATACGAAAAGAAAGTGAATCTGCTAGCCTTAAGGAAGTCTAAAATGCTATGGCGAAAAAAATATCTGTACTATGGTGAAAAGATCAGGGGGAGGCTGAGTACTGTTGAAGGAGTTCTTCTAAGCACTACAACTATTCAAACATTTAATTGCGATAGATAAATATATGTTATAAGTAAATTTGAAACCAGTTAAAGTCTAATGTAATTAAACACATGCCCCTAGGCATGAAAAGCTTTTTTTTTTTTTAAAGTTTGACATGGAAAAATGTTTTTATATGGCGCAGATTTCCAAGGAAAGGCTAGCAGGTAATAACAACTATTCATTTTTTTCACTGTATTTACAATAGTATCACGTAGAAACACTGATGTTAAACCTACAAAAACATTTCAGGAATCCAGTGTTTCAATAGCTGTTCTGCTGGGTTTTGTTCATTGACAAATCACATGAAAAGAAAACAATACTCTTTGTTTCCAGTGTTTTAACATCTTTTATAACCTACCTATTCTCAACATGCAAGCAGTAAAAAGTTACATCTCCAGGGAATTTATTTTAAACACATCTAATTACCATAAATCATATGTGCTTGTTTGAAATGGTCTCTAAAAAGCAGGACATTTTGATAAATGATTATAAATACTGTGAAATCATGGGGTTTGAGGACTTCTGATTGGTTTCTGAAACACATCAGTAAGAAAAATGAGCTGCACACTTGTAGTCAAAAAGAACTGTGTAACTGATTCATCAATATGTCTGTGCTTTTCAGCATGGTTGTAAACGGAAGCAAGAAAAAATACATAATAAAGCATAGTTTTTCTGGAAAGAGTTAATTTGTTTGGTATCCAGTATCAAAGTATCACCATTAAAAAACAACAACAACAACAACAAAACACCTCTGTAGATTTCATAAATGAAACAAGTTCAAAATCCAATTAATAATAATCATAATTTTAGGAGAAAACTTCTAAGGCTGATTGCTTAGCAAATGTTGGGCTACCTAGTGGGCTACTTGCTGGATTGTTTAATAGATGAAAATTTGCAATACGTTCACTTTTGCTCTCAGGAAATATAATCAGGAATTTTTCTAGGACTGTAAAATTTTTAAACACTATTTTACTGATACAGTCTCAGAATTCTTTGCCCGTAGCCAAAGAGTAATTTTGTGTGGACAGAAATAAGTATGGCCTCTAATGATGTATTTCTGTCTGTTTATATATATCATTCAGCAGGGCAGACATTCACTGGAGCACAAATGTTTTTGTGAGAAGGTCTATTGACTCTAGTGGAACTACTGAAGTGCTCAAGGTTTTTTAAGCCATTGAAACTGAATTCTGTTACTCTGTTTTAAATCTGTGGCGCAGAAATGTAATTGCATGTTATTCTTTTATTATTTGGTATTGAGCACTATCAAGGATCTCAGTCTTCAAAGCAAAGTCACCGAGGGGTCTGAATGAGTAAGAAGTGTGGTACTAGAACCAAATGCAGAAGGAGATATGGACACAGGGATTAAAGATCCAAATATTCTGGCAATATCTGGAGAAAATTTCACTAAAACTTTTCAAAAAATCATGGTTGTAGTTACCTTTCAGGATTTTTAAACTGCTGTTGCCTGGTAGGGAAAGAAAAAGGGAAAGAAAAATGCTTTATAATTCTTGCAGATATTTATTGATAAATTATTAGGATTGCCTGATCGTTTGAGCATTGCCAATTCAGCATTATACATATAAATTTAATTTTAATTTCATTGGTTTTAACATCCTAGGGTAAAATTTGTCCTAACATATCTAGCGTAACTTCTCTAGTATTTTGCACAGTAAGTAATCAGATTCTGGATTTTTTTGGTCAGACTTGTTGCCCTTTTTAGACATGCTAATTATTTAATAAGTGCTTTTTAATTGAGCCTGTTAATCTGCATATAGTTTGCCGTTTGGAAATACTCATTCTTTAGTGTTGTGATGACTTGATATGCTGTATCTCTGAAGTCCTCAAGAGCAGGATTGAGCTCCGTGTCTTGAAATCCAAGGGAAGGTGACAACATTACCTTTGCTGCTGTCTGCTAATAATCTGATATTGCTCACGGGATTATTGCTTTCAGCAAACACAATGTTACACGGCAGTATGAGTGGTATCTGTAGCATGTTTCTTTCAGTAGCAAAATGTATTCTACCAAGCAGTTTTGCTAGTCTCCGGAAAGGAAGCAAAATAAATCTGGTTTCATCTGCTAGAATGAGCAAAGTTTAAATCCATCAGTAAAACGTAGTTATGGTGGGGTTGGGTTCAATCCTTATTTTTGCTATGTTATCCCATGTCCTTGTTCCAATACACTTAAGAATGCAACTTGAAAGGACGCGAAAGGAAAGTCATATTTTAAAAATATAAATACTTGCATATGTCGCTAATAAGGTTTCTAACTCAAATAGTGTGGTGTTAGGGAAGTTTGATAAACAGTGCTGGAGGCTACTTCATTACATCAGTGCACAGCTGGGCACTGAACCCAGCCTTATGATCTGTCTCAAGCCTGTGCCCTGTCCTTTTATGTCTGTTTTCCCAACCTATACAATGGCAATACCAGTGCTCTCCTTCCATTTGTAAAGTACTTTAAGCTTTTATTTAATGAAAAGCTTTGTGTGCGTGTGTGTGTGCGCGCACGCTTTTTTTAGTAGGCTTTAAAGACTTACAGATCTGCATCACCATTTCTCAAGTACTGCTGGTGGCAGGGTAGGAGCGAGACGGTGCGCAGCCACCCCGCAGAAAAAGCCGCCTTCCCATTGCTCAGCAGGGCAGTTGCACCACCTTTACCAGCATGAGCTTGTGTGACCGCATAGGTGTGCACAGCAAGAAGTCATTTGACTTCTGGGGTGAGTGTCTGGGGTCTTTGATGACCGGAGAGCTGCTTTTCTATTGTATTTAATGGAAGTCTGAATTCAAAAATAGCCTCATGTAATTGTCTTGGATGCACACAGTCTAGTATGTATTTGAAGTATTTGAATCGCTAAAAAAAGTTATTAAAATAAACGGTTTATAAACATACATGCTAAGGGAAGTTTCACATGGAAGATATTGATGACAAAACTCCCACTGATTTTTGGTAGGGCCAGATTTTAAGACGTGTGTTCTTACTGTGAATGTGGCTTAGCTTGGGAGAATAAGATAGACCAGTCAGCCGTGCTAGTGCTTAAGCTTTTTGTGATACGCTGTCTTGCATGCTTCCAGCAGCAAACACAGCGAAGGAATGCTTGTTTATAAAAACACTGCCATCGATCTTAAGATGTCTAGCGTGATGGAAATACATTTGTTGTCTTTGTTATGTATTAATATATACTACAAAATCTGTTTCCTTTGAGAAGTTTATCTAAACCATATCCATTTAAAACAATATTTTAACAAACAAAAATTTAAATCAGACTGATGTTATTCAGTCTCTGCTATTTTTTATATATACATATCTGTAATATCACTAGTGTAGAGTTGCATCACTGTATCCTAGAATTCACTGAGTGATGTGAAGTGGAAAAAAAAAATCATTAATATAATGGGATATAGTAGTAGACAGCTTACTGTCATACATGAAAAGTTGCTCTGAAGTCTTCTACTAAACAGAATAAATAGAAAACTTAGGCTGTCAAAATTCTACTCATTAACATCAATGATACTAAAGTTGTAACATTCATTGTAGATTAGGGAGGATGTCCTTCATTTTGAGTTCTTGGATCTACAGAAGACAGTAACATACCTCCTATTTGGAACATGTGTTTGTTTTCCATATGGAATTGTGAATTTTATAAATAGTTTTGGGAGTAGGTTACTTGACTGGAAGTCATGCACATTACTAAATAGGCATGCGATTATACATCAAAAGAAAAATCAGACATCACATTTGGATATTGGCTATTGAATATTTTGTTGTTTAATAATGAATATAATCATTCAATACTACGCAGTCTGAAATCACTGGAGCTTCTCGCTCAATACAAAGAAAAAAAGCAGTCTGAACTTTGTATTGAAAATTACCTGTGCTGAATAAACCTTGCAGTAGTAGGAAAAGGGACCCTTAAAATACATAAAGAGAAGAAAACATACATGAAAACTTAATGGTCATTTGAAAGAAAAGTTATTTTGTACTTGAACCTATGTTTCCTTTTATCTTTCTTTTCAACAAATGAAACAAAATAATTGACCAAACAGCAGAAGGAACAAGTCTCAAAGGAATGAGTCAAATCTTTCATTTATGATGGAAGAGCATAGTTTTACTAAACCAATAAAATCCAATGGATTATGAAACCTTAACTGGAAGCCAAGTAATCTTTTTTCTTTCTTTCTTTCTTTTTTTTTTTTTTTTTTTTTTTATGAAGCTGCTTCTTGGACTAGAGAAAAATTGGTTGATTGAACATTATTTTATAGCAAATAGGATATGAAAAACTAAAACTGAAACAGATTACTGCAGGCTTTTAAAAGTCCTTCTTCCTTCTGCATTCTCTCAGATCTCTAATAGCTATTTTTTATTTTTAGCAAGTGAGCCTGAACAAATGCTGCCTTACATAAACTGCGTTAGATGCACTTCAGTATCCCCTGCCACCATTGTGAGTTTTAATTCTTAGACTGTGATCCTATGATGATGCCAGTATGCATTTAATTTTGTGTGGTGGGAGGTGAATGAAATCTTGGGTGTGCTGCAGTCGAAACTAACTATTGAGCGGAGCCAGGACTTCACAGCAGAAGTAGTCGTATTACTTTGATACGAACACACTTGAAGTTAAATGTATGTTTACACATTTTGGTGAATTGGGGGCATTAGTCACTTAAATTTACCAAACGGAAAAAACTGTTTCCCACTTTGGTCCTTCTAAAAATAGATACTAAAAAATCTGTTGGACATATGTGGACTGACAATATAGCTCTGAAGAGAGTTGAATGAACCCTGGGGTTTTCTACCTGCCAAGCAAAAAATGGCATATTCCAGAAGAATGCAATGTACCCTGAGTGTGCACGGGGGCTTCCTTGGAAGGGGGTGTTTTTATAGGGTGAGTGAGGCTCCTCAGGCACATGGGTCGCGGTAGCTTTTCAAGACTTTCGTTTTCTTCCAGCTGGTGCGGAATACCAGAACACTGTAGGCTCCATCCTCGTAACATACGTGGACAAGCAAAACCTACTTGTTAAAATGTGCTTATTACTGTAAAAAGAATGGTAGGAACAGTGACTAAATGTCTCCTAAACTCATGAAAATATCAGTTGGTTTAGTGGAGGAAAAAGAACTGAAGTCAGATGCGTTGATAAACCATACAACGGCATATTTTGTGAGGCTTTGCTACACAGGGCTGGTAAAAACGGTGTGAACGGAAGCCTGTGTGGCTACGGCGACGTCGACCGCTCGAAGATGCCTTGTAAAGCTTTGTGCTTAGAACACCAGACAGTATTTTCTGCCAGACAAAAAGAGCAGTCTAGTGTGGGCTAAGGCATGTTCACTCTTTTCAAACTGATATTTTTTGAACTAGGCTTTAAAACCTAGTAAGATTTTGCGAGGCATACTCGCCTTACGTAGGGCTTAGGGAGAACGGAGAACGTTGCCTGTCCTTTGCACTTCAGAATTACTAACTTCATTGACTCAAAAGTGACACAGTAGTATTAAACTCTTTTTTTCTTTTCTTTTTTTCTTTCTATATTCTTGTTTTGGGAGTACCACAATGACCTCAAGCCGCAGCTGTGTGTTAAGTCTTTGCGTTCCTGAGGACATTAGAACAATACACACTAATGGTCTCACTCCCCGCTCCCTCTCTTTCTTTTTTTACACAAGTCCATTTCTGAAGGAGTGTATGCCTGTAGATCCTTTCCATTTCCATTTATCCTTGCAGAATGAGCACTTCCTTTACTGCAAAACAAAAGATACCACACTTTACCTTAATCAGATTTCCATTAGATGTTAACCGACAATAACTTAAGAAAGAACTGCAATGATCCGCTAAATAGAACAGTACGTTAGGCAATGTTAGTCTGTTAGGCAATGCAAGACGAAACAGTTCTGGATCAGTGGAGCAGAGTCAGAAAAAAATAGGAGGCTTCATTAGCAGCTGTTCATAAGGTGACTTGAGTCTGCAGCATTACCTTTTCTTGTCTTATTGCCACTTTAATTTACATGATTTTCTAATAGATTATATTATTGGGCCAATAAAAAGGGTGACTATTCTGTCTGTGTTCTTTTTATGAAACAATATATTATTATTAAAAGTAGTAAATAGAACAACTTAAATTATAAATTTAAAAAAAAATGATGTGACTAAGCACAGGAGAAAAAGCTGGAGACAAGGGCGCAAATATTTTGGCTGTGTTCTTGAAACAATATATTATTATTAAAAGTAGTAAATAGAACAACTTAAATTATAAATTTAAAAAAAAATGATGTGACTAAGCACAGGAGAAAAAGCTGGAGACAAGGGCGCAAATATTTTGGATTGGTTTACATTATGAAGAAATATGCTGCCAAACTTCCCTGTAGCTTTGGGTTAGCTTTGCATTTTAATTTTTTTTCTCCACTCATTCTGACACCTTTGCTTTTTACACTTTGATACATTGCTACAACTTTATGAGGCAAACATCTTTATTGCTTTAATATGAGGGTACGTACAGAAATCTAACAGTGTTCGAACCCTATAAAGCTATCTTTATTTCACTGGTTCCAAACTGAAATTTAGACATGCAGAGAAGGCGCCAATCTGGTTTGCAGTCTCCTGGCATGAGAAATATCAGAGATTTAATGTTTTTGTATTTGCAAACAGATCACGAAAGCTTTGCCAGACATGACACCCAAACAAACACTTTTTTTGGATAGAGATTGTGTGTTTCAAGTGCAGTGGCTAAATGCGTCCAGCCGTTTTCAAGTATGTTTGGTGAAATATAACTTACAGAATGACCCAATCCTTCAAAGTTCTTGAGAAAGCTATTTCCTTCCCTCCTGCAAAAGCCACTCAGTGCTTTGCCAGTCTGTGTACTGATGCTCTAATCCTGTCGAAGCTTAAGTTACTGTGTATAATTCACTTGGAATTAACAGTATAACATTGAAAAAGTTAAGCACAGGCATGTCGGTTGCTACTCTGCCATTGATTCCTTTAGCTCAATGGTGTGCGGCTAAGAAATGTTTGTAGTTCCACATCGTATGGGTAGATACCATAAAAATATTATTTATGGAGGTTCTGGCTTGCTTTGTGTTTTTCAAGCATGTTTCCACAACTAATTGATAGTCTTAATTCACACATACACAAACTAAAAGCTGCATCCATGTTAACCTTGACACACATGGTTGACTTGATTATGTAGATAAGTGGAAAGCTTGATGCTACCCATATAGTGGAGTCTGGCTACATGTTATTGCTGGCCTATTAATTAAAAGGACCCTGTTAACGTATCAGCAGACTCTTACTACAAAAGGTGGAGGTGAAATCCACACTGAGCTAGAAATGCAAGATATACTGCTCTTATCTGAGCTGTATGAACCTACATGGAGCTTACTAGTTCAGAAGTTATTTGAGGGTGGTACCTGTTCCCTAAATGCCTCTGGAAGAGTATTTCTGCAAGTTTGGGAACGGCCATACTGAAGCAAGTCCAGGGAACATGTGTAGCATATTGCACAACAAGCACAAAAAGAAGGTGTCACTAATCAGCCTTTGCACCTTCCCTGCCATGTCATTTAATGTCTCATATATCTCTGCTCTCCATAAAGCCTAAGAGCTAGCTTTATGCAGTTAAGGTCGGTTTCTTTATAAAAGCAGACAGCATTTCCTTTCCTTCCAGGGCAAGAATGCACAGAAGTAAGAAAAAAATGCTCACAAAAGAGACCTGGGGGTAAGCAAAAGCATTTTTTTACAGGGGCAAACCAACTTTATCCTTGGTTTCCCCAGTACAAGGCCATGGGCTGCTGCTTGTTCTGAACAGGGTGAGAACTATGGGTTAGAAGATCTTATTTTGCCATGAGAGTTTTGCAAGTTGCTTTTATTAATCTTCTCTCCCTCCAACACGTTTTCAGACCGTTTTGCAAATGACTTTTACATCACTTAGCAGAAATCGAATCCTGTTTTCCTGCCCTGGCTCTCTCTTGGCTCCTATTTTAACCCTGCCAAAACCAAAGCTGATGAAATGATCCTACCTTTCAATCACACCCTTTTGAAATGCCCTTCCTAGAATCCTTCTTCTGGTTCCAGCTTATCCTCTCAGAGTTAAACTTATTTCCTTGCAAGGCGTTGCCCAACTGCTGCTCAGCCGATGTTTCGGATCCTGTTTCTTATCTACCTCAATGTTTTCTCTATGCTGCCTTAAGTGTGTTCTTCCTTTTTCCATTCACACTCTTCTCTGTCTTCGGTATGGCTCATGTACGTGCAAGAAACATCCAGAAGCAATATTCTGTCATTATCTCATCGGCCCCAAACCATCAATTGTTTTACGGTTACTTTTCGTAACTGTAGGTCAGTCATGGCTCTTTTATGCATTTATGGTGTGTAAGAAAAGTGTGCAAGGCTGAGAGTAAACAGGAAAAAAGAAAAGAGAAAAAAAAGATGTTTCGTGTGGTCTCTCTTCTCTTCTTGAGGTTTTAACTTCATAAGGGTGTGCACCACAGAGCAGATTGTCTAACAGCTATAGCGGAAATCAAGCATGACCCAGACAGGACAATGCTGATGGTTAATATTTAATACCAGTGATGTACCCAGTGTGGAGCAGAGCCTTGTGTAAAAAGGGAGTATTTGAAACTAAGCCAAACAGGTGAAAAAAAAAAGAATCTAACTTTCTTAAAATGCACTCTTTTAATTCCAAGATTTTAGGTAATAATTACTTGTGCCAGAAGGAATGTGCTTCAAAGAAAGTAAAGTCTCATTTTGAAGGGGCCTGTAAACTCTTTAAATAGCATTGGCAATTCATCCTTTCACTCTAGTTTTCTGTAAGAAGAATTTTGAAAACAGTAAAATATTTTGTTGTGATTCCATTTCATTGATATAATAGACGTGAAGATACATTTATTGTGTGTGTGAGCGTGTGCATGCATGTGTGTATCAAATCTAAAATAACAGCAGATAGGGACCTGGATAGTCCACTTGATTTGACTGGACCAGCACTTGGTTATACTGTACTATTTTATTCCTAAATGTGTTTTATAAACAGTTTGGGGAGGATGAGGGAGCTGCAGGCAGGGAGAAAAAAGAAAAGGTACAGGAGTCTTGCTGATACCTTTTGAATGCTTGGGCTTGGCAACTGTGCAGTTATTTTCAATATCTAGAGTTTTTCAGTGTAATATCAGCAAATAGAGTGCATGGTAAAATTACAGAAGATATTAAATCTGAACTCTGGAGACATAAATTCACATGAGGATCAGATCACAAGATTGGCTGCTTTCCGGCTGGTCTCCAGTGGGCTTTTTTCCATATCGCAAAAATCACCATACAGTTTGGCACAACCTTCAGGCTCAGTGAAGAGGGTTCTGTTCCAGGACTGAAATAGCCAAAAGCACTAGATGCCAGAATTGAGGTACATTTGCAGTGTAGGACGGAGACAGTTTTACAGCTTTTGTCTCAACTCTTCTTTCCCCTTGCTAGGAATAAATCTCTTTGGGTTTTGGTAAGAGTTCTATCAACTTTCTAGAGGAAGGAGGGAGGAATGAGACGCTAACCTTAGTATTTGTGACTTTATAACTTAACGAAAACCTAGAAGTGTGTTGTGTCAGTAACTCACATTTCTGCAGCACACATTAGAATCAAATAGACAGTATTTGAGAAGATTTAAAAAAATGGTAAAGAGATACTTTTCTGGTCAAAATCAGAAAAAAATTAAACAAGTAAGTTGCAGACTTCTGAAAGTGATGGAGTCCTGCTCCCTTCCCCCACCTCCCATCAGCAAGCTGATGTTTCCAGCAACTTCAAAAACAGAAGACTTCTCTGTAATCCTAAATGTACATAAGGAACAGATTAAAGTCCTGATTTGTGAAAAAATTTGAGCATATGCTTAAGAACCATTGACTTCAATGGGAGTTAAACATGTCCTCACACACGCTTCTTGAACTGGAGACTAATAAGGATATTAAAAAGGATCAAGAGGCTGCCCCCCTTCAGGAAATGCTGCAAAACTGTCATAGCTGAAAACTTTTTTTGTCATAATCATACTGACTTTCATCACTACCCTCCTCACCTCACTTCCAACCTTCACAAAGAGGAGAAAACAACCCTTCTCTCCCTCTCTTCCCCTCTCTTCTCTCTTCTCCATGCTACTCTATGCCAGGCTAAGCTTCCTCTGGCTCGGAGAAGGAGAGGAACTACAGACTCTGCAGTGTCCATTAGGGATGCCATTATTTCCAGTGTAACGAATGTGGATGATGGTCAGATGGTATAGTGGATGGAGGTTGAACAACCCCCCTGAGAGAATTAATTACAAGATAATTAATTACATTGCTGTCTAGCTATGCAGACCTAGGAATGATTGGAAGGCCATGAAACACAGTACAGGTTAAAAAAAAAAAAAAGAAAAAGAGGGAAAGGAAACCTTGCTAAAAAGTTACACGTAATTTACCTAGAGGAATCCTACTTACAGGGAAAACGGTACCCCCCACCAAAGAGCAACCCATATTAATATTCTTTTATTAGACGAGTGACAGATGGAGTGAAGTAGTGATGACTAAAAGGCTTGAGTGTGGGTTGATTTCTTTGAATTCAGTATGACAAAACGGGTTATGTATATGGTTTGTGAGTGTGGTACTCATTTATTAAATGCTCATTTGGACTTTAAAAAATAGCTTGCCTTCATTAGCAGTCTCAGGAAACAGACTCCATGGTGTAATAAATCTCACTTGCAGGAATTTTGGCCTGATACTCATCTTAAAATATTCCAAACTTTCTTTTTCTGAACTTTGTCTCGTGCTCTACTACAGTCCTAAGTAATTTATCCCTTCTCTTCATCATCCGGCTTTAGAAGGCAATTATGCATACAGGATCAGTTAGTTTGGGGATGAGTCTTTGTTCTTATCTTCAAGTCATTCATTCCAAATTTTTTGTTTTATTTTCTTAATGAAAACTATTTCTACAACTGAATGTCAGAGGTAACTTTGGAATAATGGCTGTTTAGCATAGTATCACTTATAGAAAATAATTTATGTAAGAATCATAAAGCAGTAGAAACGTAAAACCTGAATGTAGTTTGGAAAGAAAAACTGATGAGAAGAATGCTCATTAGGTATAGGAAAAGCTGAAAATGGACTGTATGTTTCTTTCCGTCTCCCATATTTTATTAAATTAGCTCATGTAAATTAGTAAAGATGTTTCCTGCCAACTCTGTTTACGTGCTTCTTGAAGCAGCTTTCTTTCATTCAAGTCAGAAAAAAACACAGATTTCCATCCGTGGTTTTGTGTTTTCATTAGTCGCTGTTTCCTTTGCTGCAGTGTGTGTTGTAAAACTAAAATGAGATATCCAGTTGTTCTTTACTTTTGTCCAGTGGAGTCTACTTATTCATGAACCTGCTTGAAAGTGTTGAATGTTTCAGTATTCACTGTGATAAGTCTGCAAAATTTCTGTGTTCTTAAGCAGAGACTTTCTTAAAATGTTTGAATTCGCACTTTTCTGCAGAACGGGTTTTCCCATAGTGGGAAGAGGACTGGGAATGGACCTTTACTCTCCCAGGGTCAGTATCAGGTAATGCTGTGCATTTCCTACGTCACCTGTTTTAGTTGCAGAGGTATGGCACTACCACGTAGTTACATTTGCCTGCCTGTCTCAATAGTTGCCCTCTAACATTTAAATACAGAGTCTTATGACTACTTAGCACAGCTTTCAACCATCTTAGGATGTATCAGGGTCCAGACACAATGATGTATCCTGGGCTCTTGCAGAGCATTGCAGCTCCTGTATCAGGCTCCGCAGCACCGTAGGATGGACGTAATTGTCCTGAGCAGCAGGAATTATGTAGCCTTAAAACTTCCCTTAGCATGGTGTGGCACAGCACACATCGACTTATGTTCTACTTCCACATCATGATGTGATCTCCTTTTTGTTTTCTTATATAATTTACTTGGTAATTTTCTGGCTGTTTCTGCTACTGTGTTTTGTTTTATGCTGATTTTCAGTCTGTTCTGTCTTCAAATCTGTGAGTTAATCTGTAACCACTTTTTGATAGCCAAGTAAGATGGATTCATATTTTTTAAATGTATTAAACCAAAAATTCTTGTTCCAAATGATATTGTTTTGAAAGATATATCTTTACAATGACTTTGTACAAACTTTATGTCTGCTACTAATAAAAAAGAAAATATTGCAAATAGTCCCTAACTGGGCATTTTGCTAAGTTAGTGTTTTATTCATCTTATTATACTAAGGAATTTAAAAGCTAGAAAAGCTGGCATTAAACTGAAAGGGCAATGGAAAGTTGGTAGCCTAAACATTTGTTTTGATTCATATGGAAGGAAAGAATTTGGACCAGATGCTTGAAAGAGCTCAGAACCCAGCAGCCCCCATTGTTCTTCATTTAGGTGCCTAAATGGTAACAGTCGAGTGTGCAGCTTTCTTGAAAGCTGATCCTTTTGTGTTGAGGCAGCTTTTAGGCTTTAGCCTATCTCTTCCTGGCTGTAGAACTTTAACTGTAAACATTTTATTCCAGAATTGTCCCTCATCTATATCCTTCAAGCATTTGCTTACAGTTAAGAGATCTATTGTTAATATTGCAGGGCTGCAAGCCATTCAGCATGTCCTGAGTTTTAAAAATATGTGTTCCTCACGTTGCTTTCATACTGGGGACCTACTTCTCTGCATCTAATGCTTTGGTAATACATTTTCAAGGACTTCAACCAGTGTGTGGATTCTCTGAAAAATGCAGTATAGTCATATGCTTTTGTTTGCTTTAGGCTGGCTATCCTGTAAAATATAACATATTTTAAAGAAACCAGAGCTGTACACTTTCTTCTATAAAGTAAGCTCCCAGTCCTAGAAAACTTGAGTCAGGCTAGTGTATAGGATGCTTGCAAATCATTGTGCTTATACTTTAAGGTTCAGAATTCACAGATTATTAAAGTATACATAATTGCAAGATTGAGTTAAATCAAGATCAAATAGGGCATCTAGTGCGCCTGCTTACAGTTAAAAAAGATAGTAAAAATTGGCTCTTAATTTTACACAAGTTCTGTATACATGCACACACACTCACACACAAATACAAACACAGTAAAAATACCATTTCAACTTTTATTGTGCTGTGGCTGTATAAGATATTGTATTTGATTCAAAAGCTCCTTTGGACTTCATTCTTGTGTTATGAGTTTTTAAAATTTAGATATAATTACTAAAAGAAGGGGACTATCAGTAGGTTTAGAAGACTAATTTTTAATAAAGAAGCCACCATACTACCCTGCACCCCAAAAGCAGAGAAGATGAGTGGCTTTGAAATAAGACACTGGAAAGAAATCAAGGAGAAAAAAGTTGAGTTTCCAACTCTGCCATAGACTTCTTGTCTGCTAGAACATTGCGCCGAAGCGCCCAGGCAGCCTCCAGAGCTGGAAGTTAGCACATACAGGTCAGCATCGTGATTTTGCCAGGCAAACTGCCCCTGCTGAGAAGCAAGGACGTTACTTTGGGCAAATCACCCTGACTATACTCCCTACAGGAGGCCCTGTGTAGACCTGCTGGTTTCATTTCCTTCAGAGTAATTTCAATAATCTTTACACAGTGCTGTAGTTATGCCATACTTCAGATCTTCAGGCTGTAATATGGGCAAAACTAGCTTACAGTTCCTTATGTATAAACTGAACTAAACCATTCAGGATGTCAAGCTAGACTGGAGAGTAGGAGGAGTCAAAATGCAATGATAATTCCAGTTACTAAATGCTGGGTGAATTACTGATCCAAAGAATAAATAACACTTTTTATTTTATCATCTTAAATAGAGGCATTTTTATAATTTTGATGATTTTTTGAGCCAATTATTGGCAGATGTGCTTTAGCCAACCATATGTATAGAGGTGATGTACAGATATATTTCTCTGCCTCAACAAATATTCCAGCTTCTTTCCAAATGGTGTGTTTGTTTGGCTGATGCACGACCTCAGCCAGACATTTTTCTGAAATTGAATCCAGATCAAATGGAATGCCCTGCTGACTGGCTGGATCTCAGTGCTTGCCTTGATCAATGTTCCTCACCCTTATAGAAAATGGGCAGTTGTCAGGTTATCTGGGATTTTCAACATAGGTTCTTATATGTTATCCAGAAATTTATTTTACCTTCTTTGACAGAGGCAAATATCACATTCAGTTAGCATTTGAAGACTATAGCAACATAAATTTGGTAGTATCTTGCTCTAGAATGTTTTTATTTATTTATTTTTCACATCGAGACTACGCAGTTCTCTGAGTAAGCCTTCATGCATTGCAAACCAATCAACTGCTGAAAACCCTGTGCCTTTTCCTCTTGTTGGACTGAGTTTGATCAGCCATATTGTACAATTTATATTGGGTCCCACTGAAGTTTCATATCAATTTTCATGTTTCATTGCCCTGATGTAAAATTCTCCTCCACTAGGAGCTGTTGTGAATTGCCATATTGTGAATTGTCTCTCCATAACTAAGAACTTCTCTTCTATCCTGAGATTTAATTGGAAGAGATGGAACACCCATTTTTTTCTTGCCTATCACCGACTGATTCATTGCCAGGAGATATTCAACAGTCTGGCTCCTTGTGCTGTATTTTCAAGTCTAAATGTAGGCCATCAATATACCTGGATATTTTTCAGTGCAGTGGTTATTACTTTTCTGTACAGAGCTCTAGGAAATTGTGTGAAGGGTGCTATATAAATGTACAGATTAGAGTGGAGTGGATTAAATAGGACTGGATTTCTGGAATGCACATCACCCCTTACTATGAGTTCCCATAGTGTGGTTAGAGCCAGCCTGTACTGCATGAAAATTTTTTTGTGATGTCCATTTAACCAATAAATCTGTCATCACTGACTGGTCTCCATTTCCTCTGAAATAAACAAATCACTATTAGGTTCTTTGAAGCAGCAGACTGCCAGGAAACACAAAAGTCACTTTTGCTTCATCCACGGAGATAAAGTAGTTAGTAAGTGGAAATGAGCTGCAACTGAAGGAGCCTCAGTGTTCTCACACCTGCTAGAAAGTACAGTAGATTTCCACACAGCAGGAATTCAAACAAACCTCAGATCGCTGTGTTCAGTGAAAGTGAGCTTGCTTAGCCAAGAAATGAATTGCAGGCCCTTAGAAACTACTTAAAGAAAGCCAGTTTCACAGGGACAGAGGAAATTTGAAAGAGTCCAGGAAGCTCTTCTAGGTCCGTGACGTCCATTGAGTCAGCTGTTGTTTGCCTGGCGCCATGTTTCTGACCTCCACACTTCTCTGGCTCCCTTTTTGAACCAGGTGGTCCTCTGCTTGCTGCACTCGTGTTGCATTCCATAGGGTACCTCTCTGTGCCTTGACTGCCTTTAGCACCAAGTGTTTTCACATGTAAGTTTGCATCTGCTTTTTCTTTACTCTTGAGCTGGGATTTATTTCATTGCAGTCTCTGTTTCCTAACAATCTGTGGCTTAAGTCTTATCTTTTACCTCTTTTCAATGTGAAAAATTAGTCTTGAAAAGCTAGTCAAGTCCTTAATTCATTCTGGTTGCTCTCTGCTGAACTACTTCCACTGCTGAAAAAGGTTGTGGAAGTTAAGCTTCTGACAGGCGAGCGTAGTTGTTGTGAAGGGAGAAAAACCTTGGGTTTAGGTTCTGTAACTCATTTTTAGGTTAACGATTATAGTTTATGTCTTCATAAAAGTGAAGGAAAATGTTCCTGTTAAAAATTTGCAGTTATTTTCAGCAAAGTAGCTTTAAGCTTTCTTCCTAATAAAAACTGACTTTGACTTGTACAAATGTCTGTGAATATGAAAACTACAAGAAACTGCTAACGGAAGCTGAACTTATGACAGGAACAATCAGTAATAGAAGAAAGATGACTTTTTTTAGGAAAATCTAATGAATCTTCATTAGGGGTGGACCCCTGGCCCAGCAAAAAGCTAATGAGAATTTTTAAATGGGACAGCTTTACAACATAGTTTATAAATAGTGTTGAAAAACCTTTCATATTTCTTTATCCATCCTATTTTTTATGCTTGTTTTTAAATCATTTGATGCTTGTTAAGAGTTTTAACATAAGTATTTCCAATGACATTTTTGCTTTGTTGGAAAACAGTATTATTAGAGTTTCAGTAAAAGTTCTATCTTGGATTTGGATCCACAGCCAGTAATTTTTTTTTTTGCCTTTAGTCCTATAAATAAAATATTTAATTTGTTCTTATCCAAATCCTTTTAAGTGACTTATTTTCAGACTCATGCTGACATTCCACTCTATTTTTATTGCTAGCAAATTTAATACTTCACATTTTGAACTCATGATAAGGTAGAAACTATTCTTGTAATTACTGCAAGCATAAACACAGGCTTCAGTTATATCCTGTCCAAACTCTTATTCTAACCCCTGTATTCGGATTGTCCTCTGATGCTTTGTGTATATACACTGTGTTTTATAAGTTAATATGGACTTTTAAAAAAATTTACATGTTTTTACCAGTAGTGGCTTAAGGGAACATTCCTGTATCTGTCCCTTTCCTGCCACGGACTGGGTGTGTGCACGCTCCCAGCACAGTGCTGAAGTGTCTCTACCTTCCTTGGTGGGAAGATACTGGAGGGTTGAAGGGAACTGGAGAGAAAGACAGTGCTGTGCGGATCCAGGGGGATGTGCTTCACCACACCCTGTCCTGAGCCAGGAGCTTACCCCATCACATGACACCATGTGAGGGTGGGATGGGGCTGTCCTGCTTCCTTTCTTTCTTATTCTCTGGACTTATAATTGATTGCAGGAGTGACAGGGAGATGTAAAAACAGACCCATGGTAAAATGGTGTAAAACTAAACCAAAAGGAGTATGGCACTTGCTGTAGTGCCAGATGCCAGATCTAATTTGGAAAACTTCTGGAAATAACTTGGGGCTCCAGTTGACAATATATATTTCCTGGCTCACGTTTAATCCCACATAAGTGATGTTTCTGTCAATAACAGAATAAAAGTGAGGAAAAGAAAGGCATGTATCTGTCTGCCGTGATTATAACAGTTCAATTCCTACAAAATACACTAGTTGTTTATAAAACTGGGATTAGTTTCCAAATTGCATTTGCCAAAATATCCCCAAATGAATCCATATACACTCTGAAAAAGTGCTTAGAGATGACTTTTCAAATGTGATTTTGGTAGCTTCAAGTCCTGAAAAGGTACATGTCATGGTTTAACCCCAGCCGGCA
>NW_008795528.1:0-1381 GCF_000699145.1 Aptenodytes forsteri
GGCCGGCCGCTGGTTGGCCAGTTGGGTGGCGGGCTCGTAGCCGGTCGCTGGTTGGCCAGCCAGTGGGGCTGCGGTTGGTCGGCTGGCTGCGGTGCTGGTTGGCTGCGGTTGGTCGCCTTCTTGGCCAAGACGCTGGTTGGCTGGTTGAGGTGCTGGTCAGCCGGCTGTTGGCTGGCTGCGGTGCTGGTTGGCTGTGGTTGGGCGGCTGGCTGCCGTGCTGGTTGGCTGCGGTTGGTCGCCTTGTTGGCCAAGATGCTGGTTGGCTGGTTGAGGTGCTGGTCAGCCGGCTGTTGGCTGGCTGCGGTGCTGGTTGGCTGTGGTTGGTCAGCTGGTTGGGATGCTGGTTGGCTGGTTGGTTGGCTAGCTGGTCGCTTGGCCAGGATGCTGGTTGGCTGGTTGAGGTGCTGGTCAACCGGCCGGTTGAGGCGCTGGTTGGCTGCGGTTGGTCGGCTGGCTGCGGTGCTGGTTGGCTGCGGTTGGTCATCGAGTTGAGATGCTGGTCGGTTGGCTGGCTGGGTTACTGGTTGGCTGGCGGGTCGGCTGACCAGGGTGCTGGTTGGCCAGTTGGCCGCCTTGGCCGTACTCTCCGTGAGCCGTGACCAGACAAGGCCGGGTCAGGCCAGGGCGGTCGTGGCGATGCCGGCACTACTCGGGGTGAAGCCGGGCAGCGGTTCGGGGTGGCACGTCCTCACCGGCAGCCCCCGGGGCGGCGGCACCTGCCAGGCATCCGCCTCGGCGGGACAGAGCCAGGGTACCGGTGCCGGGCGGCTTGGTCGGAGCGCGGTGCTGGTGCTGGGTGTCTTGGCTGGACCGTGGTGCCGGTGTCGGGTGGCTCGCTTGGGAGCGCGGTGCTGGTGCCAGAAGCCCAGTGCTGGTGGCCAGCCAGAGCGCATCACTGGTGCCAGGTGGCTCGGGCACGGCACGGTGCCGGTGCCAGGAGGCTCGGTTGGAACATGGTGCCGGTGCCAGGAGGCTCGGTTGGAGCATGGTGCTGGAGCCTGGTGACTCGGTCAGCGCGCGGCGCCGGGCAGTGCCGGTGCCAGGAGCCTCGGTCGAGCACAGTGCCAGTGCCGGATGGCTCAGCTGGAGCGTGGTGCCAGCGCTGGGTGGTGCCAGTACCAGGAGGCTCGGTCGAGCACGGTGCCGGTGCCAGCTCGCCGGGATGGAGCGCGGTGCTGGTGTCCGGCTGGATCACAGGTGCCGATGCCAGGCGGCTTGGCCAGAGCACAGCGCCGGTGCTGGGAGGCTTGATCAGGGCACGGTGCAGTGCCGGGCCACAGGGTCAGACCGCGGTGCTGACGTCTGTCCGGATCGCGGTGCCGGTGCCGGGTGGCTTGGCCGGATCGCGGTGCCGGTGCTGGTGTGTCCGGGCAGGGGGGGG
>NW_008795528.1:2634-2857 GCF_000699145.1 Aptenodytes forsteri
ACCAGGGTGCGGGTTTGCTCTGCCACGCCGCGGCACAGGTTTGCACACCGTGGGCATGGCTTTGCACGCCGCGGGCGTGCTTTTCCATACTGCGGCACGGGTTTGCACACCGTGGACATGGCTTTGCACGCCGCGGCACAGGTTTGCACACCGTGGGCGTGGCTTTGCACCCCGCGGCACAGGTTTGCACACCGTGGCATGGCTTTCTGCACCGACGGCATGG
>NW_008795529.1:0-1052 GCF_000699145.1 Aptenodytes forsteri
GCGGGTTCCCGATGCATTAAAGCCGGGCACGAGCATCATCCTGCGGGGAGATCCCTGCGGCGTTTGGATCACCAAGCCCTTGGTGATTATTTTTATAAATAAGCTCCTGATTTTGGGGACGAATCATCCTAAATTATTTTCGTGTGGCGTTCAGATCTTTTGAGGTGAAATGCAGCGTTTTCCTGTGCCAGCAGAGCGTGATTTTTAGCTTTCCCCGGCGAGGTGCGTGGGTGGCAGAGGTCTTATACGGGTCAAGAGGGGTTTTTTTTCCCTGTTTTCTTCCTTTTTTTTCCCCCCTGATCCATGGGCGCTGTCCGGAGCCGCTCCGGCTCTGCCCGCCGGTGGGATCCGAGGGGAGAAGGTAAGGGGTTTGTGCAGCTGCCGCTTAAAATTCGTGAGCTGCACCGAGATAACGAAGAAAGGAGCGGGATTAATTTACACACACACACACACACACACACCCCCGCACAGGTTGAGCTTCTGGACTTGTTTTGACACTAAAAGTTTAGAAAAGCTTAAAAATCCTGTAACCTTTTCTCCCGAGACAAGAAAACTGGGGGCTGAGCCCCCTCTGGGGGGACGGTTTTAACGGACCAGCGCTGGGCTTGCGAGCAAAATAAACCGGGTTTTCAGAGAAGCAACTTATTTTTTCACCCAGCCGTCTCTCCCGGCTCTGTACGTTACGAAAACGCACTGAAAAGCCTCGTAAATAGGCAAACCCAGCCAGCCACCCCCGACAAATGGCTCCAATTAATTAAGGAAGGCTTTTTACTTCCTGCAATCAAGGACTTAATAACGATGCCTAGCCCCTGATCGAGGGTTTTTTTTTTTTTTTAAAAAAAAAGTCCAATTTCGTCGTGGAAAGGAGTGAGGTGTATTTTTGCGCAGGAGCACGTGAAACCTCTCTTGCCTTAGCGCACGCGCAGGTTATTAATTTTAATTCTTTAACTGATTGTTGTGTGTTTACGGCGCGGACGTCACCGGGCCGCCACCGTGCCTGCGGGGCACGGCCGTGCCCCCGCCCCCCCTCCCTCCCAAACAAACCCCCCCCC
>NW_008795529.1:1077-8799 GCF_000699145.1 Aptenodytes forsteri
CTGCGGGGCACGTGCCCTCGCCCCCTCTCCCTCCTGTAATCTCAGAGGAGATGCGAGATGCCCGGCAGCAGCCGCTGGCAGGACGGACGGACGGACGGACGGCCTCTCCCTCCGTGGGTTTGTAATCTCAGAGGAGATGCGGACGAGGCAGGAGGGGAAGCGGTGCCGTGTTCCCCTCTCCCGCGCCGCCTTACGGGCGTTAACGTACCCGTAAGTAAGCAAATCTCCAAAAAAAAAAAACCCCAAACCCCATCAAATTGGTTGCTGCCGTTAAGAACTTCTCATCTTTAACGGGCTGACGCGTGGCAGGCATCGTTAACGCGCCGCTCCTCGGAGACGGGGCGAAATGGAGAGGAGCGCCCTTCTCCTCGCGCCGGATAACGACGGGTGCCGACTAATTGCCGTTTTTCCCTCCCGGCAGCCTTCCGTTGAAAGCTCGTCGTCCCGAGACCTCCCCTCGCCGCCGTGCCGGCGGCACTGCGCCGTGAGGGGTCGGAGACCTCCATGCCCATAGGTACGTGCCTGGGTTTCGGGTTTCCTGGCCCCGGGAGCACCCGGCGCTGGTCAGAGTCGCCCCCGTGGGTGACGTTCGGGGGTCAGGTGGGGTTTTTCTTAGAAATAAGAATAAAATTGCCGCGGTGGAGAGGTAATGTCAGTGCTGGCCCGGGCCTGGGTCTCCGGTGGCGCCGGAGAAGAGCAGACCTCGGTTTTTAATGAAAAAGTACTTCACAATTCCCTAACCTTCCTCGAAGTACGCTGTTTATTTTGGTTTTTCTCCTGGAAAAGCCGGCGCCAGGGGTGCAGCTCCTGCTCGAGCGGGGCCGAGTCGCCTGTTGGTAGGCGGGTAGCGTCCCACCGTTCCTCTCAAAAACGCTTCATTAGTCCTCGCTTCCTCGTTAGCTGTGGCAAGGGGAGAGGGAAACGGCTCCTGCAGCCTTTGTTTTCCTCCGGGGGTGGAAAAAGAGAGAGATTCCCGAGGGCTGGAAGGACTTAACCGGGGGATAAATCCCTGCCTCGGGTCGCGGGTGCCTGCGGGCGGGCCGGCCGGCCCCTCGGCCCAGCTCCCCTCCGCGTGGAGGCGAGAGGCTCTGCAGCTGTAAAAGCTGAATTTTCACGGTACCTGGCGCTGGCGCAGCTGCCTGGCGGAGCGACGCGCTGGGAACTGCAAAAAAAAAAAAAAAGAGCGAAAACGGCCGCCCCGCGTCGCGTTTCGGTTCCCTTTACCGTTTGTGCCTGCGAACGCCGAAACCCCCGGCGCCGTTGCCCCTCGAGGTCCTGTCGCTGTTCCCCTTCCTGAGGCTAGCGAGGCAGCGGTCAAACGATTCGAGAAGCGCCGGCGAGTGACGTGAGTATTGAATGTCCTTTTCTTTTACGTCGGGAAACCTAAAGCCTGAAGAGCTGTAACGTTTTTGGTTTTTGTTTTTTTTTTTTTAAAAGACAAGAGCCGTGCCTGCGTCCTTTGAAAGCCGCTTCGGGAGCGGGATCGCCCGAGAAAAAGGCATCCCCAGAGCGGAGGCGAGCGTACGGCTTTTCACGAGCACCCAAAAGACCTTTTAATAGATGAAGGGTGCGTCCGTGCGCCTCCGAGGACGTGTCCTGCCCTCCCGCCCGAGCGTGGGACGGCCCGTGTCGATATTTGGGGAAGTTTCCCTCCCCGACGGCTGCTCCGTGTCCTGGGAATCGCCGCCGTTTTGCTCAAGTCGGGATTTTCCAGCAGGAAACGTGAACTTTGGAGGCCGCCTACCCTTTTGCGGCCCACGGATCCTTAAGATTATTAAATCCGTGGGTTTGGCGCTGCTATGGAGCCGGACGGATTTAGGACGAGGGGAAAGGGAAGTTTTTAGGCGCGTTCTTGCTTTTTAACAGCCGCTTTGCCACCTTTTTTGTGTGAAAACACACGCGCCTGAATTCCCCTGGCTCCGGGACAAGCGTGGATCCGAGAGCTCCTGCGGTCTGAGGCACGCTCGTTCCCTTCAACGCCGTGTTTGTGGGAAGCGCTTGGCTCCGTCGTGTTTACCAACAGCACGGGAGGAAAATGAAAAATAAACACCCGCAACCTCAAATTGCCGGAACAAATCGGGATGAAACGCCGCCCGGCTCCCGGCTGGCAGAGGCTTCGGAAGGGGAGGGTTAGCGGCTCGGCGAGGGGTCGTCTACCCCCCCCCCCCTCGTTAGGCTTCGTCCTGAGCGCAGAGAGGAGTACGTTAAGTACGGTTGTTCTGGATACCCTGCGCAGCCGGAACGTTATCTCCGGTCACCTCTTAAAATCCTTTTAATTCTCGAGAAATGTCCCTAATTTGCGCCGTGGTGTTTCCGGTGAAGATGTGGAGAGAAGAAGGAAAAAAAAAGAAGAGGAGGAAGCTCTCAAGGTGAATATGGAGGAGCTGTAATATTACCTGACCTTAAAAAAGGAGCATTTCGCCCTTCTGTCGTCCTCCGACCGCAGATGGCAAGCACAAGCCTCACGAATTTCTGTCCCCCCTGAAGCCCGGGATTTCCGCAGATTTCACTCCGGGACGGCGAGCGGCTCCGTTTCTCCGACGCGCGCCGGAGAGCCGCCTCCGCCAGCCGTGTTCTCGGCCCCGCGTCCTCCTCCGTGCCACGCTGCCGCGTTCGCATCCTCCGGCTACGGTCCCCCTTCGCTCTCGCGGCTCCAGCACGCGTCAGAGCCCGAAGCCCGGACGTGGATTTGCCTTCCCAGGCGGTTGCGAGGGTTTACCTGCCCCGGCGTAGCCGGAGCGGATGCTGGCGGCACGCACGCGTGTTTCTTCCCCCGGCCTCACCCCTCGGAAAACCACCCGCTTTGGATGTGACGACGAGGCGTCCTTGTTTTTCACCGGGTTCAACTGCCATCACCTGCCTCGCCAGCAGGTGAATCTTTAATCTGGCTCGGGGAGGGGGGGGGCGAGCGGGGATTTTTACATCCCGCGGAAGCTGCGGCGCGGCTGCGTTTTTAAGTGAAAACGGGGCGGTGCTGCGGATTGCCGTCCCCGCGGCTCGGCCTGACGGGCTCCGCGCGGAGGAGCGTGGTCGGAGCCGAGGACAGGAGCTGTTCTCCTACGCCAACCGGGCGTCGCGCTCGTCGCAACCATCCGCGGTCTGGGGGAAAAAACCAAACAAACAACAAAACCAACCCCACGCTTCCACTTTTCGCCCTGTTTTGAAGTAAAAATCATTCCGGTTTCTGCCATTTCCAAACCCTCGCTGCGAGCGGAGTAGTTCAGCTGGAAGGGACCTGCGGGGATCGTCCTGTCCAGCTGCCTGACGGTCATCGAGGGCGTCGCCGGGATGCGGCTCCTCTCCCAATCTATACCTCCGTCCCAGGCGCGGAGTCGCCGCTTGCTCTCGTTAATTTTCGTGCCGTCGACGATCACCCAATGCTCTGACCTATCCGCGTCCCTCCGCGCGGCCTCTCGTCCCTCCGGAGAGCCGACAGCACCTCCAGATTTAATATTGGCAGCGAACCGGTGCGTTAACTCCTGCCTCCAGATCATCGGCAGAGATATTGAACGGGGCCGGCCCCAGCCAGACGTACCCCCCCGCCTCCGCCGCGACCCTCGGCTCGGCCGGGACCCCCTCGTCTCGCAGCCGGCGTTCGCCCTCGCTGCCCGCAACGCCTCCCGGCCTGCAAAAGTGACGTCGGTCGTAATTATTGGTCAAAAGGAGATCTGCTCCCCGAGCAAATCCCTGGAGGCAACACCCCCCCCGTTGCATCTTTCGTCAAACCTCATTTTAAAGAGGAAATAAATTAAATCTGACGTCACTCGCCAGACGGAGAAGTTCGCTTTCAATTATTTTTTTTTTTCTTTAATTAGTTTGGATTATACTCGCGATTGCGGAAATGAGATTTCCGGCGGCGGGAATAGCGCTTTGGGTGGAAACTGATCCCGCCGTGGGACCGGAGGACGGATTCGGGCTTCTCTGCATCCCCAGCCTGTTCGCTGTAACCGCAAATACGTTTCCGAACGCCGGATTGGGTTGGGTGTCTAATTTTATTTTTCCATAGCTCTTCTGTGCCGTGTCTGAATTAACCAGAAATTCTCGTTTCTTGCGTAAGAGCGACGCTTTTCCGCACAAATTGCCCGTTTAACTTGAATGAGTCTCCGGACCATTTAGGTGCTGGATTTTGACGCTTCCCTGCCCGCTTCCAGCAGGATGTTTTGGCTTAACCCGCGTCGCCGGAGTTACGTTTGCCGGAAGCTGAAGCAAGTGCGAGACGACTTTAAATCGATTTCAACGTCTGCGCACAAAAATCGCTCCCGGAACTGGTATAAAACCACTTCAGTTGGAGAAAAAAAACCCCACTTTCCACGTGGACCGGATAACGGCGCGCTGTCTGCTTCTGCCCAGCCCCCGGGAACAGTCAGTGCTCGCGCCGTGAGGACGATGGGTCTTGTTCCTAAAGCCTCCGGCTTCGCAAAGCCCGCCGGGCTTGGGGTCGTCAGCGTGCTCTCGGTTCGTTAGCGAGGGCTTTGCTCTGGGTAACGTGCCCTGCGCGAGCGAGCACGCGTGCGGACAGCTGCCTGTACCTAACCCTAATTTCCCTTTTCTGTGCCCGGTTTGGGGGCTCTTCCAGGAGCCGCGGCAGCTCCGGCTGAGACGAGCTCTCTGGCGACAGGACCCCCCTCCCGCCGCCCGCTGTGAAAGATGTCGACTCCGGATCCTCCGATGGGAGGAACGCCTCGGCCGGGGCCCTCTCCGGGGCCGGGCCCGTCTCCGGGCGCCATGTTGGGACCCAGCCCGGGACCCTCTCCCGGCTCTGCGCACAGTATGATGGGACCCAGCCCCGGACCGCCCTCGGCAGGACACCCGCTGCCGCCTCAGGGGCCGGGGGGCTACGCTCAGGACAACATGCATCAGATGCACAAGGTGAGGGGGGGGCTTCGGAGGCTGCCGCCGGGCGCCGCCGTCTGGCAGCACTGAAAAAATAGGTGCCGCTTCGGTGGGACGAGGAAGGACGGTTTAGGTAGCTTAGTTTCCCTGTTAATTTTTTTTTTTGGGGGGGGGGGGGGGGGGCCCACATCCTGATTTTTTGAGACGGAAAGTCTGAGAAGTTGACAGTTTATCTCGGAGTTGAGTTTACGCGACTTGCTTACCACAAATATCAGGGTATCGTACCCGTCTCTTCAGCTCGCTTCTGGATCGCGAGTGGGGGCTGAGGAGCTTAATTCCTAAATAAGGAAGGAGAGCGAAACGTCTAATAAAGGTTTTCTCGCTGGGAATTTGGAGCTCAGGGAAAACAAGCCTCCCCCCTCCCTTTCCGTTTCTACCATCGAAGCGTTTGGGGTTTTTTTTGTTTTATTTCATCGTCTAAACCCCCTTTTTCTCAGTTTTTTTTGATCCTCTTCAGCATCATCAGCTGAAAGACCTGGGGAGAAACCCACACGGGCAAAGCGTTTAAGCGATTTCAAGTCTCTCTTGACATCCCCTCGTGCTTATTCCCCTCGCCACCATTTAACGCGGGTGGCTTGCTGTGGCGTGCGGTATTTTGCCAGCAGATGGGTTTTCACTTGGGGGAGGTTGTTGGCAGCGTCTGGAGGCGCACGCTGCGAGTGGCCGATCCTTCGTGCCTTTGGAGCGCGTCTCGCCTCCGCGCAGCCGGCATCGCGCGCTGCAGCCGCCTGTTGCTCGGCTGTCGGCGGTCTCCGGGAACGGTGTAGCCGGGTCTTTGATTTTTGGGGTGTTGCTTTTCTCCCGCAGCCCATGGACTCCATGCACGAGAAGGGAATAACCGACGATCCTCGCTACAGCCAGATGAAAGGGATGGGAATGCGGCCCGGCGGGCACGCGGGAATGGGTCCTCCTCCGAGCCCGATGGATCAACACTCGCAAGGTTGGTTCCTTCAAGAAAAAAATAATCCTTTTGTGGGGACGGGGCTGTGGATCGGTCTGGAGCTCCCAGAGCGTCTGTGGCTCTTTGCTTCCCTCTTCTATTTGCACGGGCGTGGGACGTCCATTAGGACAGTCGTGAAAACGAGCGAAGAATCGCATGAGAAGGTCAAACTGGGGGAAGGACCGTCTGTCCCTCCTCCCTGCCGAGATCGGTGTGGCCTCGTACGCCGAGCGCACCGTTCCCACACAGCTGCTCACGTCCAGGAACTTTGCTTGCTTTAAATCGTTGATTTTGGGGAAGGATTTAGCACTCCGGGGGTTCCCAGGTTTAAAGCAGGTGCAGGCTCCGCTGGGGAGGAGAAGTTTTCTGTGTTGTTTCTTCTTTCTTTTGACTCAGTCTTCCCGTCCCCGTCGCTGCGAGCGCCTTGCTCCCGTCTAACTGGCTCTCTCCCTCCAGGTTACCCTTCTCCGCTCGGCGGCTCCGAGCACGCCTCGAGTCCGGTTCCGGCCAACGGTCCGTCCTCTGGCCCTCAGATGTCCTCAGGCCCCGGAGGAGTCCCCTTGGATGGCACTGACCCCCAAGCGCTGGGGCAGCAGAACCGGGGCCCGACCCCTTTTAACCAGAACCAGCTGCACCAGCTGCGAGCTCAGATCATGGCCTACAAGATGCTGGCCAGAGGCCAGCCCCTCCCCGACCACCTTCAGATGGCGGTGCAGGGGAAGCGACCCATGCCTGGAATGCAGCAGCAAATGCCGACACTACCTCCGCCCTCCGTGTCCGGGACAGGACCAGTGCAAGGACCAGTGCAAGGGCCTGGACCGGGACCGACACCTCCAAACTATAACAGACCTCACGGTGAGCGCTTCTTCGCCGGCTCGGGAGGGACTGGCCTTCCTCCTGGCGGCGGGAGGGTGTTTTACCCCGGTTTATCACAGAATCGTAGAATGGTTTGGGTGGGAAGGGACCCCTAAAGGTCACCTAGTCCAGCCCCCCTGCCGTGGGCAGGGACATCTTCAACTAGATCAGGTTGCTCAGAGCCCCGTCCAACCCCACCTTGAATGTTTCCAGGGATGGGGCATCCCCCACCTCTCTGGGCAACCTGGGCCAGTGCTTCACCACCCTCAGCGTGAAAAATTTCTTCCTTATATTTAGTCTAAATCTACCCCCTTTAGTTTAAAGCCATTCCCCCTTGTCCTGTCGCAACAGGCCCTGCTAAAAAGTCTGTCCCCATCTTTATCAGCCCCCTTTAAGTACTGATAGGCTGCAATAAGGTCTCCCCGGAGCCTTCCCTTCTCCAGGCTGAACAACCCCAACTCTCTCAGCCTTGACCCGGTCTGGCAGGTTTGACCCTCGCCGCTGCCCTGGTGTCGCCCAGTTTGGGTTTTCCGTTTGCGCGTCTCGTAGCCCGTCCCATTCGTGGCCGTTAGCTTGCCAGGGGCTGGGACTTCGGATTCATCCCACCCGGCTGCTGTCGAAGCAGCGAGGCGGGGAGACTCCTCCGGGCGGTTTGGGGTGTGGGAGGGCTGATTCGTCCCCCCGGCGCCCTCTCCCCCCGCCCCCGGGGGCCGGCCCGGGGGGGGGGGGGGTTACGTGCTTGCAAAAAGGCGTACGTGCTGGTCAGGCTCTCCTAAGCGGAAGGGTAAGCTCCTGGTAGACGCACGCAAAGATCCAACATCTTAATGTGTTTTGGTTTGGTTTTTTCCCTTCTTTTTTTCCCTTTTTGCCTTTTCTTTGGCCCTGCTGCAGGTATAGGAGGGCCTAACATGCCCCCTCCCGGACCCTCAGGAGTTCCCCCAGGAATGCCTGGGCAACCCCCCGGCGCCCCCCCCAAGCCCTGGCCGGAAGGTGAGACCCGAGGCTCATTGGCAGCAAAACTGCCTTAAACCGTG
>NW_008795529.1:8844-13450 GCF_000699145.1 Aptenodytes forsteri
TCATGCTCCGGGCTGGGGGGGAGAAAGCCCGCCGTCGGTGCTCCGTGCCGCTGCGGTGGAAGGAGCTTGGAGATTTCTGGTTAAAATCCTCTAAATGGCGACCGAGCTCTCTGAAGAGCTGGTTTAATCGGCGTGTTCTTCCGCTCGAGCTTTATGAGGCTGCGTGCGTGCTTCCTGAGCCGGCCGTTCAAAGTTTAATGGCCTCATCTGGGGAGGGAAGGCCGTTGGGCTTATTTGCTGCTGGGTTTATGGCGTGGCAGAGAGGCGGGGGGGGGGGGGGGGGGGCCTGGGGGAGGGAAGCCGGTGAGCTGTGCCGAAGTCGGGCTTCGTGTACACAGAGCTGCTTCCCTTGACACGGGGAGGGAACTCGGAGGATATTTTTTCCTCGCCGCTTTCTCGACAGCGCTCTGGTTCGTTTTTCCGCAGGACCAATGGCAAATGCTGCAGCCCCCACTAGCACACCTCAGAAACTGATTCCTCCCCAGCCCACCGGCCGGCCCTCGCCAGCCCCGCCGGCGGTGCCTCCCGCGGCGTCGCCCGTGATGCCGCCCCAGACGCAGTCTCCCGGGCAGCCAGCCCAGCCGGCCCCCATGGTGCAGCTCCACCAGAAGCAGAACCGAATCACGCCCATCCAGAAACCCAGAGGACTCGACCCGGTGGAAATCCTGCAGGAGAGGGAGTACAGGTAGGGGCCATGGCGTGATTCGGGTTACGGGGTCTGGAGCGGCTCGCTCTTCGCTCTCCTCACACCACCGGTACCTTCGTCCTCTTGAGGCACGCCTTAACGATTCCCCGTCCTGCTTTACCTCTCGTTAACGTGCGACGTGCAGAGATCTGGAGGGACAAGGGGGTGGGGGGGTTTTTCCTTGGAGCTTCTCAAGGCACCTCCCGAAATCTCGTCCCTCCCGCTTTCCAGGGATTGCCCCCACCGACATTTTATTAGAGACGGCGGGTGCCTGTCCGCTGGGGGGGGGAGCCCCTCTGCTGTGCCAGCTGATTAGAGCAGAGTTAAAACTCCGGATGCCGAGCAGCCGCTCAGCTGCCGAGAGCCTCCGTCTCACTTGAGATAAGGCCTCCAGAAACCAGAGCTGTGCTTGGCAGCTTCTCCTCAGGAGAGGAGCGAAAGTGAATTTGTTGTGCTGGTCCCTGCCTGCCGTGAAATCCCGTCTCCTTCCTCTGCAGGCTGCAGGCTCGCATTGCTCACAGGATCCAAGAGCTGGAAAACCTTCCTGGCTCCCTGGCTGGTGACCTGAGAACCAAAGCTACCATTGAACTTAAAGCACTAAGGCTGCTTAATTTTCAGCGACAGGTAAGCTGTCTGTCCAAGGAAATCTGCTTTATTAACTCGCTGTGTGGGGGAGCACGGAACTCGCGCTGTTCTGATGCTTCGCAGCATCGCCCGTGGAATTAATTCTCTTTTTCTTAACCCGAATCTCTCCAAAAGCTGCGTCAGGAAGTCGTGGTGTGCATGAGGCGAGACACGGCCTTGGAAACGGCCCTGAACGCCAAGGCGTACAAGCGCAGCAAGCGGCAGTCCCTGCGCGAGGCTCGCATCACCGAGAAGCTGGAGAAGCAGCAGAAGATTGAGCAAGAGCGGAAACGCAGGCAGAAGCACCAGGTCAGCTGCGACGTGCTGAACGTCCCGTTTTCAGGGGCGCCGGAGGAATTGGGCGGCTGGAGTTCGCAGGGCTGGACTTTTTTAGGGAATTCCCTTTTTTTTTTTTAGGGGATTAGAGAAAGATCCTCTTTGGCCTGGGTGATCGTTGTTTGGCCTGGGTGATCGTCGTAGGTCCCCTCCAACCGAAATATTCTATTCTATTAAATACAAGAGGAGTCACTCTCACTTAGCTTACGGCGTTAGATGTATTAACTTAGCAGAACACCTGAGTGCACGAGTCCTGACGCTGCCTGTTTGCCGTTTCCTTTTCCCCGCAGGAATACCTCAATAGCATCCTCCAGCACGCTAAAGATTTCAAGGAATACCATCGCTCCGTCACGGGCAAAATTCAAAAGCTGACCAAGGCGGTGGCTACTTACCATGCCAACACGGAGCGCGAGCAGAAGAAGGAAAACGAGAGGATCGAGAAGGAGAGAATGCGCCGTTTGATGGTAAGGAGTGGCACGGGAAGCGGTTTGTGTGCGTGCACGCGACATAGCGCGTGCGCGTGATGAGCTGCTGCATACTCGGGGCGCGCGCAGAGGGCTCGCCTCGCTTCGCAGGGTGTTAACCATCCTCCTTTCCTTAGGCTGAAGATGAGGAAGGATACCGCAAGCTCATCGATCAGAAGAAGGACAAGCGCTTGGCCTACCTGCTGCAGCAGACGGACGAGTACGTAGCCAACCTGACGGAGCTGGTGCGGCAGCACAAGGCCGCGCAGGTGGCCAAGGAGAAGAAGAAGAAAAAGAAAAAGAAGGTGAGTCGAAAGCGAAGCGTCCCGGGGGGGGTGGGCTGGAATGACGTCTTTGCGGAGGCGCTGATGGTGTCGTTTCCTTCGGCGCTGGGTCGCGAACAACCGTCTTCCTCCTCTTTCAGAAGGCAGAGAATGCAGAAGGGCAGACTCCGGCGATCGGACCAGATGGCGAGGTAAGCCCAATAATCTTACTTCGTGCCGTGCCAGGTAGGGTAGGAAACGTCAGCCACGTGCTGAAAAGGCCCGTTACAATCCTCCCCGCTGCAAGGCCGCCGCCGATGATGAGATCTAATGCAGCGGGCGGCTAAATTGAGACTTCCTAAAACAGATCTTACGCCAGGATGGAAAGAGAGATCTCTCTGCCCATCCTCGACGGGAATCGTTTTCTCAGGCAGGCTCCAGACCTGCCGCAGGGGAGGGCGGTTCGGTGTTTGGGGGGACCTGGGGGGATTGGTTTCCCCCCCCAGCACACCTCCTGTCTGAGCTTGGGCGGGTCGGTCGGGTTGGGATTCGTGTCGCCTACCGAGGGATCCACGGGGATTCGTGTCGCCTACCGAGGGATCCACGGGGATTCGTGTCGCCTACCGAGGGATCCACGGGGATTCGTGTCGCCTACCGAGGGATCCACGGGGATTCGTGTCGCCTACCGAGGGATCCACGGGGATTCGTGTCGCCTACCGAGGGATCCACGGGGATTCGTGTCGCCTACCGAGGGATCGCTCTGCACGCGCGAGCGGTCCCGGCGATGCGCCGGCATCAACCCTGTGCGTTGAACCTCGTGTGCTCGGCACTTTGCAAAACCCCTTGCGAGCAGAAGAGCTTTTTGAGTGATATTTCAAATTAATCGTTCCTGGATGAACGAAGCTTGATCTGAACGCGCCTTCCCACGCAAAGATTCTTAATGTCTACACTGATTTTTCAAAGCAAAATGCTAAATCTTGTCAGCTTTCGAGCTTTGCCCGTCCTCTGGTGACGCGGTATTTCAAGCAGTCGGCCATTTTGTTCTTCCCAGTGGTTGTTGCGGTGGTCCTGGGGTGGGTTTGGTCGAAGCGGTAGATGTTGATGTAAACGCAAGCTCTGTTTCGAGGCAGAAAAACCAAAATACTGACCCGCAGCCTGACTTTGATTCCTCAGCCGCTGGACGAGACGAGCCAAATGAGCGACCTCCCTGTCAAAGTGATCCACGTGGAGAGCGGCAAGATCCTCACCGGCACCGATGCCCCGAAGGCGGGGCAGCTGGAAGCCTGGCTGGAGATGAACCCCGGGTAGGTCCCGGGGTGGGGGGCGACGATGGGAGATCGCCTCTGGCCCCCAGACCTGCCGCAGGGGAGGGCGGTTCGGTGTTTGGGGGGACCTGGGGGGATTGGTTTCCCCCCCCAGCACACCTCCTGTCTGAGCTTGGGCGGGTCGGTCGGGTTGGGATTCGTGTCGCCTACCGAGGGATCCACGGGGATTCGTGTCGCCTACCGAGGGATCCACGGGGATTCGTGTCGCCTACCGAGGGATCCACGGGGATTCGTGTCGCCTACCGAGGGATCCACGGGGATTCGTGTCGCCTACCGAGGGATCCACGGGGATTCGTGTCGCCTACCGAGGGATCGCTCTGCACGCGCGAGCGGTCCCGGCGATGCGCCGGCATCAACCCTGTGCGTTGAACCTCGTGTGCTCGGCACTTTGCAAAACCCCTTGCGAGCAGAAGAGCTTTTTGAGTGATATTTCAAATTAATCGTTCCTGGATGAACGAAGCTTGATCTGAACGCGCCTTCCCACGCAAAGATTCTTAATGTCTACACTGATTTTTCAAAGCAAAATGCTAAATCTTGTCAGCTTTCGAGCTTTGCCCGTCCTCTGGTGACGCGGTATTTCAAGCAGTCGGCCATTTTGTTCTTCCCAGTGGTTGTTGCGGTGGTCCTGGGGTGGGTTTGGTCGAAGCGGTAGATGTTGATGTAAACGCAAGCTCTGTTTCGAGGCAGAAAAACCAAAATACTGACCCGCAGCCTGACTTTGATTCCTCAGCCGCTGGACGAGACGAGCCAAATGAGCGACCTCCCTGTCAAAGTGATCCACGTGGAGAGCGGCAAGATCCTCACCGGCACCGATGCCCCGAAGGCGGGGCAGCTGGAAGCCTGGCTGGAGATGAACCCCGGGTAGGTCCCGGGGTGGGGGGCGACGATGGGAGATCGCCTCTGGCCCCC
>NW_008795529.1:13707-21986 GCF_000699145.1 Aptenodytes forsteri
TGGGTGGTCCCGGGCGCAGGCGCTCGGGCTCGTGCGCTTTCCCGAGAGCGCGTGTGAAAACTTGAACTAAGTGAGGGGAAAAAATAAATGAATAAGCATTTTATTTAACAAAAAAAAAAAAAATTTAAAAAAATTCCTAATACCGATAACGAAACCCGAGTTTTAATGCAAGGGTTCCTAGAACGTCGCTGGTCTCGTGCTGTGTGTAGAGTGCTGTTGGTAGCAGATTTGCAATTAAATATTAATATTTGTGTTTAATTAGATATGAAGTAGCTCCGAGATCTGACAGTGAAGAAAGTGGGTCAGAAGAGGAGGAGGAGGTAAGGAGAAATACCACCGGTCTCCCTTACGCTTTGGTATTCTAAATATTTCTGAGAGAATAGGAAACAGCCGTACGCACCGCACTAAGCTCATCTCAACAATTACTTTTTCCAGCACGGGTCTGTGTCGGTGTCAGTCGGCTCAGATACGTCTATTTGGGATAAACCAAAAAAAACCCCGTAAAGAAAGCCAGGGGCGGCGAGGAGATGGCGAGCTCAGTTCGTTAGCTGCCCGGTTTTCTTCCCAGATATTTCTCACGTAACCCTTGGGGTGTTCGGAAGCAAACAGCGTGCGACTGTGCTTCTGGTAGCTTCTGTCTTGGTTAGCGGACGCGCCCGCGCAGGCGCAGTCTTGGTCTGCGAGCTCCCGGGGCAGCGAGCGCTTCCCCTGGGGGTTTTCAGAGCCGTTGTTGTCCGCAGGCCCGGTCACTCCTGAGCGCGGCTGAGCAGGTTTTGCTGCCGTTTCCATCGTGTAAACGAGAATAAGCGGCTTTGTGCTCAGAAAGGTGCGCTTCGTGTCTCCTGGCAGGAGGAGGAAGAGGAGCAACCGCAACCTGCCCAGCCTGCCCTGCCTGTGGAGGAGAAGAAAAAGATCCCCGATCCAGACAGCGACGACGTCTCAGAAGTGGATGCCAGGCACATTATCGAGTGAGCCCTGCCTCTTAACCCGCTCCCGCGGCGTGCCGTCTTCCGTTTCGGAGTCACTTGTGTGAATCTCGCGTGCTTTCTGTCAAAGGAGCGGAATTCGGCGGGCGGTATTTGCTCTGCGCTCGGGTTTTGAGAGCAGTCTTTCCAAAATGAGACCTGATTTGGCACGTATCGGGGAAAATTAACCACCCCGGGACTGATGGGGCTCCCCAGGAGTGTTCTCCAAAAAGGGATCATCTTTCTTATCTCCAGTTTTGTGCCATTCCCCCCCGCCCCAGGAACGCTAAGCAAGATGTTGACGATGAATACGGGGTGTCTCAAGCTCTGGCGAGGGGCCTGCAGTCGTACTACGCCGTGGCCCACGCGGTCACCGAGAGGGTGGACAAGCAGTCCACGCTGATGGTCAATGGAGTCCTCAAGCAGTACCAGGTGAGAGGCCGCGGAAGGGAGCGCCTGCCGTACCGTACGGCCCCGCCGTACGTGGGCACCCGGTCTCTGGCGGTGCCGCCAGGAGGTTTCGGCGGGAGGCACCGAGGTTCGGGCTGTGCCGAGACGCTCCCGGGAGCGAGAAAACGGGGAGCTGAGGGCGGAGCCAGCGGCTCTGTCTGGTGCGAGGCAACGAGCCAGGCTCGCTCGCTGCTCAAAACAAAGAACGTCGGCTCCCTGCGCGTGTGTCCGTGGTCCCGAGAGGAGAGGAATACGTCAGTGCCAGTGGCTGGCTTTGAATAATTAACATGGGGATCTTTAATAGTGTATAGGGACTTCATCTACATAATGCATAAGATGGGGGGTGGAGCGTGCGGGTCGTTAGCGCATCTGATACGCGACTCCTCTGCCCGCAGTCTGATGGTGTTTTTTTCTTTTCTTTCCTTTTTTCGATCCCTCCTTTTTCCCCCCGAAGATCAAAGGTTTGGAGTGGCTGGTGTCCTTGTACAACAACAACCTGAACGGCATCCTGGCAGATGAAATGGGTCTGGGCAAAACCATCCAGACCATCGCTTTAATCACATACCTCATGGAGCACAAACGGATCAACGGACCCTTCCTCATTATAGTACCTCTCTCGTAAGTGCGCTGCCTGAATTCGTCACCCCTCCCAGCCCTGCACAGCGCAGAAAAGGCTTGGCCTGGCATCGGTGCCGGCTCCAGGCCTCTGCGGTGTGATTCCCCGCTGCGCAAGGGCCAGTTTTACCGTTTCTCTTTCTTTTTTTTTTTTTTTTTTTCTTTCCCCCCCCCCAGAACTCTGTCGAATTGGGCGTACGAGTTTGACAAATGGGCTCCTTCTGTGGTGAAGGTCTCATACAAGGCAAGTGCCGGCGTTACTTTTACACGCGCCTACCGGGCTCCTTTGGCCGCTCGTTTCGTGAGGATTCCTTGGATGCCAGTTTGCCTTTTCCTCCTTCCAGTCCAACAATATTTCCATTATCCCACGGAAGCCGGGACGCTTCCTGGCGCTAAATCGATGAAATCCACATTTGTTTTTCATTCCTTAATGGCCGAAGGAATCCAGCTGCTACCGTCCGCACAAATGCTCTCGCTGCCTTTCTGTAACCGGAACAATTGTTCCGTGTGGATAATAACTACTCCCACCACCTCTCTTCTCCTGGAAATTATGTTCTGGTTTAACGTTTCTGTTTGAAATTCTTTTTCCAGGGCTCTCCAGCAGCAAGACGGGCATTCGTACCTCAGCTCCGAAGCGGGAAATTCAATGTCTTGCTCACTACTTACGAATATATCATCAAAGATAAGCACATCCTGGCCAAGGTGAGTCCTGCCGGCAGCAGGCAACGGCAGCTCCCTGTTCGGTGTTGTTTGGGCTGCGGCAGGAGGAGCGCCCGTCCTCGCTGCGCTCGTGGGCGCTGCGCAGACGTCACCGAGACAGCGCCTGTCAGGTGGGCGCTGCAGACGTCACCGAGACAGCGCCTGTCAGAAAAATCCTGCCCTCCTAAGTGAGATTTTTATCTCTGGAGGCTCTCGTCGTCACGTGGCAGGAGGCGAGGAGCCGCTGCTTACCCTCAGCAGCCAGAACTGATGTAGCGTTCTTGTTATTTTTGGCTGCGTATCCTGTGAATACAGCAAACCTTTTTTTTTTCCCCCCCTTTTAATAAAGCAATTCATAGGACGATGAATATTTATTAGAACCCCTACGAGATCGTCATTGCCCTTCTGCCCTAGCTGAGCGGTGGAGGGTTGTTCCCCGTACTCAGCCAGCAGCCACGGGGCGAAGATGAAATGTTGATGGGTTGGAAAGGTGGTGCCGTTTCGGAAGCAGGCAGACAGTGCGCCAAGCCAAAGCCCCGGGTTTAAGGGGTTTAATCTCGCTCACAGTTAGCTCTGCAGCACCGCTTACCTCGGCGAGCGGGGTCTGCCTGGGTTGCAGGATGCGTTGAAGCTGATGTGTCTTCCCTCGGCAAGGCTTCCAAGGGAACCGTCTTCTCTTCTCCCTTTGTATTGCGGAGAGTTAAACACCGTTTGATTTGTTAATGGCCAAAAAGCTCGAGAAATATTGAAATTCCCCACAGCTGGCATCAGTCTCTGCCAGCTGTTTGGCGTTAGCGTTCTTCCTTTCTCCCCGCTCCTTCCGTGTCCGTCTCCGAGCCAGAGACGCAAAGCGCTCCTGATGGGAGCAGTTCCCGGGTGGGACCTTAGGAAAAGTTAAGAGCGGGTTTCCACAATCCCGGCTAGCTTGGATCCCTCCTGGACGCCTCCGGAGGGATGTTGGTGCGATTCTCCGGTCGTAGCTGCGGTGGAGGGAGCCGCCGTCCCTTGCCCACGCCGCCCTTCTCCTTCCCGCAGATCCGCTGGAAGTACATGATCGTGGACGAGGGCCACAGGATGAAGAACCACCACTGCAAGCTCACCCAGGTCCTCAACACGCACTACGTGGCTCCGCGCCGTTTGCTGCTGACGGGAACCCCGCTGCAGAACAAGCTCCCGGAGCTGTGGGCCCTGCTCAATTTCCTCCTGCCGACCATCTTCAAGAGCTGCAGCACGTTCGAGCAGTGGTTTAACGCTCCTTTTGCCATGACGGGAGAAAAGGTACGGCAGGAAGCCGGGTGGTGGCCGTTGCGGCTCAGGGACGGGGGGTCAGGGCTGCCGCCGGGCGTTTTGGGTGGCTTGCGTTTGTAAACGCTCGCCAAAAAGGAAAAAAAATCTCTTAATTCCCACTGGCAAGGTGCAGAGCACCGTCCTGTAAAGTGTCATTTCTTTGGGATGGGTTTTACTGGAAAGATTGGAAAATACGGAGCGTTAACTGAGTACTGGAAACGAGGGTGGGTAGATGGTTCTCCCGGCGCTGAGGTACCTGAGCGTTGGTGGGAGAGGCTGGCTGGGCTCTTGCTAGTGCGGTTCTCAAACGGTGAAGCTGCTGTCGGTGCCGTCGCTAATGGCTCTGGAGCTGTTTGAAGTGACTCCTGTTGAGTCGCAGTAGCTGAGGTTTTGCAGAGCAGGTTATCAGGCAGCTGGGGGAAGAGAAGCGAGCCCGAAGTTTAAAAAAAAAAAAATCAGTGCAGAAACCTCAGACTGCGATGATGACATCAGAGAGACTTTCGGTATCCCAGTTCCGTCGCCTGCGGAGCGATGTGTCGCTGTGCTTTACCCTGACGCTGGGAATCTCGCCGCCGTTGAGGGATGCTGACGGGGGAGGGGACTTCCAGGGGTCCTTGTGTTAACGGTTCCCTTTCCTGGTGACGCAGGTGGACCTGAACGAAGAAGAAACCATCCTGATCATTCGGCGTTTGCACAAAGTGCTGCGCCCCTTCCTGCTGCGGAGGCTGAAGAAGGAAGTCGAAGCGCAGCTGCCTGAAAAGGTAACGGCCGGGAGAAACTGTCCCGCTCTTCCCCCGTCTCGGTGTGTTCGTGGAGCTTTATTCAGCTCCACGAAGAGGGTTTGATTCCCCTGAGGACGGGGGACTCGGGGTCTCCCCGGGCTTTAGAAGCGGGTGAATTTGTGCCACGCTTCAGAAGGACCCAGCGTCTCGGGGTTTTTGGAGGTGCTCGCTCGCATCGCCTCGGGAATTAACCTCTCCTCGGTCCTTGCAGGTGGAGTACGTGATCAAGTGTGACATGTCCGCTCTGCAGAGGGTCCTCTACAGGCACATGCAGGCCAAGGGGGTGCTCCTCACGGATGGCTCCGAGAAGGACAAAAAGGTCTGGCCACCGAAGTCCCTGCTTTTGGCCGATTCCTCCGCTGTCGGAGTGGGGCTGGAAACGCCTCCGGGGACCGGGGTGTCTGTTCTGGTCCCCGTGTGCTGCAACAACAGATAGAGCAAAAAAAAAAAACAACCCTTTTACAAGCAAAGCAAGAAATCCTGGAGGGACGGGGTCGGAGCAGTGGGCCAGCGCCCCGCTCGGGCGGATGGGCTGCCTCGGGGTGGCGGGTTGGCCCTGGGCCAGCGCGAACCCCTCGCCCGTCCAGGCGAGCCGTGAGGACTGTGGCGGGGGTAATCCTGCGGCTGCCGGGGACCCCAGGGAGGCCACCGACTTGCTTTTCAAAGCGATCGGGAAGTCAAATGGCAATTAATTAGGGGGGGGGGATAATAAAATTAAAAAGACGCTTTGGTCTGAACTAAAAGCTGGAGGTGAAAAATGCCCTGTTCGTCAGCTCCGCTCCCCCGGAGCAGCTGGCTCTTCAGCAGCCTTTGCTCCTTAGACTCCTCAAGGTGACTTTTAACGTCTGTACTAAAACCTTGAACTTCGCCCCTCGCTAACTGGGGCGAGCCTGGCTGCCCACCCAGGCAGTCCCGCTCCGGGCAGCGCTGCTGGCTGCGGGTCCAGTGCCTCTAAGACGCAGCTCCAGCTAGATCTGGGCAGCGCGGGAGCCTCGGGGCTGTGAACCCCCATCCGAATACTCCCGGAATATTCCTCAGGGACACCTGGATCGCTGATGCAGTCAGTAAACTTAAATTGACGTGTCTCATTTGCGCAGGGTAAAGGCGGTACGAAAACCTTGATGAACACGATCATGCAGCTGCGGAAGATCTGTAACCACCCCTACATGTTTCAGCATATAGAGGTAACGTGGGCTCAGGGCTGGCACGCGCGGTTGATCGCACGCTCTCCGGAAACGTGGAAAACCGTTCCGTCCCCCTCCTAAACGGAGACAAACCGAACGGCTCGTGTGGCTGCGGCACGGACCGAGCGTTAACAACCTGGCCGCTTGGCCGGCCAAGCGTCAGCCCTCAGCGTGGCGCTGTGCCAACCAGGCTTCCTTCGACACGCTCCTTTTTGCCACCCAAAACGCTCTGAAATCTGTTCAAGCGAGCTCGGTGAAGCAGTATCGCCTAAAAAGAGCGAGACGGGGTCTGTCCCTTCAGGCTGATCTCTTTGGGCCCGAAACGCTCCGCGTCGGCAGCAGGGCGTTGCCGTCTGACGCCAGGCAGAGCTTTTAAAATCGCTCCGTTCCCGCTCCTCCTTCCCCAGGCACTTCGGGACCAGTCCTGCCTGCCGTCACCGGTCCTCCCTGCCCGGCCCCGAGGGCCGGTTCTCTTCCAGGGCGGTTCCAGGACTTTGTTGGATTTATTTGTGTGCGAGGACAGTTTCTGACGCCGTTCCTCTTTTCTGATTGCAGGAATCCTTTTCCGAGCACTTGGGGTTCACGGGAGGTATCGTGCAAGGGTAAGTAGGGTATTTCAGAGTTACAACAAGTGGGGATATTTGTGACTTTTCCTTGTGAGGTGGTTTATCGGTGCGTGGTAAATGAACCGGCGATACTGTCGTGAGCACTGATAATCCTTATGCGAGGGAGACGCTGTGTTTTTAGCGCCGGATCCTTATTTCCCTCTTCTCTTCCCTCCCAGACTGGATTTATACCGTGCCTCGGGCAAATTTGAGCTCCTCGACAGAATTCTCCCCAAACTGCGAGCCACCAACCACAAGGTGCTGCTCTTCTGCCAGATGACCTCCCTCATGACCATCATGGAAGACTATTTTGCTTATCGCGGATTCAAATACCTCAGGCTGGACGGTGAGTGCCTCTGACGCGCGGGGACGGCAGCCGCCCCTCTGTTACTTACGGCTCGTGGTGAGGATAAACCCCTCGCGTGGGGCCGAGCAGCGAGGTAAGCTCCTGCGGGTTCACCGACCCGGCATCTCTCGCAAGGGAAAGAGGTCCGAAACAAGCAGCGCGTCGTAAAGCAATTAACCCTGCTTGCGGGACGCAGATTAAAGCAATAAACCTTGCAGCATGCAGGATAAAAGATATAAAGTGCGGCCTTTGGCTTTATACATTATCATCGGCTGCCGCTTCAGTTTTCATTTTTTAAATTCAGCCGACCTACTATTTAATTCTGGAACCCTGAAGGATGCTGTCGAGGGCCAGGTGGCCTATAACATCATTAAAATAACGTAACTATAAATGAATTCGTTGGATTCCAGGTTTAAGTCGGAAGGCGTGCAGCTTAGTTTGCGCCCAAACCTAATCTAGTAGAAAAGGAAAGTCGATTCACCGTTTTCGGTTGGAATAAACGACTGAATGCCTGTAAAGATGCCCGCGAAGCCGTGGGGCTGCTGAAGGCTGCGCGGGCCCGAACCCTCTTTGCCAGCAGAGCGCGGTGCGAACTCTTTAAAGAGTCGACCTCCTGAGAGAAGCGTTAAGCTGCTGGGAGGGTGAGGTGCAGAACGAGACCGAAGCAGTTGTTTAAACCGAGGTTTCTCCCTCCCAATCGGTCTCTCGGAGCTGTTTGCTCCTTCGGTCGCAACGTTTAACGACTTCCAGCATGGGATGGGTGTTAGCGCGGCGGCGTGCTCGCGGCCGGCGCCTCACCCGGCCCTTTCCGCTCGGAGCCGGGCAGTAACTCGCCCTGCACGCCCCTTCCCCCAGCACGAGCGGGGAGAGTCACCGCCCCGCGGCACAGCCGGAGCCGAGGCATTTACACGCCACGACCGGCGTGAGCGTGAGCGTCTCTTTAACGGTTCCCTGTGAAGCAGGGTGAGCTCACCTCGCACCCGGAGCATCCCCAGCTCTCCCTGGGCTTGTGCGGAGCCCTTGCGTGGCTTACGGAGCTGCGTTTCTCTAAAGAGAGCGGAAGGAGGATGGTTTTGGGGAGGACGGGCTGGGAGAGACCCTCGCGTATGGCTGAGCTCGGTCTCCTGCTGCTGCCAACCTCGTGTAATGACCCCGGCCCCAAATGTACCAAACGCCGCCTTAAAACCAGCCGCGTTCCCGGTACCGCTGTCCCGAGCTCGGGGAGATCTTCTGATCCGCTCGCGGACGGCCCAGACGCCTCCTCTCAAGCCAACCGAAACCAGCCGCACGCCCCCCTGCCCTGCCTCGCGCTGGGCTGCCTGCCACGGCGTCCTTTCACCTTTCAC
>NW_008795529.1:23480-23949 GCF_000699145.1 Aptenodytes forsteri
GCGGCGGAGCCCCTCGCCCTCCCGCCTTGCCAGATCTCGTGACCGTCGCCTGCGCGTAGCCCGGGGCAGGAGTAACCCTTCCTCTCTGTTTTTAGGAACCACTAAGGCGGAAGACCGGGGCATGTTGTTAAAGACTTTCAATGAGCCAGGCTCCGAGTACTTCATTTTTTTGCTGAGCACTCGGGCTGGCGGGCTGGGTCTGAACCTCCAGTCTGCCGATACTGTGATTATCTTTGACAGCGACTGGAACCCTCACCAGGTAAAAAACCAACCAACCAACACAAAAACACCAACCAACCAACCAAACAACCAAACAAACAAAAAAAAAAGCGAGCGAAATGGATGGAGAAGACGGCTCCGTCCGCGCCGTCTCTCTCGCGTGCCTAGAAGAGCACCGCGCTCGCTCTCGAGTGTTAGCACCTCTCCGAGACGCGCAGCCGGTGCTGGCGGGCCCAGACCGCCCGCTAAG
>NW_008795529.1:29120-31236 GCF_000699145.1 Aptenodytes forsteri
TGGGGCAGGCCAGAGGAAAAGCCGAGAGCCTTGTGCAGCTGCAGCTAAATGAATCATTGCGCTGGCAGTAAGCCTTTAAAGATTATCTCTGCCAGCAGCTGAGGTCAGAGAGCCCTTCCTCCTCCCAGCATGAGCCGAGGCGTTGGAAACTCTGCCGTCCTCCGAGCCCGGTGCCGGCGGAGACCCGCAGGCGCGCTCCCGGTGACGGACGGCCCGCCAGAGGCAGAGAGCCGTCCCCAAATTCCGGCTGCGATTCTCCACGTGGTCGTTTTGTTTTGGTTTTGGGTTTCCCCCCCCACACACACGTGCGCTCGTTCTCCTAAGGAGCGAGCGGCCACCAGTACCAATCGTTTCCATTAACTGAATTCCCTGCGAGCATACCATAGTCCTCGGGGATCGCTGAGAGCGTTCAGGGTGCAGCCTGCCTCTCCCACGAGGCGTTTTAAGAGGATAAAAGCGTGTTTTATCTCGGCGGGAGCTGGCTGTAAATCACTCGGCAAACGATGCGCGCTTCCCCGGCAGGACCTGCAGGCGCAAGACCGAGCGCACCGCATCGGGCAGCAGAACGAAGTGCGCGTTCTCCGGCTCTGCACCGTCAACAGCGTGGAGGAGAAGATCCTTGCCGCCGCCAAATACAAGCTGAATGTTGATCAGAAGGTTATCCAAGCCGGCATGTTTGACCAGAAGTCCTCGAGCCACGAGCGAAGAGCCTTCCTCCAGGCTATCTTGGAGCACGAGGAGCAGGACGAGGTAAGGGGCAGCGCAGGCAGCTTCCTCCTACTCCAGAGCGCGAATGGCGAACGTGTGGCTGGCTTTGCTCCACTGCTCTGTGCGTCCTCGAGGCCAAGGGCGTGGGGGCTAGAAGGAAAAAGGAGCATGAACACTTGTTTCTATTTGAAGTGAATTTTTAGCGTCGGTGAAAGGTGCCGGATTGACAGCCCTGGAGACTGAAGTCCTCTATTTATCCACAGAACAGATACAGCGCGGGCAGCGGCAGTGGCAGTGCAAGCTTCCCCCACACTGCCTCAACCCTGTGCCTGAACGCTGAGTTGGAGGAACCACCTCTAAAGGTGAGAGGGGTTGTTCAGTCTCCACGCCCATTCAATCCTCGGCCTTGCTGCTGAGACTGCCAACGCACGTGCCAGCTCTGACGGTGATTCTTTGCACCGTGGATAACCTGTCCGCTAGAAACTGGACTGAGGCCACCCAAAAACACATCTTTCACGGGCAACCGAACAAGCGTCGGATGGTAACGATGTTCGGTGCTGTGCTCCGAGCGGACGAACTGCCGCGCCGCCTTCTCTCGCCATTGAATCGGGGATTTAAAATCTTGCAGGAAGAAGACGAAGTCCCCGACGACGAAACGGTCAACCAGATGATTGCGCGGCACGAAGAGGAGTTTGACCTTTTCATGGTGAGCATGAGGCACAGGCTGCGGAGGAGGAGTGGTGCCCGCTGTTCTTCCGAGTAGCAGCTAAAACGGTCTCTCTAACAGAAATCAGCTGAGAGTGCTTAACGAAGCCGTGACTCGTTCAACAGGTAAAACAAAACTGTAGAGCAGGGGCTCAAAGTCAGGACGTTCCCGGCTCCGGTAAGGGACGAGCTCGGGGGGGAGCCGGAGGAGAGGGGCCGAGCTTCCCGCCGCGGGAAGGAGGAGATGGGGCCGGCGGGCGCGTGCCCGTGTGCCAGGACCCCCGTCCCCGAGCAAAAAGCTGCTTCCCCACCCAAAAGAGCTCCGGCCCGAGAAAACTGTTGGAGATGGGACAAGGAGCGTTTGAAACGGAGGACAGGCTCCTCGTAAAGGAGACCACCCAACTCTGAGCCCCGTTTGAGGGTTCAGGGTCTCGCGGGCGGCACCGGTTTGGTTAAACTGTCAGCGAGAACAGGACGGTGGTGCAAGGCCGGGTGTCTCTCGCCCAGAGCTCGCATCTCCCCGAAATGGCAGCCCCGTCAGCTCTGCCGGCGCACGCTTAACTTCCGTGCCCGACGCGCCAGCCCGCGGTCCTCAAAGGGCTTCGGTAGCGGCAGACTTGCCTGGAGAAGGCTGGTGGAGAGAGGAGAGCTCCCCGGCCCCGGCGGGGCAGCCGGCTTAACGAGGTCTGACCTGCCGCCGCTG
>NW_008795529.1:35038-35246 GCF_000699145.1 Aptenodytes forsteri
GCACCGCCGGGGGCGGCCTCACCGGCGCCGACCAGTTCCCGCTGGTGACCGAGGGCGTCGAGTGGCCCAACGGGATAACGCTGGGTGAGCTGCGGCGGCGGCCCCGCCCCCGTCCCTGTCCCCAGCCGCGTCCCCGTCCCCGTCCCTGTCCCCAGCTGCATCCTCATCCCGGTCCCTGCCCACGTCCCCGTCCCCGGACCTGCCCCAA
>NW_008795529.1:35358-35998 GCF_000699145.1 Aptenodytes forsteri
ACCCCAGCCGCGTCCTCATCCCGGTCCCGGTCCCTGCCCACGTCCCCGTCCCCGGTTCTGGTCCCTGTCCCTGTCCCCAGCCGCGTCCCCGTCCCGGTCCCTGCCCACGTCCCCGTCCCGGGCTCTCTCCCCATCTCCATCCCTGTCCCGCTCCCTGTCCCCATCCTGGTCTCGTCCCTGTCCCCATCCCTGTCCCGGTCCCTGTCCCCATCCTGGTCTCGTCCCCGTCCCCATCCCTGTCCCGGTCCCTGTCCCCATCCTGTCCTCGTCCCCGTCCCCATCCCTGTCCTGGTCCCGTGCTGGTCCCTGTCCCCGTCCCTGTCCCCGTCCTTGCACGTCCCCGCGCGTCCCTGTCCGCATCCCCATCCTCGCACGTCCGCGTCCCTGCGTGTCCCCGCGTGTCCCCATCCCTGCGTGTCCCTCTGCATCCCCCCATCTCCACGTCCCCATCCCAGTCCCCGTCCCCATCCCTGTGTGTCCCCCATCCCTGTCCCCATCCCTGCATGTCCCTGTGCATCCCCCCGTGTCCCCGTCCCCATCCCTGCATGTCCCCATGTGTCCCTGTCCCCGTGTGTCCCTGTGCATCCCCCCATGTCCCCATCCCCGTCCCTGCGTGTCCCCACGTGTCCCCATCCCCATC
>NW_008795530.1:0-1400 GCF_000699145.1 Aptenodytes forsteri
TTTGCCTTTGTTTGCCTCCTCCTCCTCGTTCACATCCTCCTCCTCCTCCTCTTTCCTTCTCTTCCTTCCTTCTCTTCCTCCTCCTGCTCCTCCTCTTCCTCCTCCTGCTCCTCCTCCTCTCCCATCTCCTACTGTTGCCTCCTCCTCCTCGTTCACATCCTCCTCCTCCTCCTCCTTTTTCCTTGTGGTTCCTCCTGTTGCCCCCTACAGACTACTCTTCCGGTTGCTTCCTCTGCCCTCCTCTTGTCTCTTCTTGCTCCTCCTCCTCTTTCCTCCTCTTTCCTTCTCTTTCCTCCTCTTTCAGCAGGAGGTTTCCTAAAGCAGTATGCTCTTTCACAAGCTGTTCATGTTTTTCATGTTCCCTTCTGGGGAGCGGAGAGGAGCGTTCCCGTGGGAAGACAAGCATGTACTCTGCTCCGACAGAGCTGCTTTGGCCGAGAACAGTTTCCTGCCACCCAAACCATGACGTGTTGAAGGCTCTTTCAGGTAGTATTTCAGGATCATTTTTGAGCCCTCTTGGTCTCTCCGTAGGTGGTGGAGTATCCCGAGTACTTGGATCTTCAGCCATACACGTCTCAGACAGCTGGAGAACCGCTCCTCTACGCCTTTCTTGCTGTCCTGGTACATGTCAGTCCTCCTCTTTCCTTGCCGGGCTTTACGCTCCTGCTCTGGTGTGAACTGCGACTTGTCTGCTCACTGAAGCTGGCTAATGTAGAGAAGAGTACTGAAAGGGGGCCTACAGGAGAGGTGGGGAGGGAGTCTGACAGGGAGTATAGCGATAGGACGAGGGGCAACGGTTTTAAACTGAAAGAGGGAAGATGTAGATTAGACTTTAGGAAGAAATTCTTTACGGTGAGGGTGGTGAGACACTGGAAGAGGTTGCCCAGAGAAGTTGCAGATGCCCCCTCCCTGGAAGTGTTCAAGGCCAGGTTGGACGGGGCTTTGAGCAGCCTGGTCTAATGAAAGATGTCCCTGCTCATGGCAGGGGGGTTGGAACTAGATGATCTTTAAGGTCCCTTCCAACCCAAACCATTCTGTGATTCTATGATTCTGTGAAATGGAGGCTGTAGCGGGTGTAAAGACGAGGACTTGCTCCAACAGGGGCAGACCTGTGGGAAGACCCCAACCGAATTTCCCATTTGTGGTCCTGGTTACGTCTTCTCTCTGTTGTAGAAAGCGCTCCAGGAAAATGACTGAACCCCAGAGGAGGCTGCAGGAACAGCCTAAATGGAGATCACTCTTTTTTCTCCAGGCGCTCTGATTTGAAACTTGGAGAAAGGGCTTCTTCCTCGCCAGCACCATCGTACGCCCCTTCCTTCCTCGGTCTGTGGGGGACCGACAGCAAACAGGCAGGCTCTGTGGGACCACAGGGGCTGCCTCGCGGGACGCGGGTAACTCTC
>NW_008795530.1:1512-1781 GCF_000699145.1 Aptenodytes forsteri
CCTCCCACGCGGCCGCTATCTTCACAGCCGCAGCGCTGCTCCCTCTCAAAGCATCCCACCTGGATCCATGCCATGTGTCTGTCTTTGGCCCTTCTGCCTTTGCAGCCCTCCAGGAGAGCCTTTGGGAGGCCCTTAGCTGTCCCCTCACACGGCTTCTGGGGGCTCCCCGCTGTTCTGGTCCTTTCAGGAGCAAAGGGCAGGACCTTTTCCCTCTCTCTCTGCAGGAGATGGCGGTGGGCGTGGAGGACTCTCCAGAGGAGCACGGATTC
>NW_008795531.1:0-890 GCF_000699145.1 Aptenodytes forsteri
GGCGCTCACCACAACCTTGCACGTCCCCACGGCGCTCAGTATCCCCTTGCACGCCCCCGTGGTCTTGCACGCCCCCGTGGTGCTGGTTATGTCCTTGCACGACCCCGTGGTGCTCAGCATGGCCTTGCACGACCCCGTGGTGCTCACCATGGCCTTGCACGACCCTTCGGTGCTCACTATGTCCTTGCACGACCCCGCGGCCTTGCACGACCCCGTGGCCTTGCACAACCCCGTGATGCTCACGGCCCCCTTGCACGTCCCCATGGTGCTCACCATAGCTTTGCACGTCCCCGTGACTTCGCACGCCCCTGCGGTGCTCACCATGGTCTTGCACGACCCCACGGCGCTCACTACGGCCTTGCACGACCCCGTGGCCTTGCACGTCCCCATGGGGCTCACCATAACCTTGCACGACCCCCTGCCTTTGCGCGCCCCTGCGGTGCTCACCATGGTCTTGCACGACCCCACGGCGCTCACCACAACCTTGCACGACCCTGCGGTGCTCACGGTGCCCTTGCACGACCTCACAGTGCTCACCATGGTCTTGCACGTCCCTATGGGTCTCACCATAACCTTGCACGTCCCCGTGGCGCTTACCATGGCCTTGCACGACCCCACTGGTCTCGGCATGGCCTTGCACGTCCCCGCGGCCTTGCACGTCCCCACGGTGCTCACCCCGGCCTTGCACGCCCCTGCAGCCTTGCACACCTGGGCGCGCACCCCTGGGGGCTCGCACACGCGTCCTTCGGCCTCGCGCACCCCTCACGGCCTCGCACGCGCGTCCTTCGCTCGCGCACCCCTCACGGCCTCGCACGCCCCCGTGTCCTTGCACACCCGACCCCGGTGCGGCGCGGCACGCGCGTCCTCGCGCACCCCTCACGGCTCACGGC
>NW_008795531.1:9286-11121 GCF_000699145.1 Aptenodytes forsteri
CGGGGCCATGGCGACACCGCGATGGCCCCCGATGTGGGGACGCTGTGGTGGTCCCCAACGTGGGGACGCTGCGCGACCACAACCGTGCCCTGCACGGGGACATGGCGTGACCGCGACCGTCCCCAACGCAGGGACACCGTGCGACCACGGGTGGTCCCCAATGCAGGGACATCACGCGACCGCGACGGTCCCCAAGACAGGGGCGTGACACAAGCGCCACCGTCCCCAACACGGCGACATGATGCAACCACGATGGTCCCCAGCGTGGGGACGCCGCGCAACCACAATGGGCCCCTACGCCGAGACACCGTGCGACCGCGACTGTCCCCGATACACGGACACTGTGGGACCGGGATGGTCCCCAACGTGGGGACACCGTGCGACCGTGACAGTCCCCAACACGGGGACACCGTGCGACCGCGATTGTCCCCGATGCCTGGGCACCATGCGACCACGGTGGTCCCCAACACGGTGACACCGTGCAAAACCGTCCCCAGCGCATGGACACTGGGCAACCGTGACAGTCCCCAACATGGTGACACCGTGCGACCGCGATTGTCCCCGATTCATGGGCACCATGCGACCAGGGTGGTCCCCAACACAGTGACACCGTGCAACCACGATTGTCCCCAGTATGGGGACGTGATGCAAGCACCACGGTCCCCACCACGGGGACACCGTGCCACCACGACGGTCCCCGATACAGGGACGTGATGCAACCACAACGGTCCCGACTGCGGGGACATCGTGCGACCGCGACTGTCCCCAACACAGTCACACCACGCAACTACAACTGTCCCCGACACGGGGACGTGAGGCAACCACGACTGTCCCCAGCACGGGGACGCCGTGGGACGGTGCCGGTCCGTAACACCCGCGTGCCACGGGGACGTGACGAGGAGGGACCGAGGGGACAAGAGCAGGGGACAGAGGGGCTCCGGCTGCCACTTGGGTCGTCCCTCCGGCATGGGGACGGTGTCACCGGGGTGTCCCCAATGGCGCGGTGACGGGGTGGCCGGGCTGCAGCACCCGTGGCTCGGGTCGGGCGAGGGAGGCCGCGACAGGGACCACGGAGGGAGCGCAGGGCCACCGCGCGTGGGGACGTGAGCCCTGGTGTCCCCGCCAGCCGCGGTGACCCCGTGAGTCCCGGTGTCACCGTGAGCCCCGGCGTCACCACGAGCCACAGCATCACTATGAACCCTGGTGTCACCGTGAGCCCCAGCATCACCGCGAGCCACAATGTCACCATAAGCACCGGTGTTCCTGTGTGTCCTGGTGTCACCGCGAGCTCCAGCCAGCCCCGTGAGCCCTGGTGTCACCATCAGCCCCGGTGTCACCGTCAGCCCCAGCATCACCATGAGCCGTGGTGTCACCGTAAGACTTGTTGTCACCGTGAGCCACAATGTCACCATGAGCCCCGGCAGCCCTGTCAGCCCTTGTGTCACCGCGTGTCCTGGTGTCACCACGAGCCCCGGTGTCACCGTGAGCCCTGGTGTCCCTGTGTGTCCTGGTGTCACCACGAGCCCCGGCACCAACATGAGCCCTGCTGTCACCGCGATCCCCAGTGTCACCGTCATGGCTGGTGTCACCGTGATCCCCGGTGTCACCGTCATGCCCGGCATCACCGTGAGTCCTGGTGCCGCCGTGAGCCCCGGTGTTACCGTGAGCCTCAGCATCACTGTGAGCCTCGGTGTCACCGTGATCCCCAGCGTCACCCCGACGGCGTCCCCCGTCCCGTCCCCCCCCAGCGTCCCCGGTGCCCCCCGCTACCTCTCAGGCAGAAGCGGCCGCTGTAGGACATTCACTCCAGTCCGCTCCAGGACCTGCGGGGAGAA
>NW_008795532.1:0-724 GCF_000699145.1 Aptenodytes forsteri
GGGTGGGTGGAGGGAAAGACCTGGAGGTCTTAACCTGGAGGTCTTAAAGTCAAGGTTACCTGGCGGAACCGCGGGCCGGGGGCCGCTCCGCCGGCCGTCCCGGGACGGAGGCGTCGGCTCGTTGTGCTCCTCCTCGCTTGCCGTGGACCTTCTTGTGGGCGTTACAGCGGAAATTTTGGGTGAAACCCTTCCCGCAGACGGGACACTTGAAGGGCTTCTCTCCCGTATGGACCGTCTTGTGCCTGACCAGGTCGGAACTCTTCCGGAAGCTCTTCCCGCAATCCCGGCACTCGTAGGGTCTCTCGCCCGTATGGACCCGGCGGTGCATGAGGAGATATTGCTGCCGGGCGAAGCTCTTCCCGCAGTCGGGACAGACGTAGGGCTTCTCGTCGGTGTGGACCACCTGGTGGGAGATGAGGTGGGAGCTCTGGCTGAAGCTCTTCCCGCAGTCCAAGCACTTGTAGGGCTTCTCGCCCCGATGGAGCATCTCGTGGATGAGCAAGGGGGAGCCGTCGTTGAAGCCCTTCCCGCAGACGGAGCACTTGTAGGGCCTCTCGCCCGTGTGCAGGCGGCGGTGGCGGACGAGGTGGTTCCTCCAGTTGAAGACCCGGCCGCACTCCTCGCACCTGTGGGGCTTCCTCTTGGATTTGGGTTTCGGTTGGGACTCGTTTGGGCTCAGCTCGCCCGGGTTTCCCCGGCCGGGGGTTTCTCCCCGCCTCGCCCC
>NW_008795533.1:0-32099 GCF_000699145.1 Aptenodytes forsteri
CGCGGGCTCGGACTCCTCCTGCCCACGGCCTGCCCGTTGCCGGGGTCCCCGGGAGCCGGGCTGGGGTGAGGTGTGGGGGGACCAAGCATCAGGCGCAGCTGGAGCGGGGCAGAGCCACCTCCCAGGGACTCCTTCCCGTGTCTGCAGAGGATGGGTGACAGGTGGCCGAGGAGCAAAGCATCCCCGCAGAGCCCTGCGTGCCCTCTGCACCTACAGGAGCAGATAAATCCCACCCAGGAGAGGAACCCGGTGCTGCTCCATCCTGCCTCCAGTGTCTGCACCCCTTGCCCAGCCCCAGCATCTTCCAGTCCTTTGGGATCCTCCACTCCGGCTCTAGAGCTGCTCCTTGGTGCCCAGCCAGCTCATCTGGGAAGCCCGTTCCTGGGGCAGAGCACTCCTGGGCGAGCAGGCAGAGCCCACGGCATCCCTGGCAAGGGCCTATGGCCCAGCACTGGTGGCAACCCAGCCCTGTCCTGCTGGGGGGGTGAGGATGGGGCTGTGCTCGTGGCTGGGTGAGACCAGTGTGGGATGGGGGTGATGCTGTGCCCGTGGCGGGTGTCATGCCCGCAGGGATGCCATATCCGTGGAGATGCTGTGCCCCCAGGGATGCCGTGCCTGTGGGGAAGCTGTGCCCATGGGGGTTGCCAAGCCCATTTGGATGCTGTGCCTACGGGATTGCCGTGCTCATTTGGATGTCACGCCCATGGGGAGGCCATGGTCACTGAGGGGCCGTGCCCACAAGGATGCCATGCCCGTGGTGGTGCCGTGCCCATTGGGATGCTGGTGCTGCGTGAGGTCTGCCAGTCCCGGGGTGATCAGTGTGACCATCAGCTGGAACTGCAACCTGGACCTGTCTGACAGCGAATGCAACCCCTGCTACTCCTTCCACTCCAAAAGGACTTTGGCTTCCCCTGGCTACAACTACAGGTTATGGCCCTGTCCCTGCTGTGGCCCTGCGTCCTTCTCTAGCCCTGTCCCACCATCACCACAGCACCCACTGGTCTCCTCTGAGGATGCTCCTCGGTGGGGGGGCATCACCCTGGAGTGCTCCAGCCTCGGGCCATCCCATCCCATCCCTCAGGTACTGCCAGAGCTGGAAAGGGCCACGGTGGCAGGGTGGGATAACGCTTTCTCTGCCTGAGGCCATCCGAGTCCCCCCCAGCTCGGAGTGACCTGCTGCCCCCATGAGGAGTTGTGCCCGTGGACGGGTGGGACGTGTTCTACAGCCACCTGCCACCGCTGCCAGTCCCGGGCCTGTCAATAAACCCCAGTGCTCAGCATCCCTGCCTGGGGCTGCTCACTGCAGGTGAAATGGAGGGGACATGGGTGTCACAGCTGGTGGCTGTGTCCCCATCCTCAAGCCCTGCAGTGCCATGGTGGGGACGTGCACATCCCCCAGCCGTGGTGGGGAGCTGGAGGGACCTAGGGCTGCTTGCCCTGCTGCAGGGATGTGGGAACAGGACAGGGTCCCCCCAGTCCCCTATGGGCACCATCCCTGCCTGCAGGCTGCCTGCAGAACCTGACACAGGCAGGGGCCTGCTGGGATAGCCAAGAGCATGCTGCTGGGCTCCCCTGCCTTGGTTTGGGTGGCATTGCCCCCCCCAGAGGGCAGTGCTACTGCAAGAGGAGGTCACCCCTGACTGCACCTTGTCATCGTCCCGAGAGCAGAGCCAAGCCCCCAGGAAGCACAGGAGGGTCTCTGGCTGCAGCCCTGGGGCATCTTTCCCCCCAGGAGGGCAGGAGCAGGAGGCAGAGCCAGGCCAGAAGCGTGTACCGAAGCACAGGCTGCAGCCAGATGCACACTCGATGGCAGGGAGCCACTGTCGCATTAGCGGCCAGTGCTGCCCCTCCGGTGCTGGCAACCCCTTCCCCTGGAGCTGGAGGGGGGCAGCCGGGGGGCACTGCCAGGCTGCAGCTTTCCTGCCCCCAAGCAGGCAGGGAGCAGATGGGGACAGGTCCTTGGTCCTTCCTGCCCAGCAAGGACACAGCTCAATCCCCCCAGCTGCAGGCATGCCCCATGGTGGGAGCTGTGGGTCACAGCCCCTGTTCCCCCCTCCCCAAAAACTACACCTGCCTTCTACAATCCATTTATTTATAGAAATTCAACATTAAAACCACACCTAGGGGCCAGCACAGCCCTGTGGAGCACAGCTCCAGCCCCTGGTGCCCACAGACCCCCATGCCAGGCAGCTGGGGGCAGAACAGCCCAGTCCCTGGCACAGCTCCTGCCTTCCCTCCCTCACCGCAGGAGGGGTGCGCAGCTTCTCTAGGGTCCAGCTCATGGCCAAGGGGATCCATGACCACTCTCCTGTGGATGTGAGAGCCCAGCCCTGGTGCCCCGACCGGCACGGTGCAGGCAGGAGGAGCAGCCCACCACCTCATTGCTGGAGCTGGGGGTTGGTGCGCAGCAGCCATTCGATGGTTTCCAGCAGGTAGGCCATGCTATAGTGCCGGGCGATGTTCTGGAAGATGTTGACGTGCTCCATGAAGGTCTGGGGAGAAGGGAGCAGGGAGGGAAGGAGGCTGCCCAGCACCCCTGGGCAGTGGGGGGGCTCCAGGGGGGTGGCCAGGTAGGGCTGGTGTGGCAGAAGGCAGCACAGCAGGTCCCAGGGGACAAGCAGTTAGAGAAGAGGCAGAGGAAGAACAGGGCACCGCAGGGCTCCTTGCTGTCCCTTTAGGAGCTGCTGGCATGGGGCTGGGCTAGGCAGGAGGGTGCAGGCGTACCTGGGAGGAGATGGTGAGGGTGAAGTCTCCAGCACAGCTGCAGTACACGGGCATGTGTGTCTCCTTCACGCCATGACACTTCTTGCACACCTGGAGGCCAAGGAGTTTTAGGTGGGCCAGGAGATGAGGCCAAGCACCTCTGCCAGGGGCAGAGTGAACGTGTCCGGCCTCAGCCAGCCAGGGGGATGGGCAGAGCAGGGGATCCCCACACTCACCAGGTCCTGCAGCACGAAGGCCATCAGCTTCTTCTGCAGGGCTTCCACCAGTGCTGTTTCGATGGCATCAGAGTCATACTGCGCCTGGCAGTTGGAGCAGACCCAGCTGGGCAGCACCGACCCATCCTAGGGGCAAAGAGGAGGCAGGTGAGCATCAGGAGTCCCAAGCACTGGGATGGTGTAACTGGCTTCTGGAGAGGACGGAGCATCAGCCAAAGCCAACGGATGCTCAGACCTGTCACAAGCAGCTAGAAAAGGAGGTGAACAGAAAAGGGCCTTTAGGTGAGGTTGATCACCGGCAGCAAGCAGAGCTGCAGAGCAAAGGGGTTGAGAGAGAAGATTGGTAATGTGATTGACCAGCCTCCAGCATTGCCATGCTGGGGCCTCTGGTGTCCCCAGGAAAGAGGCTGCACCTGGGAAAGGGCAGGGTCCTTGCAGAGGTCCAGGTCTCTGCAGAAGTTGCAGTTCCTGCAGATGACTTCAGGGAGCACGTAGGAGCGGCAAGGGTCCCGAAACTGAGCTGCTTCTGAGAACTCGCCCACCTCGATGAGGCGCAGCAGGTCCCGGCGTAGTTTGTTCACCTGGTTGGTTATGTTGGCATCCAGGGAGAGGACCTGCAAGGATAAGAGCTAGGTGAGCCTACCAGCAGGGAAGAAGAGAGTGTCCTCACCAGGACAGCTCATATCCTCGTGACCTCATATGGATGCAGGGCAAGACAAACTGGTTGTAGATCACTCCTGGAGGAAAGCTGTGGCAAATCTGAGCCATGGACAAGGACCAGAATTTGAGCCCTGACTGCAAACCTTCAGAAAAGGGGCCTGGCCCACCCTGCTGACCTTGCAAACGTATTTGATGAACTCCAGAGCTGGGTTGTTGAGTGGCAAGTAGGAGCCAGGCAGCACCGGGAACATGTCTGAAGGCTCAGTGGCATTACGAGAACCAGCCATCTTCTTCTGGATCTTCTGCGTGATGGTGAAGAAGCTCTGGGTGAGCTCATTGGCCACGTAATCCTGTGAGAAGGTGATCATGCCTAGAGAGACGGAGCAGAGAGCACTTGAGCCATAGGGTGGCATAGGGGGACAGCAAGGTGGGTGGCGCTCTGCCTGCGCCAGGGCTGCCCTGTGGCTCGGCACTCACCGGGCATGGCCCCCATCTCCCCCAGCGCCTCCTGGGACACCTGGCTGGTGCTCCTCCTCTTGATGGGGGTGCTCCCGGGGGCGTTGCGCCGCAGCTCCTCCTTCATGCTGTGGTACACGGCCACAATGTAGGCTGGGGAGACATGGGCAAGGCTCCAGCTCCAGCCCGCGCCAGCAGCCGCCCCACTGCAGGCTCTCCCTGGCACCCGGGAGGCACAAGCAACCTCGTCCCCTCCCTGGGACAGCTCACCCGACACGATCATCAGGAAGTAGCTCTGGCAGGAGGCAGCCTGGGGCAGGAACTGCGCGATGTTCCAGCTGTTCTCCAGCAGCTCCTCCACGTTCGGCTCCCCTTCCTCCTCCTCTTCTTCCCCCGCTGCCTCATCCTCCTCTTCCTCACTGTCCTCCTCCTCCAACACTTGCCTCTTGCTGGTGTCCTTCTGGAGAAGCCAGCAATATCACAGTGGTTCCTCGTGCCCAGCCAATGCCTCCCCGCTCAGCTCAAGCCCCAGCACCCTGCTCCTGGGAGACTGAGCGCTTCCCATCTCTTACCTCCCCATAGTGGACGCGAGAATCCACTTTTCCCTTGATACCTCCATAATTTGCTGGATCCATCCAGAGCAGGAACTCCCAGCAGCGGGAGAAGGAGATGGTCAGAGAGTGGAAGATCTCCTTGGAGTGGATGCTGGAGGGAAGAGACTGCAGTCACCCACAGCGTCGGCATCATCCCTAGTTCAGACCCTTCTCCGTGGGACACCGTGGTGGTGCTGGCAAGGAGAGAGGGGGTTCCCCTCTCCCATCCAACCATGGGCAGGGATGCCAGGGGAAGCCATGCCCAAGGAGTCTTGGCTTCCTATGCTTGTGTTGAGGTGCCTGTACCATGGCTGGGATGCTGAGAGCCAGCCAGGGGACGAAGTGCTGGGCACCTCAAGTTCTCCTGAAGGTCTCTTCTGGATTGAATCCTATGAGTATTCTTGGAATATTACCTATAGAGGACAGCTAAGGGACAGATCCCTACTCCAGGCATGACAGCAAGAGAACTGGGCAGCCTCATCCCTTCAGTAGCTTTGCCAAAAAAGAATGAAATTCAGTGCTGAGGCCCATCAAAAGGCAAAAAATCAGCATCCTCCTTCCTGGCCCCGAGCCCTGCCTCGGCTCCATCATCCGGGAGCCTCATCTCCAGGCCTGGCTTGGCAAGCGCACCCCACCTGTTGATGATGTACTCCATGTAGCTGATGGCGTCCTCGATGCGCCGCTTCTTGGTGCACAGAATAATCCGGTTGAAGTTGGCGTAAACCACCGAGGAGCCCAGACGCTTGAACTCAGCCACCAGCCTGCAGGCAGGGCACAAGGAGCAGGAGTCAGTGGGCAGGAAGGCAAAGCCCGAGGAGCAGATGCAACCCGTGGAGGATGTGCTGATCCAGCACAGTCAGGAGTCAAGCAAGTCAGCAATGCCACGCAAAGGAGCTCACCCAAACAGTACGGGAGGTCCAACCTACTGCCCACCTCTCTGGAGGCTGTGGCAGAGAGGAGTGACTGTGGGTGCCAACAGCGTCCTGGTCACTAAGCCATGCCTGTCCCTTCCCCGTTCACAAGCCTGGCACGCTCCAGGTCTCACTTACTGCAGGAAAAGCTTCTTCATCATGTTGTGGAGTGTGCGGTGCAGTGCCGGGTCGTAGAGCAGCGAGGAAGGAGAGCGGAGCCAGCGGTAAAAGTGAATGACCTGGTTGTCTGCGTAGACATTGTGATACTGCATGATCTCCTTCACCCAGCTCACCACCATGCTCTTCAGGATCCTGCCAGGGAGCAGAGACCAGCGTCACCCCACCAGCCATGAGCGACCCCTTCCCCCTTCCAGACAAGGACGTGTTTTTGGATACGCTGGAGGATTCAGAGCGGGAACTCTGCCAGAGCAGAGACCTGTGAGCCCTTGGCACGTAAGCCACAGTGTAAATATGTGCCTCTATAACCTGGTGGAGCATGAAGAAAGGAGATACAGGAAAGGGCAAAGTCTTCACCAGCATCCCCATATATCTGCTGGCTGAGCCACCAGGCAGTTCTGAGCCCAGGATCTTCAAAAGTCTGTTGGAGAAGATGCCTGCCCTGCCCTCGAGACCTGAATTTATATTTAGAGCACGCCACAAGCCCCATTGCTGGCACAAGTCCGGGAAAGGCTAAAGCCAGGAGGGAATGAGAAGCAGGACCCCCAAGGGGACCTGCCAGGATGGAGACCAGATACTCTACCTCCTGCTGGCTCCTAGAGCCATACCTGAAAGTGTTGGAGCAGAGGGCAGTTTCGTCATAGCTGGCCGGGATGTTGGCAGCCTGGTTCCCTGTCACCATGTCTTCTAGGGACGCCTGCTGAATCACGTCAAAGCTGATGCTCATGCTGGAGCCTCCTTCCATGTCGTTTATGTGGTGGGACTGCAACACCGTGTTTACAGCCAGGCTTTGGATGTCCAGCTCCAGACAAACTAACAGCAAACACAACCTCTCAGCAGGCAGGCAGGGCAAAGGACCGACAAGGACATCCTCCCTGCCCCTCTGCCAGAAGTGCTTTTCACAGTTATAAGGGTGACCTATAGGTGTTGCCTATAGGCGCACCGAGTGGGGAGATGCTTTCACAGGCATGACTGTCTTGACCGGCACTTGTCTTCCAACAAGACTTGGACCTACCAACCCTCTGGGGACCACCATTTTTTTTCTGGAAGCTGCAGCAGAGGAGCTCAGAAGAACTGACTACCACTCAAGCTGCTTCTGCCTCTGAGAAAGACCTGTGCTAGTCTGTCCTTGGGCTGACACATTGCAGGTAGCCTTCTGAGTGCTGCTGTTGGTGGCCATGAACTGGGAAAGAATCTGCGTTCGGATGCCTGCACACATTGCAGGTGAGACCTCCCTGCCCCAGGACATGCCCCTTGCATGCACCTTGCCCAGATCACTGCTGAAACGCCAAAGCTGCTGGTGACTACTGTCACCACAGAGACTCTTTGGAGACCACATCCATCCCTCTACAGGGCCTGCAGAGCAGGATCCAGCTCTGCCCCCACTCAGCGCTACCACCCTACTCCCTCCTCACCTGTGGAGTAGCAGCCGGGGTTGTTTATCTCCACGGAGGCTCTCTCATCAAACTCCATGACTAGGCGGTTGTCATCAGCCTCCTTACCCCCCAGGTCTGGGCGGGCCGTGGGCGAGAGCCACAGCAAGTGGTTGTGACGACGGAGGTGGCGCGAGAAGAACAGGTCAGAGCCAAAGGTGGAGATGTCATCGGGGAGGTTCCCAATGGGGATGTGGTAGTACCTGGGGCAAGAGAGGTGAACAGTAATCGGGGTGAGCACAGCTGCAGAGAAGACCAGGACCCCTGCCTGGACCCTCAAGGGACGAGACAGCCTCCCGTGGTCCCATCAAGGGCACGGCAGCCCCAGGGGAATGCGGCTGCCCCAGGCACCTGCTCATCTCGAAAGCCTGGGAGAGGCAGGTGTCCAGGTTGAGGTAGTGGCGGATCATGCGGCGGGCGGCATGGCGCTGCCAGTCCAGGACCGAGTAGCTGATGTCATCTACCAGCCGGATGGGGACCAAGGGGAACTCCTCGATGATGGGGATCCCGCTCGCCAGCCGTTTCAGGTCCCAGTTAGATTGCACAGCGACCAGCGTGGGGCCCCGGCGCTCGTCCTGCGTGAAGGAGAAGAGGACACATCCTGGTGCACCTCTCCAGCGAGCGCCTCTGCTCAGCAGGAAACTGGCAGTGCCAGATGCCCCATCCCCGCAGCAGGTCCCCCAGGTGGGGACAGCACACCCCAGCACTCCTGAAGCACCCACCTCCATGCAGCCAGCTCTCCAGCTGAACGCAGGAATGGGGGGAGATACTGAGGTGGCCTCGTTGCTGGCACTGCCCTAGGCAAGCCACCCCAAGCAAGACAAAGCCCTTGAACAACACCCACTTCTACCCTTAACCTTTGGGCCAGCAGCTACATGCAGGCGCTGTTGGAAATGGTGCATCAGCACCTTCCACAGCATCCTCCCCTTCCCACGTGCCTGCATGGACAAGGTCCTGTTGGGACCTTCCTCACACCTTCATCTCACCTTGTAGCCCAGCAGCAGCCGCTGGATGGCTCTGTAGACGGCCTTGGGGTCAGTCTCGGCACGCACTTCAAAGGTGTGCTTGTCCGGGGGCAGCAGCTCTTCACCCGCCTTTTCCAGCAGTGCGCTGCGCTCCGCCGAGAAGAGGGCGGTGAGATTCGGCATCTGGTTGCTGCGTACCTGTGCCCAAGGGGGACCGGCTCAGAGCTGGGGGGGAGAGGGACCCCGGGCTGTGCGGTCCCGGGGGGCTCTCCCCTCCGCGCATCACAAGATGCCTTCCACCAAACCCTGCTGAAATGCAGCAGGGATGCGTGATGCATGGAGAAGCCTCCCGCTGCCTGACCACCATCATAGAATCAGAATAGTTTGGGTTGGAAGGGACCCCTAAAGGTCATCTAGTCCAACCCCTCTGCCCCGTGGGCAGGGACACCTTTCACTAGAGCAGGTTGCTCAGAGCCCCGTCCAACCTGACCTGGAATGTTTCCAGGGATGGGGCATCCACCACCTCTCTGGGCAACCTGGGCCAGTGTTTCACCACCCTCAGCGTAAAAAATGTCTTTCTTATATCCAGTCTGAATCTACCCTCTTTTACTTTAAAGCCCCTTGTCCTGTCGCTACAGGCCCTGCTAAAAAGTCTGTCCCCATCTTTCTTATAAGCCCCCTGCAATAAGGTCTCCCCAGAGCCACCTTCTCTCCAGGCTGAACAACCCCAACTCTCTCAGCCTTTCTCCATAGCAGAGGTGATCCCTCTGATCCATTTTCATGTCCCTCCTCTGGACCCGCTCCAACAGGTCCGTGTGTGTCTCATGCTGAGGGCTCCAGAGCTGGACGCAGGGCTCCAGGTGGGGTATCCCCAGAGCAGAGCAGAGGGGCAGAATCCCCTCCCTCGATCTGCTGGCCACGCTGCTTTGGACGCAGCCCAGGATACGACTGGCGCTGCGAGCGCACATTGCCGGCTCATGTCCAGTACCCCCCATCCCCCAGCCTCCAAAGTCCCACCTTACCTTGTCCAGCACAAAGATGGCAGCTTTGCGCTGCGAGGGGATGAAGAGGCCCAAGAGCGCCTTGCTGCCCTGGGAGCTGTGGTAGAGGTAGATGTGGCGAATACTTCCTAGGGACACAGAGCACAGAGCATCAGTGGTACCCGCAGGCGCCAGGTCCTGGGTGCCCCACGAGCCCCTCTCCCAGGGTGCCTCACCTGGCTCCAGGTAAGTGAACTGGGCCAGCGAGCGCATCTCCAGGTGCTCGATGTCAAAGGTTTCGGCCTCTCGCCCCGCCAGGTGCCTGACAAGCTGCCTGCTGACCATGCACACGCAGCCCAGGTGGATCAGGGCACGGAGGAGGAGCGGCACCTGTAATGATGGGGAGAGATGTGGTGGAACAACATTCTGCTACCAAGCTCCTCTCAGGGGTTTCAGACCTAGAACAACCTGGCTTAAAAACCACAGGTAGGACATACCTGAGGTGCCTCCGGCACGAGTTTGGTATTATCACCCTTGCTGGTGCTGGAGACACAGAACCTGTATTCCTAATTCTAGAACATGTGTTCCTATCTAGCCCCAGATCCCACCATCAAGGGCAGCAGTAGGTACTTTGGAGGACTTGTGGAGTGATATCTGGGCAATCTTGCAGCTCTGCAACTTGTGGTTTGGCACTCCCTCGAGACAAAGGCTTCATCTGAACCACCAGATAATCAGCCCAGTGGGAGATCCACCACCGATTCTCCCCGTTTTATTAACCCTACAGCTGTAAACTCCACCGCCGCAGAAGACTCCTCCTGAATGACTTGCTGTGGGACCTAGTCCCAGAACAGTGAAAAGCAATAAACATTCCTTGCCTAGTCATGCTTCCCTCATGCCAGTTTTGATTTTTATAGACCCCTAGTACATGCCATTTTCAGATCTCTTTAGCAAGCTGAAGTGTCCCTAAGTCCCATCCCCGCAAGGAAGCCGTTCCCTCCCTCACATCCTCCTCGTCATTCTCCTGTGTTAGTCCTGCTACATCTTTTGGAGACCATGCTCAGAATTGCACTGCAGATGTTTAAAGATCAAGACAGATCTTTCCTTGCCCAGGACTGTGTCCAGCTGGGTTCTCTGCATCTCCGAGGACGGAAACTCCACAACCCTCTGGGCAACCCACTCGACCACCCTTGCAGGAGAAGTTTTTTCTGATGTTTACACAGAATTTCCCATGTTTCAGTTTGTGCCCGCTGCCTCCCGTTCTCTCCATGGGCACCACTGAGAAGAGCCTGGCTCCTCTCCTTTACTCCTCCCATGGAGAAGGTCCCCCGAGCCTCTTCTCCTCCAGGCTGAACAGTCCCAGCTCGCTCAGCCTCCCCTTGCGTGACAGATGCTGCAACCCCTTGATCATCTCACTTCCTTTTATATCTTTAAAACATCTCCATGCCCCTGTTTTACTTCAGTTGCTAATTTTAATTTCCTCTTAGCTAGCTGCTTCTTGATTTTGCCTAGTCCCACTTATTAAACACTATGGTAGTGGAGAGGACTCAGGTTTGCTACCGGAAGATCTCCTACAGATATGATGAATTTGCGTACGTGCTAGTCACTTTGGCAGAGTAATTTCAGATAAGTTTTGGGTGCTGCTTACTTAAACTAAGAGTTGTGCCTTGCCTTGTGGGACCTTTATCCAAATTTTCTACAAGCAGAAATTTAAGGTGACTGAAAATGGTTTCTTTCATCATGCCCCACTGTAACACTTTCCAGGCTATACCAATAACTTCAGTAGCTGAAGTCTCCCAACTTTATGATGCTCTTTTTGCCCTTGCAGCCTTTTGCAGCTCACAAAGCATTTTGTAGCTAATGGCACCACTGCTCACACCAAGCTTGTCCTACTTAGGCAAAGACTGTTCATCCATAATAGTTCTACATTGCATTTTAGTAGCAAATTCACATGCCTTTATGCTTTCTTTAACATACAGCTCCACTATTACAATGGTGCAACCTACTCTGCCACTTCCATGTAGGTCAGGTCCTGACACTACAATGTCTTCTTGATTAAATTCCTGTCACCAGGTTTTGAGATGCTGAACAAACCAGTGTCCTCATTAGAAGCAGGCATCCCAGTTTCCCATCTTCATTTTCAGGCTTTCAGCATTAATAGCACTGGTAAATATAATTTTGGCTTGATTGCTTTGTACTGAACTTTGTTTAGGTTGTTCTTGCTCTTCCTGAACTTTCAAGTTGTATCCTAGTCTTCTTTCTAAAGCTTTTATAACCTTGTTTTAGAGGACAGAGCACCCAGACCTATGTACGACTCCACATCTGTTGGGTTTTCCCCCATCTTTACTCTCAATACCCCTTATCTTTTCTGGTTCAAACACCATCAGGCTGGTTCTGGTTTGGTTTAGAAGATCACCCTTTCTGCTTAAATGCCTTCTTTCCCCAAAGTTTCCTAACTCCAAATAAACCAAACCCCCTTTCCCTGACATGCCTTAAACCACATGCTGATACTCAGTATCTCTGCCCGTATGAACGCGGGTATATTCCCCGGCACTCTGCTGTGCCCCCGTACTCTCTTTGATTTTTGGTGTCTCACCAAGTTGCTGAATTTTTAAGTGCCAGGTACCCTCCTGTGCCACTGGCACTCAAGACTAACGAGCTACCACTCAGCAATCCTTAAAAACGAGCACCGGAGGAGTTACCTGCGTCTCATACACTCCCTCGATGTCTGGAGCAGAGAGGTCCGCGTTGATTTCATTGATGTGCTCTTGGTACATGTCTTCAGGGACCGAGTATTCATACAGGTTGTAAACTAAGTTTGAGCGGGGCAGGATCCTGTTCACCTGCGGAGGCAAGGGACACGCTTAGCGGGGCACATCCCACCACGAGGCACCGCTGCCAGGAGCCGGGGCACTTCTAAGGGCTGCAAGGAGCTGGGGTCTGAGCCAGCCCAGCTCCCGGTGCTCCTCTCTCCTAAGGAAATGAGTGGTTTATGCTCATGCACATTACAAATTCCCATAACAGAGAACCTGCTTTCTGGGCAGGCTGGGGTTAGCAGAGGGACCAGGGACTGGATGAGGTTCGTCCGTGGAGTGGGAGAGCGAGGCCCTGGAAGGCAGATGTTTGTAATATCTGCTGCAGCGGAGGTGAAGCGCCTTATCTCAATGCAAGCGGCTGTTTCCCCTTCCAGAAGGGTCAGGTCCTCACCCTCCTGTAGGCTGCTCCCTCCTCCGGCTTTGGGACGCGCTGGTTGACGTAGAAGACCCGGGGGATGCTCAGCCTGATGCAGTGCAGGTCGCTCCCGATCACCGCCCACAGCCTGAACAGCCCAGGCTGGCTGGTCTCGGCGATCTGCAGGACATGGGCGTACAAAGTTAGCGTTAGCAGGGAGATCCAACACGTTATCAGTGCTTACGTCTAAGCTGTGGAGCACTTTGTGGATCTATATGGCCGGTTGGTGGCCACAAAGAGAGCAGGGGGCTTGAAGAGTCATCACTCCCTGCGCTGGAGTCCCCATGTCCTGCTACTGTCCCAGGGCACCATGGAGAAAACTCTGGCTAAGGCTGGCCAACCAACTCAAGCTGACCTTGGTATCAGCCAAGCCACTCTGATGTCCTGGACCAGCCGTCCCATCTCAAGCTCGTGCTTGCACAAGGGCTGCCTGCAGCTCTGAAGGCCTTTCTGGAAGATGAAGTGGGTGACAAGGGGCTGGGCTTAGATGGCCACGCGTAATGAGGATTTGTGAAATCGCGTGGATGGCACCGCCCCACCTCTGCATTTGTACGTTGGCTGCTTGCAGGCATCACTGGAATCCTGTGTCCAACACAGGCACACTGTGCCCAGTGCTGGGCTCCCCAGTACAGGAGAGACAGGGACGTACCAGAGAGTCCAACGAAGGGCCACAAGGATGAAGAAGGGACGGGAGCACTTTTCATATGAGGAAAGGCTGGGAGAGCTGGGACTGTCCAGCCTGGAGCCGAGGAAGCTCAGGGGGATCTCATCAATTTACCAGCCTGGAGCTGAGGAAGCTCAGGGGGATCTCATCAATTTATATAAATATCTGAAGGGAAGCGTAAAAAGGACGGAGCCTGGCTCTTCCCAGTGGTGCCCAGTGGCAGGACCAGAGGCTGTGGGTTCAAACTGGAACACAGGAGGTTCCCTCTGCACATCACGAAACACTTTTTCCCTGTGAGGGTAACCGAGCCCCGGCACAGGTTGCCCAGGGAAGTTGTGGACTCTCCCACCTTGGACATACTCAAAAGCCATCTGGACACTGTCCTGGGCAGCTGGCTCTGGGTGGCCCTGCTTGAGCCAGGGGGTTGGACCAAATGGACCCCAGAGCTGCCTCCAACCTCAGCTGGTGTTTCTGTGGTTCTGTGACTACTGCACAGTGCTGCCCATGGGCTGAACTGGAGCTGCCCCACTGGCAGATCTACACGCACATCCCAGATTCACCACCAAGAATGACCATGTGGGCTCCTGTTTCCATACAGATGTGTGTGAGCCTGAGGCTTTGCAGCCCCACCTGGCCTCCCCAGGGTTAACACCAGAGTGGCATTGGGGTCAGCGGTCCCTGAACTTCACCAGTTGACCACAGATAGTGTAAATGCGAGGCTTACGCCCCAGGCTGCCCTCCGTCGCAGGTCCCCTCCCTGGTACCTGCACGATCTGCCAAGGCAAGTCCAGGATGCTGCGCGCTGTCCTGCGCAGGTAGCTGCTCAGCCCTTTGGAGAGGGCATCGCGGACCACTCCTCCACCTGCTGTCACCCCACCGTCCTCCAGACGCCGCCTCTTCTGCCGCTCCCGCCGCCGCCGACCACTTCTTCTGGTGGTAGCGCAGCCAGACCAGCCGCTCTTCCTGAGTGGGGTGACAGCACGCATGAGTGCGTGAGCCAGAAACCAGCACAGGCTTCCCAGTCCCCCAACACTGCGCCATACAGCCAAGCCCTCCATCCCCCAGCCCCACATCACGTTCCTGCCCCAGCTGTGAAGCCACCACTGCCCCCTTTTCTCCATCAGTGGTTATATTTTCTCCATCTCCTGGTTATATTTCTCCTGGTAGCCCTGAGCCATAGGCATGCAGAGGGTTTCAGAAGACCCACAGCTCGCTCCTGGCAGCACCCAAGCTGCTTGGGTGGACGAGCACAACCCCAGGGCATGTCCTGCCCAGTCTGGTTCACCTACCTTGGTGGTCCCCAGGGGTGGAGGTGGACCCAGGATCTCTCGCCAGGACTGGGATAGCTCCAGGTACTGGGACATCTGTTGGCTTTCCTCTGCTGCAGGGACTCGCTTCCTCTTATTTGCGATGGGAACCGGTGGCTGAAGGGTCTTGGTAGCCCCAAAGTCCTCTATGTCACCAATCTGTGAGCTGGGCGTCCCCACTGGGGGCTGGTTGGTGAGGACCTGAGGGAGCAAGGAGAGCAGGAGGACATGGGTTGCAGGAGAGGAGCCCCACCAGCGCAGCCAGCACCTTTCCCTCACCCTCTTTACCTGTCTCTTGCCTTCCGAAGTGAAGAGCTCATTGATTTTTTTCTGTTTGTACACATCATTGTGAGCTGGGCGTCCCCACTGGGGGCTGGTTGGTGAGGACCTGAGGGAGCAAGGAGAGCAGGAGGACATGGGTTGCAGGAGAGGAGCCCCACCAGCGCAACCAGCACCTTTCCCTCACCACCCTCTTTTGTCTCTTGCCTTCCGAAGTGAAGAGCTCATTGATTTTTTTCTGTTTGTACACATCATTCTTCTCTAGGAGTTTCTTGTGGAGCCAGTCTGGGTGCCGGACCCGTGGCACCGGGTTCTTTACCTGGAGAGCATCTCCAAATCACACCGAGACCCCCAACCAAAGCCCTCCTCTTGCCCCTCCACCACCCCGTACCTGCTGCAGGGCTGCGGGAATGGTGATGATTTTCTGGATGGTGCTGCCCAGTCTCTCGATGTAGTAGTCCCAGTCCAGGATCTGTGAAGAGGGCAGAGCAGCGGGTAGCGAAGAAAGCTGAGCAGAAGGCCACCAGACGTAGGATCAAGCGTCTCCCCGGGACCCCCACCCCCAGCACCCCACTTTGCGAGTGCCAGTAGCCGCTGCCCAGGCCGCGCCTCCGAAGGGATGAGCCCTTCTTCTGGAGCCAGGGCCACCCGCAGGAATGCCCCACTCACCGCGCGGATGTTGAAGTCCTGCAGCGAGGGGCTCTTCAGCCATTTTCGGAGGTAGTGTTTGCGCACGCTGGGCTCGGCTTGGAAGATGGCGAGGGGGATGGCCCTGGGGAAGGCAGGGAAGCACTTATTACCCACCCAGAGCAAGGTCCTGGCAGCACACGATCCCCTCTCCCAGCCTGCAGAGACCCTCCAGGCTTCTCGTTGCACCCTTGTGAGGCCACCATGCAGTGGTTGTACGGTGTTACGCATCGCTAGTCTTGCTCACGGTCTGAGCCAGCAGGCAGGTTATCACTTGGCCACACCACACCAGCTCACTCACCTCCTGCTGCCCCGTCCTTCCCCTCTTGGTTGCCCCCACACTGTCAAAAGCCCTGGCCCCACAAGATGGGGTTACCTCTCGGTGACCGGAGACCCTTCTGGCTTCTTGGAAATGATGAACCGGCAGCTCAGCCCTGCATCCTTCACCATCTGGTCTCCCAGGAACTCTGCCAGGCGCTTGGCAGTGCTGATGGAGGTGGACTTCTGCTCCCCATAGTCCTCCAGCTTGCGTGACATGGACCGGTTCTCCGAGATCAGCTCAAACAGCTCCGAATCAGGCATGTTGGCAGCCTGAAAGGGAGGAAAAAAACCCAAAGCTAGCAAGAACCTAATGATCAAACCTTGCTGCTGTCAGATAAGGGGAGCACCTACAACCCCATTGGTGGGGCTCTTTACAGGGAGCCTGGGAATTGCACCCTGTTGCAGCTGCCAACGTGACCTACTGAAAAGAGAGAGCGTGGGTTTGAGGCTTGCATCGGCTTATGCAGCGGCTGGGCTGTGGCAGCACCGCTTTGTGTTGCACACACAAAGTAGCTGGGCTCACCAAGAACTTGTTGTACAAGGTCACTGCAAAATGGAAGGACCCAGCCAGGCTCTCGGTCCCTCTCACCCCACAGTTTCTTCCATTTTCTCTGCTCTCTCCAGTTATTGTATAGCTGATGTCTCCGTGCTCCTCATAAAACACTCCACAGGCAAGTGGCTCTGTCATTCCCTGCCTCAGCGAATGCCCTTAGCCAACGTCCTTGGGGGATGAGGGCCACCAGACCAGCTTGATGAAGGAGATGACTGGAGAAGGACACCACTCACCCACAGTTACAGCTGAATGAAGAGCCCTTGCACTAAAAGGCACTAAACAGCAGCCCTAGAGAACCAAAGCAGCAGAAATAAGATGGAAGTGACCATCAGAGGCACAGGGGACCACCTACTCTGTGCAAGCAAAGTCCACCCTCCCCACAGTGCCCGACCAGCTCTGACACTTCTTCTCCGGCTCCACCTCGGGAGCACAGACGTGCTGAGCTGCCCTTACCTTGCTGTAGAGCACATCCAGCCAGTAATCGGCCACCTTGGCCACAGAAGCGTAGACCTCCTCCAGGGTGCTGCCTTTCAGAAAGGCTTCAAATACAGAAGACTGGAATATCTTCACCAGCTGCAGCTCTCCCCGGCGCTTCACCTCAAATCCCTTCAGCTCGGCCAGGGACCCGTCCTCATTGAATACCGCGTACCTAGGAGACACAGCGTGGGCAAAACCTGGCCTACGCCAAGGGACACGTCCTCCAGGATCCCGCTGGTATCCCTCCTGCCAGCGCGCTTCTCCCTGTGCCACCATGCCGCCATCCAGCATGTTCAACGGAGCCGCGGTGCTCGGCACTAGGATGATCTTGGAATATCTATAGCTGCTCTACCAACCATTTCAACTTGGTCTGCAAAAGCATGTCAGCTCATGCCCTGGCTCATCCATACCGATTGGGAGAATGACCTTAATTGCACACAAGTAAAAGGTGGGAGGTGAGAGCCCAGGTGGGGAAATGGAGGAGGATATTAGGAAGAGGTTTAGAGAAACTTTGTCAGCTCAGATGCTGGCAAAGGGGTTCAGAGGAAACTGGATGTAGCCATGGCACGACTATAGGAACACTCCTCCCTCTCTCCTTTTCTCTTGCATTTTTTTGCATTTCACAGCCCTGCCAATTATTTGTATGTCTCAAGAAAAACCTTATGGGAACATCAGCTAAGAGAAGAGAGGGGATACTCAAACCTACATCACTTGGCCAGCCCTTCTCCCACCTGACCTGTGGGCACAGCCTTCTCTTCCTCCACTGACAATGGTGCCTGCCAGCCACCTCCAGGCTGTTTCAGTTAGAGAGTGACCAAGAAATAAATGCACTTGCTAACATCCCCAAACTACAAGAAACCAAGAGGCCCTGAGATAAGAGTCCTATGAGCAGAGCCCGCTCAGTGCTTGGCATCACCTCGACTCCTGTGGCAGGGACTTACCCCTTGCAGAAAGGCACTGACAGGAGACGGTGGGCACTGGAGCTCGTCCAATGGGGTATTAAGCACAAAGAAGGATAGAGCTCTAAGGCCAGAGGGTGCTGGAGGGCAGCGACAGCATTTCTTGGAGCCAGACCCAGGTCTGTGGGCACCCCTCTAGCTAGTGGTTGCTACTGCTCTAGCTCGTGTTCCTATTTAGGAGGCTGCAGAGAAATCAGCAAAGTTTGAGTACAACTATCCTATAATGTGACAGTAGTGGCAGGAGCTGTTCCTTCTTCCAGATGGAGAAGGAAAGGGAAACATCTAGGAGACGCGTTACTGGAGGTCTGTGAACTCCTGAGAGATGGGAAGGCAGGAACTGGTGAGTTTAAACAGATTAGGTTGAATATAAGCAGTATTAGAAGTCCTCAGAAGGAAAGTCAAAGTTCTCCTGCACACCTCAGAGCCAAACAGGGAGATTGTGCCTGGTCACCAAGTTGGAGAAATGTTTTGCTGTTATCTTCTAAAATTTATTGCCATAGTATAGCACTGGAGGCAAGTGCATAGCTGGATTCAAAGATGATCTGGTGTAAGGAACTTGCCATTTAAAGCCAGCGAATCAAGCGTGCCACCAGCTCCAGGGGTAAGGACCAACGTGCCCCGCATGCACGAAGGGAAAGAGACCCTCAATCTGTTACCTGGGGGAAGTGACAGTATTTCAAGCTTTGAAACCTCACCTTTTCTTCAGCTTCTTGCCCTCCTCCTTGGAAGCTGGGAGGATCATGGCCAGGTATGGTCCATCCACTTCAAAAAAGATGCTGTTCTCTGAGCGTGTGATGTAGGTGAGAGAGGCTGGGTCCTGCAGTTCCTGGTACTGATCATTCGTGAAGCCTTCCTACAGGCACAGCCCCAGGAGAACAGCTTCACTCAACAGCTGGGCTGGTTACACCAGGAGGTGCCCCTCGGGCATACCCTGCCCAAAGGGATCACTGAGCACCCCTCTGAAAGCTACAGCACAATTCAGGGCTCAAACATCAAAACATCTGACTTGCCTGTTGAGAAGAAAAATGCTTTGGACCCTAAAATTATATTCTTTTGTCTTACAGAAGCTGGAGCAAGCAGGGGATGGGTTTGGACCTTGCTCTAGTCTGGACTCCCAGCCTGCACAGGTGAGCACGCACCAACCCTGGCCTCTTACACACCACCCTCTCCGCTGCAGGGATATCGGAGCCTCTCCCTCCACTCAGATGCTCTCCAGGGCAGAGAGCAGCTGTGCAGCAAGCACATATCGGCCCCAACATCCCGCGCGCTACATGGGGAGCAGAGATGGAAAAGAGGGCCTCCTCCCTTGTCAGTCCTCCACCTCCTTTTTCCCAGACTGCAGAGCTGGCCTGGATGGGTGCAAGACTCACCTTCACCAGGATGTTCAGCATAGCACCTGGGTAGGAGATTGTCACCTTCGGCTTCTTGGCATTGGTTGACTTGATGACAAAGTTCTCCGGGAAGCTGTTGGGGAGGACACACCAAATCCCATCGGTATCCAGTTCCAGAGGTCTCCTAAGGAAGTAAGTAAGGAAGGAAGGTCGCTGTCAGGAGGAGAGTGGATGATAGGTGATGATCAGCTTTATGTCCCCCATATAGGCAGAGGCAGCCTGTTGCATCCACTCTCTGGTCCCTTCTGCAAAGCAAACCCTCGTAATACAACAGAATAACCAGAGCAGTGTCAGAAATCTGAATCTTCAACATGAACTGCTGAAAGCTCAGGTGTTTAATGTACTCCCACATCTGTCCCAGATGCAGACGGACCTTTCTTCCCCAGCTCAGCACATACTCACCCAATCTGCTCGATCAGTTCTCTGGCCTGGGTGATGATATTCGCTCCCGTGAAGCAGACGATACCAGCCATTTCCATGGAGTACCAGCGAGCTCTGTGAGTGGGGAGTCAAAGTGAAGAGCATGAAGTGCTCCCTCCCAAACCCAGCTATGGAAAGGGCAAGAAACACATCAACACTGGCCCTCGGTAGATTGTTCTCCTTGCCCTAGTTATGATGCTTCAGAAAAGCTGGAAACCCACAAACAGACAAGATTCCCATCACTTATGCCCAACACTTAATGTCTGGCAGGAGTCTCCAGGATGAGAAGTCATTGGTAGAAGTAAGAGGAGAGTGTTACAGGAAGCACCCACCTTCATCCTGGTGCTTCAGAAGCAGGTGAAGCAAGTGACAGCCTCCCTAGGACAATCCTGGTTTCCAAGGGTCCTCTCTGGAGGACCCCAGCATCACCCAGTGGGGAGACTCACCCTTTCCGCATGACGTAGCCGTAGAAAGAGTTGAGGATGCACTTGTGGGCCAGCTGCAGGGAGTCATACAGGATTTCCATGTTCTTGCAGCGCTTCACTTCAGAGGCGTCTCCTGTCTCCACTGCTGCTGATAGCTTCTTCTTCCACACCTGCAAGCCACAGGCAGAGTCAGGACGATCCCACACATCACTACTGGTGGTATCCAACTGGTTCCTCCTCAGTCCCAGTATAGCATTACAACTCTAGAACAGTATCTTTGCCAAAGATCAGTAGCATGAGCTACACATTCCTTTTTCTTTTGCAGCAGAGGAGGAGTTGGCCAGAGGCACTTGGCCACATGGTAGGAGGGACCTGCAGCACCAACCATAACTGATGCTGACGATCAGAATTCAACCAGCGCTGGCAGCGCTGCCCACCTGCATCAGCTGTGCTGCACCACATGTGCACAGGCCAGAACCAAATACACTGCCTGCAGCAATTGATGATGTCTGGCTAAACAGCAGAACCGCCTGTGTAGAAAAAGCCTCTTGGCCAGCTCTGTGATTCATGGCAGCAGAGGCAGCTGGGAGTAACCGCAAAGCAAACGGCTCATTAATTAACTCCACCAGAGGTAGGGTCCCAGGGCCTCATCATTGCCTTCAACACACTCCAAGAATAACATGCCCTGGTCTCCTCTAGCACGAACCTCAACCAGCAGAGAACTAGAGTGTCCTCCTGGAATCAACCGTTCCTTAACCCGAGGTCTAGACCTTGCTTCTCAGCTTGTCTCTTTTCTCCATGTAGGAAGAATGCCCCAGACTGAACCCGGCCAGATCAGATATATCAGAGCAGAGACTAGCTGAGGATTTGCTAAACCCAGTGAAAACTGGAGACGCAGCTTTGTTTCCAACAGCACCACAGAGGTAGTAAATGCCGTGGCAGCAGCCGTTGAAGGTTTGGCAGCGAGAAGCCACAGCTGTCAGGAGCTCCACCACGTCCTTCTCGAATACAAAGGCTGAATAGAGCAATCCTTTAGGGCTCGGATTTTCAGTGAGAGACGAGAGGTCCCCAGCCTTGGCAAGACAAGTTAAACCAGAAGCTGAGCTCGGTACCTTGTGCAGCCCCTTGAACTCGTAGCGGCGGTCCCTGAAAGCTCGCACCGTGTCCACATAGAAAGAGTTCTCTCGCTGGCAGATGGTGGTGACTCGTTCCTCCACCTTGGTGACGTGGATCTTCTTGTACGCCTTGCGGCAGTAATCTAGTCAAGGGAACAAGCAGAGGGAGCTTCTCAGGGATGGGTGCCCCACTACGGACAGAGGGATGGGCACGGTATGGACAGGGAGACATCTAAGCATCAGGCACGGGTGAGCGGGGAGACAGTCCTGCTGCAAAGGGAGGGGAAGGAAGATACCAGCACGGAGAGAAGCAACACCTCGTTATGGAGATGCAGGGACAGGTGGGGGAAATAAACTCATCGTGATGCACGTATGGCCCATCCACAAACCCAGGCTCTGCCCCCAGCCAGCTGGACTGAACAGCATCACTCCAGGTGATGGGATAACATTATGTTTCCCTTTCATTGACAGGCTTTAATTAGCAGCCTTCCAAAAAATGGAGCCATTCATGTTTCAGCTCAAATCCATGGCTCTCAACAGACACAAGGAGAAACACTGACACAGGCACCGATGCCTGGCCCCTCTTTGGGAAGCACACAGGAGCCTGCTGGGATCCTGGAGAAGGTCTGCCAAAGCACGGTCTGAGACCAGACCCAGTCTGAACTAACCCCACAGCCGTAAAAGAGGTAATTAATGGTGAGCACCGCTCACAGTCTAGGTTGCAAAACACCGCTCCAGATCGTGATGTTGATTTTTATTTTCTTTTTACCTGCCAGCCGCTTTTTCTCGTACTTGGCCTGTTCTTCCCGGGAGAGCTCGTGGAAGGCACGGGGTGCTCCCTCGGGGGACAGGGGAGGGAACTTCTCCGACTCCAGCTGCTGCTGGATGCGGTGGTACTCGCTGCGGCTGGCAGGCACTGCGGAGGAGGGCAGCTGTCAGTTTCCCAGGGGAGAAGCAGGAATTCGTCTCCACCTCTGTGGGTTGGACTGCACGGTCCTTACTGTACTTACTGAACTCCCCTCTCCACTGCCAAGTCATCCGGCGCTGACAGTTGGCACCCGGCTTGTTGAAGTCACAGGCAGCACACGTGGCCTCATCCACCATGGCTGAGGGCTGGACGCAAGTAAGAGACACACAGGTGTTAGAGGGGACAGCTCTCCAAACGACGACTCATGCCAGAACAGGTGCTGGGTGGCAGAAGAGCATAGGTGTGAACATCAGAGACGGTACTCAGTGAGTTCTCCTTGCCAGAGCCTTTCGGGAACACAAAACCCGCAAAAACAATAGCTGTTTTTTGGGGAAGAGTCCTAGCTAAAGTTGTAGCTCAACCTCTGCAGACCTGGCATCCATGGCAGCTTGACTGAATTTCACACCCAGCCTTATCTGATCCCCGTGCCCTGAGCAGAAAGTTCAGCCCTTGCTGTTAAAGGGATCCAACCAGAGGGACCACCAAGGTCATCTGAAAGACAAATTAGGAGAGACAAGGTTGATGTTACCCACCTGCAACCTGTTGGTCAGAATGATGTTGGGGTACATGGCCCCCACGTCTAGATGGTAGATAAGGGGACACTCAATTCTGTTTGGAACATCCTTCAGGGAATTCAGTTTGACCTTGATTTCATCACAAACCTGTGGCAAGACAAAAAGAAGCGAAACTCAGCCAGGAAGGAGTTAATGAGTCAAATACTTGTTGAATTTGGTCCTTTACTCCTGCACAGGGACATCTGCCACTGACTCTGGGGAAGGATTTAAAGGACCAAAGGAGCAGCATCAGGGACTCCTCGACCACTGGTACTTTAGGTTGTTTTGGACCTCCAAGGTAGGCTTTATCTTTAGGGGTACGTGGAAGGTGAGAGCAGCTACTTCCTAAAGGTTACTCAATCAAGGACCTTTTCAGTGCAAATGGGTTAATGGAGACAACAGCAAAGACCAGAAGTCCCCAGTCACTAACTGATGATGCTCTCCAAGAAACTCCAGACTCGGCTTTGGAGAGGGGCGACCTGCACTTTGTAGCCGATAAGAAGCAGGGAACAAGAGGAACATGAGTATTTGGGATATCTGAGGGGTCTGTCTTCTCACTAAATCCCTCCCCAGCTCTCTCAGAGCTTTGCTCCTGGTTGAACCTGCAAAGGGGAAAGCAGGAACCGCGTCCCTCAGCTGGGGCAGGGACCCCAGATCCCCAGGCTGGGCTCCAGCGGCTAAGCAGGGGGGTCCTGGCTGGGGCTGCTGGAGGCAGCGGCTGGTTTTAAAAACCCTCACTGGGGCAGGGACCCCAGATCCCCAGGCTGGGCTCCAGCGGCTAAGCAGGGGGGTCCTGGCTGGGGCTGCTGGAGGCAGCGGCTGCTTATAACGTCCCTCAACACTGTCTACTCTGCAGGTGCCCATAGATGGGCTTCTTGGTCTTTCTCCATAGAGCATAAAATGAACCTAAACAGGCACTTTAAAGCTGCAGCCCCAGCCTGGCAGCTCAGCCCTCCCTGCCAAGCCCAGCCGTGCCGCGAGCGACGTACCTCCTGGAAGTTGGTGACTTGATCCAATGGCAAACCCTCCTCCTCCTCGATGGCGTGCCGCAGCGTCTTCTCCACGTGCTGCACCAGGAAGTCAAAGGCAGCAGGATTCTGCAGGGGCGTGGGGACAGCACTGAGACCGCGGGCAGCTGTCCCCAGCTGCAGGCTGGCAGCTCCTGCCCTGCTGCCCGTGTCCCTGCCGGACTTGGGGAGCTCCAAGCACGGCCCTGCAGCGTAGGGCAGCATATTGAGGCATGGGCAGGGTCTAGACCACTGACACCAGGCCAAAAAAAAAAAAAAAAGCAACAAAGGGGAGAGACAAGGGTAGCCAACGAGCAGCCGGTTGCATTTGTGTTTGGTAGCGCAGCACCTTTCATGGTCGCATGCTGGCTGGTGCAAGGGTCCAAAGATTCAGACTTAGTCCAGATCCTTTTATACACCCAGTGCGTGCTCCCCCATGATCATTCACTAGATGATATCCACCAAAATGTCCCGCACTAAGTGCGATGCATCACATGGCAGAGTGAAGCCGCCTCTGAAAACTTAAGAGTCCATGAGCACAATGCAGGTGTGAAGCAGGGCAAGGGGGAGGTGATGGAGATAGCAGCGTGAACCAGAAACAGGTGAAAGACGCCCAGGAAGGGTTCAGAAGAAGCTTAGTCTGGGTGGGAGAAGGACAGAGGGAGGACAGGACCCCAAGGGGACAGAGGCATATCTTTCAAGAACCACTGGCTCAAAACCGACCCCAAAACCCCACTTCACCACCCTCCCTTGCTGTCAACAAGGTCCGGCTTGCTTCCAGTATGTGATACATATGACACTTGTTCTCCCAGTGAAGCACAGACGGCCACTTGAAGGTCTCCTCCCATCCCTTCCCAGCCCAGCTCCATGCAGCTCCAGGTGCTCAAGGTCTCCTGAAGTATGACAGGTACTGCCCAAGCCCACCAGGGACAGACAGGAGATGTTAACACCAGCAGAGGGTTATTCCTCACCACCATGCTCCGCGAGGACAGGGGTTGGCTGCATGGCCCCTTACCATTTTGAAGCGGCAGGGAATGTCACTGCGGAAGACCCCAGATTCCAGCGCTTCCACGTGGCCTCCCACATACGTCTCTGAGTCCAGCACATGGCCATCTTCCGTAAGTTTGTTGAATTCCTGCTCCTGCTTGTTGGGGAAGATGATGTTGGCGTGATAGGCCTGAACCATCAGCAGCGCCTCGCACAGTGTCCCAGATCCTTTTCTTAACACCTGCAGGAGAGACATCAAAGCTGATTTTAAACTCAAAAAGAGTTTAGAGATTAGATATAAGGAAGAAATTCTTTACTATGAGGGTGGTGAGACACTGGAACAGGTTGCCCAGAGAAGCTGTGGATGCCCCATCCTTGGAAGTGTTCATGGTCAGGTTGGATGCAGCTTTGAGCAACCCGATCTAGTGAAAGATGTCCTTGCCCACAGCAGGGAGGGTTGGACTAGATGATCTTTGAAGGTCCCTTCCAACCCAAACCATCCTGTGATTCTGCAAGAAGTGCTGTACCAGTGCTGGTGGGACCAGACTGGCCTTACAGCCACATCAGTGAGCCACACGGCTTCATCTGGTGACACACGTGCGACCACGCAGCAGGCGGTGCTGCAGCCCACGGCAAGGATGATGGGAGCAAGTGAGAAACCAGCACCGACTCCTTCGTGTTGGCTGGGAGGAGAGCAGGCTATGGACAGTGCAAAGACCTCCAGACCTCTGCTGCCATCATCTCCTGACACTACTCCACTGTCAAGCGCCTTTGTAAGCTAAACCAGGTGGAGACAGAGGGACATTTCTTACATGCTTAGCACAGAGCTTCCTAACCATCCTCCCTACAGCTGACAACAGCCGTCAGGAGATCCAGCTTTGCTTGACCACGGCTGCAAGTAACCTTGGCTGAGCATGGAGCATCAGCCATTCTTTCTTGCTCCAGCCCTGTACTGCCAACCCTCAGGTCTCTTGTTCTTAGGCACCTGTCTCAAAACACCCCAGGGCTGTGGAGAGAAAGGAGTAGCCTCCAAATCCACCCTCCCTCCCTCCCTGACATGGATGGGAAAGTGCCCGGGCAGTGGGAATCAGGTCCATGGCCAGAGCGTCTCTGCAGCGTGGGAGATGTGGCTCATCGCCTAGCAAAGAAATCATCATTTCAGGAGTGCACCCACCTCATCAGGCTCCATGGGAATGATGGTGCACAAGGCGAAAATGAAAGGATGCACGTACTTCATATACATGTAATAGGTAGCAACTGCGTCGGACACTGAATAGGTGGCCAGGGTCTGTCGGGGAAGGGTGAGAGGCAGATTAATCCCAACCACGTGTGATAAAGCCGCTCAATGACAATAATCTTTCATTGCTTCCTGCTGGACACGCTCGTATCAGCAGGAAGAAGGGAAAGGTGTATTTCTCCATATCCTAGGTTGTAAAGAATAGTCTGTTCGCTTCCGAGGACATCCTGCTCTAGCTCTAATTACACAGCAATATGTCAGCTTTGAATGAGAAGAAGTGGGGAGGATGAGCTCATGGCACAGATGCCGCCCCGTTTGGGAATCGGGAGGCTGCTCCAGGGCTTCAGCAGAAATCCCCTGCCCGCGACACCTGGAGCACTAAGGCTATTTCTTGTCCCTCCACCACCCTCTTCGTGGTGTTTCTGATCTAGGTGGTGCCTGCCACCTCGCATTCATGTCGGTAAATATGGAAAATACACAGTGCAATGCCAGTGCTAGAACCACCTCAAAGAAATCCTGTTCCTTCTCCCTGCAAGCTCAAAGTGCTTCTAAGGCATCGGCAATCTGGGGAGACAGATTGAGTTAATTTCTCAAAACCCACTGCATTAAGCAAAACCATTTGTAACAATTCAATCATATTGCAGCTGCTCTAGGTTTGTTTTCCAATTGCTCAGAGGAGATACAGCACAGGGAGGGAATACCTGAGGCTCCTCTGTAGCCATCCGGCACATCTCTTCAGGGTCCAGCTCCACTGGATCGTAACCCAGTTTTGCTTTAGCTGCTGCTTTCAGGTTGTGACTTCCCACTGGGAGGTAACTGTCTCTCTTCACCCACCTGGACAGAATCATGAAAATGCCAGTTTGTGCAGAGAAACCAGCCCTGCCCTTCAAAAGGGGGCTCAGGCTTGCAAACGGGACCTCGATTGCAAAGGGGACCTCTCACCAAGGACAGCCAAGAGCCGAGCATCCAAGCGCAGTGGTGTAAGAGGCTGCCCAGCTTTAGATACCCTGCATCTCTACCAATGCACTTAAATCCCAACCAGGACAAATTACCACCGCTCAGAATTACCACCTTCCAACTCCCTCACCCCACTATCCATACCATCACCACTGCTCAGAATTACCACCTTCCAACTCCCTCAGTGTCTTTAAGATAAACTTTTAACCACTGGAGGAGACACCACCAGGACTGCAAGGACAGCCAGCCACTCTCCAAAGTCCAGATACTGCTCCAATGGAGGAAACCCACATAAAAACCCCAACTTCTCCCTCTCTCCCATGCATGCACAATGTGTCCTTTCCTCTTCTGGCTGTGCCAGGAGGCTGTTGGGCTAGGACATGGTCCCTTCCCCACTCCAATGGCCTGATCTTATCACACCCTTTCTCCGCTCCCCCAGATCAGACCTCAAACACCCAAGGACAATGACCAGCAGGCTGCAGGGGGAGAGACAGCCCTGATAGCCCTTCACAGGGAAGGCTTGGCAGCTTCTGCGGTATGCAGCAGCACAGTCAAAGAAATGGACTATCACGCCAGCCTAGGGAGGTGCAACACATGAAAGCTTGCAACAGTCAGAAGGAGGACAGTTTTCAAATACAACTGTAGGTATTTTATATAAATTGAAGAGATAAAGACACAGTTATGTGGTAGAGGGGCAGCATTTGGTACCTTAGACAGTCCATGTGGATGCACTGGGATGCTTTGTACTCTCCCTGGCTGTCCTTCTGAAACCCAATTTCCTGATACATATTAATTCCATGAGCTGCTGCTCTTGCTTCCACGAAGGGCCTGGGGAAAGAGGCAACGTGAAGAGAAGGAACAGAACAGCCATTTCCCTTCCTCTCCAACAATGGTTTCACAACTGCTTTGTTACAAACTACCTAAAGAATTTTTCTTGAGATTTGTGTGTGATATCTGGCCACGGGGAAAACTTCCTGCAGGACAGAATTGCAGCATGACCTATCTGTCCTTCCTGCAGGACAGAATTGCAGCATGACCCAAGAGGCAAAGCTGCTTGCTTACATCCTGCACCAGGAGGTGGAGGCACAAGGTCCCTCTCTCCTTGCTTCCCAAAGGCTTGCCTGCGCCCCTCTCCCCGATATCCTCCAGGTGTCTTTTGCCCCTCTCCCTGCTCTCCCACGACTGGGCTCACCCATACACCAACACTGCCACATTGACAAGGGTTTAAAGCAGCTCAGCCAAGCGGATGGGACTCTACAGAAGCTCATACTTCCAAGCCAACGACCACAGGATTTGGTGAGGCGCTCAGACTGGCCAGACAGTCGGCATGGATCACGCACGATCAATCACCGCTGTCTGAGCTATGGAAGGACGTCGAGGCTGGTACCTGGCCCTGCCCCACAGCTCAGGTTACACCTTGCCAGCTTAGTTTTCACTCCTGATCTTACCAGTCAAAGAAGTCTCCATTGTACGTGACAATGATAGTGGGTTTGGTCTCCTGGACATGTTCAAACCACCTCTGGATTAAATGAGCCTAGGATGAAACAGAAGAGTAGAAAAGATACATATGTAAAGTAACTTCATCTCCTCCACAGAGAGGTGGTGGATACCATACAGTTTACTCCACCCTTCCCCTCTTCTCCCCACCTAGCCCCAACCTGATCTCTCTTACCCTTATTACCAAGAAATGAAAGCATGACCAGCCCTGCCAGACCCATCACGTTCCCCAGCGAGGCAGCCTACCAAGCGATTAGCTCTCTTTGGCCAACAAGAGCCCCAGGCAGGTAAAAAGTCTGCTGGGCAGAACTGACTTACTTCATCTGGTTCATTAAAGACACAAAATGGACCCTCATACTCCGGCTTGGGAGTAAACTCAAAGTCTTCAATATCCTCAGAGACGATCTCCCTGTTTGTGATCAGGTAGCCCTAGGGAGGTGACAAGGAGGCAGTTAGGAGGACTTGGCTTGCAGACAACCTGAAAATGCTGTCCAAACGATGGGACATTTTCCTCTTGAAAGCCAGAGCTTCTGCCAAGGGGGAACAACTGTTTGGGAGTCATCTGCTGAACCATTGCCGGCCATCGGCTGAGGAGGCCACAGGGAGACAACATGGGACAGCAGAGTTGTCCCTGTGCTCTCCAGGTTACTACTGCTCCCTCAGAGGAGCACCAACAACCTGAGTACCACGAAACTAAATAACTTATGCATCATTCAGACTTTAATTGCATTTCCACAGCCACATACCAAGCAGCCAGCAGCAAGGCAAGCCTGGAGCGAGCTGGGTTGGAGGTGAAACGCAGGCCTGCTCCCCGGCTTCACTGCTGGAGCATGGAGGAAACCACTCTGCTGTCCCTTACCTGCCCATCAATCATGTAGGAGATCATCATGATCTGGTCTGTCTCCGCATCGGGAAATTTCAAAGGGAGTTTGGTAGTTTCAATGTCAAAGGCGAGAACGACAGGATCCTGAGCAGGACCAAATCCATTAGCAAATATTCTAAAGCTGACTTGAAGTTAAAGAGTGATTCCCATTAAGCCCAGTGCTAGCCCAGCAAGCGAACCAGACCCTCCCCAGTAATCATTTTACTGCTTTATCAACCCAAAAATCACTACCCAAGCCCAGAAACAAAGCTTTCCCCCTGCACACCACGGTGTGACACCGGCAGCGCATCAGAAACCAGCTCCTTGGGGTGGACACACCAGCTGTGCACCTGGACAGACCGACGCCTGCCCAACCAACGCTCACCGGCCGCTCCATGAGGTCGTCTCGGCGGGTGATTTCGGGGGGGTAGGTGCTGCCCCGGTATCGCACGTTGTACCAGTGAGCCTGTCGAGAGAGGAGGGCGGGCAGTGCCTTACTGCGGGGCCAGCTCCTTGCATCACTTCTGTTCGGCTGCTGGGGACAGAGCTGCGCGAATTAAATGCAGCCCAGAAGAAAGGCTCAAACTGTGGCTGTGCATCAAACGTTTAACTTTTCTGCGTGTCATTAACTAAGGAGAAGGCCCAGCAGTATGTGACTAAGCTTTACACATGAACTCATCGTCACTGACACCTTTGCAAAGGTCCTGGAGACAAAATGTTTCCGCCCTGCCGGCACTTCAGCAGCAGGAAAGCGAAGCTCTTCCAGCTTCCCTATTCCTTACTCACCACGTGGATCTTCAGGTCAATGGAGAGGCGAACGTGGTAGGGTACATCGTACTCCCGCATATCCACAATGTTGTCCATCTGGTTGGCAACCTTTCTGGAGGCCCCTTCCTCATCCGTGCTCAGGCTGCCTCCGCTCAGAGCGCTGCAAGGAGCAGGGCAAAGCAGCCGCCTTACCTGAGTGCACATCTCCGCAGGCTCGGCTGCGAGGGACAGCCACGCGGCACCGGTGGCACCCGGCAGCAGGAGTCAGTGACAGGAGAGGAGAGAACGGGAAACGCTTCCCCGCCACGCAACCACCCTCTGCTTGCAGAGGTGTCCCTGGGACGGACAGCACGCGCGGTCCCGTCGCTCCCGTCTAAATTCACCTTTTCTCACGTTTGTGAGCTGTGTCCGCTCAGAGGTACAGGCAGACAAAACCCACACGTGCCTATATAATGAACGGTTCTTTATGGCATTGGACTTAGAAGTACGGCAACGAGTCTAAGCATAACGAGGCAACCTGGGAAGCACTTTGAACAGGGACGGTACGCCTTCCAGGTGAGCAGGGAGCGCTCATCTCGATTCTTCTTCCTCAAGTTTCAACTAAAATCAGACTTCAGGGCCAGGAAACCAAAGAGGGGCAAATTTTTCATGTGTATATTCTGGTTGACTTTAAAAACAAAGTTTCTTATTTTTTTTCTGTCTGCAACTGTGTTTCCAATCTTGTAAACAAGCGCCTGCCTTTTTATTGCGGTAGAAAATGTTTGTTGAGTTTTTTTCCCCTTTAGCTAGAAGTAAGGTTGCCCAGTGCCTCTCAGCATCCTTTCTCAGGGGACAGGGAATGTATTTGACTGGCAGGCAGAGGTACCACCACAGCACATCACGTCCCAGAGGCTCTGGGGCCTCCTGATGCACAGCACTGAGCTGGAAGAACCACCTCGGATATGGGTGGCAGAGAGGCACAGCTGGGGTCAGACCCCAGGCAGGACAACATCTCTCTGAGGACAGCTAAGAAATAATCAAGAAAGACTAATTATTAACACGAGGGGCCGACTGGCCACCCTAAGGAGAGCTCCCACCTCGACAGCATGGCCGTGTAGACATCGTTCGCCTGGTCTCGCTCTCTGTTTTTCCTCACGGCAGGAGAGATCTCCTTCCGCACCTTCACCAAGTCATCCACTGTGTTGAATAACAGCTTGATGTAGTTCCTCTTCAGGCCCACCAAGTGGTTTGGCTGCAAAGCAGCAAGACAACGCCAGCTCAGGGGGGATGAGTACTGAGGGATGGCCACCATAAGACAGGGTGGGGAAGGCAGACTAGACTGATACAGGTGGAAGAACTGGCCAAAAAAGAGGTGCCGATGGGTGGGAGAGTCAAGCACCGAGAAGAGACTCTGGTGGGCACGTCAGGGAAGAGCGCAAGAGCTGCACAGCAAGGGCCCAGCCAGCCCTGCTGCCCGTGCAGGCAGGACCATGAGTGGGATTCACCCGGGGAAGAGGAGGAAGAGCAGGCCAAGCACGAGCAGCATCCCCCTCCCACAGTACCCTCTGCTCCTCCAATCACTCTTTAATTCCTGCAATTAAACATCTTGAACACGCTGTGAAACAGCTGATGTGCTCAAGGAGAGGAATGTAATTACTACCGATAAGCAATTAGCCATAACTAACCCGTTTCTGATAGGCACCACAAGCAGCACTAGGAGAATGAAGTCAAGCGCGCTGTTTCCCCTCACTACTCAGTCCCTTCCTACTTCACTAGAGCTCTGCAAGGTCCAAAAAAAACCCCGCTACTCAAGAGCACAGAGGGCCGAGGAATACAGACCAGATCCAAGTCTTCTTTAGGGACAGTTTCCAGCTTCGCAATCTTCCCTTGGAACTTCTTGGAGAGGAAGGAGGACACTTCTCGCTCGCAGCCCTGCCGAGAGACCCTGGGGCTGAGCAGCGCGGCTCTGTCCCTCGGGAGAAGACTGTCCCAAAGCAGGATGCCCAGGAGGTCTCAAGCTCCCCAGGGACCTGCTGTCCCCTCCCCTGGGGACCCCAGCCCTCTCAGGGTCCCCTCCTCACCTTCTGGGTGGCGATGTAGAAGTATGGCTTGTAGGGCAGGGCCACCTAGGAGAGAGCAGACGGGTGACGGCGGCGGGTCCCCTCGTGGGACCCTGCGCCCCGCCCGGCCCCCCCGGGGACCCACCTTGAAGCGGCTCCCGTCCTCCTGGATGAAGTAGTAGTCCACAGCGCTCACCGACCGCCGGTCCTCGTCCAGCACCTCCGTCTGCCCATGGGCACCATGGACTCAGTGGGGTCCCGGCGTGAGGCCCCCCCGGGCCTAC
>NW_008795533.1:32928-40524 GCF_000699145.1 Aptenodytes forsteri
ACGGCGTGGCCGGCCCCGGCGCCCCCCCGCCGGGATCCCCCTGCCCGGCCGCTGGAGCCCAGGGACCCGGGGTCCCTGCCCAGGCTGGGGGTTGTGGCTGCCGCGTTCCCCTTTGTGGGTTCAACCAGCAGCGAAGCTGAGCGCGTGTCCCAGGGACACGCGCGTGGACACACGGACACGGGACACACAGACGGCCGCGGGCAAGGCGCTGCCATCGTCAGCGCCCACGCGCAGGACCCGCATCACACACACCGGCCCCGTCCCCTCCTCCTCTGGGGTGGCAGAGGCGGGAGGTCACTAGCGCAGGCACACGCACGCTCGGGGTTCACACGCATACGCACACTCGTGGGTCCGCTGAGCACCAGCACGGCCCCGCTGTCCCCCCGGCACCCCTGCCTGGACCCCAGCCCTCGGACCCGCCCCATGGGTCCTTGACTCAGCAGCTGGTCCGGCTTGAGTTTTGCTGGTGAATGCCCAGGCACCCCCCTCACACACCCGGTTTGGGGGGGGGGATACTCTCGCCTCCCACCAGACACACAGGCTGTGACACACGGTCCAGCTCCAGCTGCATGGAGTCCCTCATTCGCCTCACACCGGTCCCCCCCAGTAGCTAGTTTTGGGGACACCATTCCCACCCCGTGGCTGGAGGTTAAAGACCCCCACTCACTCCAGTAGCTGCACTGGGACCCCACTCACTCGCGCAAGGTGACACCAAGTCCCCTGACGCACACAGGTCTCACCAGTAGCTGGCACTCGGTCCTTGCAGCACACACTCACACGGGATAGGGAGTGAGATGATGCAGAGAAATAGTTAAGAAAACTTTTAATAAGAAAATATAAAAAGATAGGACAGACTGTGGTGACCGGGCACAGGGCTCAGCCAAACCGGCCCCGGTTTATACCCGAGTGGCCCCTTTTATACCCCTTTCTGCCTCCCCCCGCTTTATTCCTCCTGGTTCCCCTTCCCGTCCCCATGGGTCCATTCCCGCACCCCTCCCAGCCCGTGTCCAGGGTCCCCCTGGTTTCCACGCCCAGCAGTTGCAAAGCCCAGGCTGATCCTCCTGGAAGGGCCGGCCCCGGTGTGGTTTCTGGATAGCCCATGAATTAGTGCGAGCGGTGATGTCCCTTGTCATCTGGCAGTCAGGTCTGTGTCCCGGTATGGTCTTGTTCCCAGCTTCCTTCTTTTTATATTATCCCTGGTTGCACTGAAGGTCCTCGACCCTTAACGGAGCAGAGACACACTCTTACAGCATGTTTCAGCAGCGATGTGCTCTCCGGGTGTTCAAGAGAAGGAATAAATATAAAGCAATACTTAAGGCAGCAGTCTCATTTCCACCCCACAAAGCCACGGGGCCTGTGGTGGGGACCATTTCACTCAACACTCCCTGGAAGCTCCTTTGAGCTTCCAGAAGTTGCTGTCTCCACTTAGGCAAGTCTGAATTTCACCTGAGCTTGACACAAAAAATCTCTTCTTAGATACTGGACACCAGAGCAGAGTGTTCCCGCCCTGACTGGCGTGTTCAACAGCAGGAGGATGCCATCAGTGAAGGCATCCACATGATCCAGAAAGGAACTGACTTTGTGGATGCAAAGGATGTGATTTAAAAATAATCTGCTGGCTTTCTTTTGAACGTAAAGAAGCTGCTATTGAGTCAGACTTTCCCTGAAGATGCATGAACCTGTATTTCTTATCTTTGCTATTTTTCGTGGCTTCTTTGGGAGGGGCTCCTTCACCCGGCTGCTGCTGGGGTCCGGATGCTTGTTTGCTCCTTCAGTGAGTTTTGATCATTCGGGTTAACTAGGCTGGAGGGAAACGAGGGGAAGGTTTGATGTTGATATGGGTTCACATCAACATCTATGGCTTGCTGTGGCTTGTGCATGAGAACAAGCCTTTGCAAACAGCTCTGCATGGTAAAGCAGCTCCCCTCTTCCAGCCGCGAGAAGTGCCCACGGACACTGAGGATGGGGAGGCTGAGCTGAGGGTACCTGTTGTGATGGGAGCTCCTCTGCTAGCAGCTGCCTGGAGCTTCTGGAGAAGCAGAGGCCCTGTCTCAGGGAGGCAGACAGGTCCGAGGTATTGGTACTGGATTGGGAACCAAGGTCTTTTGTTCCAGCAGCTTCTCACCAGCGGCCGGTGCGACACTGGTCATCCACTGCTGGCAACCAAATCAGCCAAGCAAGGCAGGCCTGAGACCGGGCGGTTCAGGAGGCTTATTGCTGCTTTGCACCGTGGATTTTGCATTGAAAGGTCAGGATTCAGGTGCTGGTAAACCTGACTGCCTGCCCTTCTTTGCTCCCGTAAGCTGAGCAATGGGAGCAAAAGCAGTCTGCTTTCCCAGGCCCAGCTGGACTTTTCCGGGTCTGCGTTGAGGTACGGGTCTATCACCCGGGGGATCTGGTAGAGCTGCTCCTGGGCCTCCGGCCCTTTCTTCTCAGCTATCTCCAGCAAAACTCGGTTCCTCCTTTGACTCGTACCTTGACCTTGCACCTCCTCTTCTTCATTGCTGTTGATGAAGTTTGCATCCCGTAAGTGTAGCAGAATGGTGGAGAGCTGCCTCATCCTGGAGCAAAGCTCAGTCTTGTGCTTCTTCATGAAGGCTACACCTAGCAGACACCAAGCCCATGTTCTTGTGCTGCACGCAGCCAGGCAGCCGCAGGTGAGTGCCGTGCTGCGGTACGTGGCATCCTAAGCCAGCGGACACCATGGCTGTGCACCCTGTCCCAAAGCCACGTGTCTCCATCCCTCCACAAAAAAGGATGGGCACCTGCTGCACCAGCGGTGGGAGCACTGGAGGCAGGGCAAGGAAGGGGGTGGGAACGTGAAGTCAGAGCTGGGGGAGGGTGGCAGCCCCCATCAGCTGCCGGCAGCTGTCCCCTCTGGGATTCCTACAGTGCCTGGGCGTGAAGTTACTGTCCTGGCCCCCCCCGCCCCCGGCAAGGTGAGGAGCTCTTAACTGAGAGCACAGGTCGCTCAAAGCTCTGAAATCTCGCAGGATTGCATGCGGTTTGTAAAGAAACAGAGCCTGGAAAGGCAGCCGACGCCAGCAGGGTGCTGAACAAGCCGTGGGTCAGTGCAGCGGGCAGCACTGCCTGGCTTCTCCTCCCAAGCCTCCACCCAGTCCTCCTACATGAGGCTGAAGTGGGCACCCAGATGGGCATCTCCTTGTAGAATCACAGGATGGTTTGGGTTGGAAGAGACCTTTAAAGTCCAGCCCCCCTGCCATGGACAGGGATATCTTTTGCCAGATCAGGTTGCTCAAAGCCGCATCCAGCCTGACCTTGAACACTTCCAATGATGGGGTATCCACAACTTCTCTGGGCAACCTGTTCCAGTGTCTCAGCACCCTCAGTGTAAAAAATTTCTTCCATATGCCTGATCTAAACCTGCCCTCTTTCAGTTTAAAACCCTTGCCCCTTGTCCTGTCCTTGCTCCTGCCTGCCACCCTACTCTCCTGGTGCTGTCGGACAGGTTGTAGGCCAGTGTGGTGACTCCATCCATGTGCATGGCAAGGATAAAGAATAATGCCAAAATGTCCAAATTTGTGTCTATCTGAGCCAGGCCTATCTGCCTCATCCTGTGGCTTAGCTGCCTGGGTGTCCTCTTGGATCTGGCCTTTCATTGGTGAGACGAGATGCAAGATGCGATGATGGAATGTTGTTGCCCTGGAGAAATTAGGCTGGGGTAATACCTGCAGAACTGCTGGGCAGCATGCTGTTGTTACTGTATTTGAAGCAAGTGGAAAGCAGAGCCCCTTGGTCAGAAACTCCTGGATCTGCTGTAAAGGTGGCCCTGCCGTCCCCTCTGCCAACACCTGGTTGCAGGCTCCTTCCCAGCAGCGTCGCTCCCGTGGAAAATGCTCCCGTTCGGCACAGCGGCTGTCAGCCCCCGAGGTGGCTGTACGGGATGCAGCAGCTGTACCGCTCACTAGAATTCCAATGAAATATTATTTATGGACCGTGAACTGTACTAGCTGCAGCTCATTCTCTGTAACAACAGCACGTCTGTCCCCAAAGAAGGCAAACCAGTTTGGAGGGTCATCTGCACTAACGCCACTTTACCCACCAGCACGGCACACAGCGTGCTGCCAGCAGTGTGGGAATCAAAGTTTGAGGTTGCAGCTTTCAAGGCTTTCTGTCTAGAAACTATCATAAGGATGGGAAAAGAGGCTGATATCGGCTTTAAACCAGAGGATGGCGAGCTCCATAGAAATAGATTCAGACTCTAGAAATGCAGCTCTGAAACACGGTACTGACCAGACAAGGTCTTGGAGACACAGGCAGGAAGATTAATATCACCTGAAAGAGAAAGGAGAGAGATCACTGAATATGCCATCACTGAAATGATGGTGCCTAATCTTCCATGACATCTTCCTGAGGTGCCTAATCCTCCATGAAGCCATTAGCCATTCCTCCTACTGTTCCTGCCCAAATGTGGAGAACTCAGTAAAAGGTCCTGGGCTCTGCACGGTTGTAGGTGTTACTTTTAGGGGGTGCTGGATTAGACTAACAGAGAAGGGGTCTCAAGGCACGCTGAGCAGTACCATACCCTGCACCTGCGAGATGCTGCTGCCCACAGCTCCTCTGCCAAGCTTTCCCACAGGGGACCCCACGGGTGGGTGTTGCTACGTGAAGTTAACAGCATGTGCAGTGGCTGCTGAGCCGACGTGGCAGCAGCTGGGCAGAGAGGCGTGGAGATTAGGAACCTGCCGCCCTGGAGCTGCCTCTGTCCGCCCAGAGGACACGCGAACGTGAGTCTTGGCACCCGCCATCGCTAACCCTGCTCTTTCTGCCTCCATCATCTGCTGTCCTGACCGAAGTTCTGCATGGGACCCAAGTCAGTACCGTCAGCCCTAAAGCAGGATAGTTGTAAGCAATGGTCTCTTTATGCCACAAGAGAGCCGTCCCCACACCATCAGCAGGCTTGCTGCGTGCCACGTTCGTGATGCCGCTGTGAGCAGAGACGTGTGGTGAAGGCCGGCTCTGGTCCATCTGGCCTTGCCCCGACCCTGTGTGCTCTTTCACACACTGGTGTTGCACCCGGCAAATCTAGAAGAGTAGTGCTGCCTGGAACATGTAGGTTTTTAAGATGTCGATTTTCACTAAAATTTTGGTATTCTCCTTACCTCCTCTGCATCGCTCAGTGGGTGTTCGCTACATTAATGGACTTTTAAAAATAAGTCAGATTTCTATGCAAACAGTAGCCAAGAGAACAGAGAGACACCGATAGTGCTGTCATGCTCTCTTAAACCCCAGCATCCGAAACTCCACGTTAAATCTGAAGCTCTGGTCTACTGACATTGGGGTGTCCTTTCAGGTCCCTATTCTTCAGTGGCCAACTGCTGCATACGCAGGGTTTGCTTTCCCTGGAGGATGCGTGGATGACTGTGACCACAAAATGCGTGAGGTCTGCTTGGGGGGTACACCTCTGCTTTTGCTAAGGCGAATGAGCCCCTAGATGGACCTGCTGTTCCTACCTGATCTCAGTGATGCCCTCCAGACCACGGTGTCATTGCGTCTGCCACGTTCCTGATGTAGATCTCGACAAAGAGCTGCTGTTTCTTCGGACTCTTGTAGCAAAATGGCAAGTGTGCCTGTAAGGGTAAGAAGCAAGCTGAGTCTCTCTCACAGTGGGGAGCTGCAGTGAATTCGCATACATCATCCTGTGTTTCCTGGCCGTGCCAGCAAGGGGAAAGACAAGGGAAGATGCACATGTCAGGGCTCTGCCATGCTGCCAATATCACAAATTTTGGTTGGAAGGGACCTCTGGGGTGTCTTATCTGACCTACCTCTCAAAGATGGACCAATGTCAAGCCTAGATCTGCTCAGCCGGGGCTTTGTCTAGCTGAGTACTGAAAACCTCAAAGAGCAGAGATTCACCACCGTCTAACCTTCTCTGATGGCTGCATCTCCACCGAGTGATAAAATTTTTCCTAACATTCGGCCTGAACTTCCCAGGTTGCAACTTAGGGCTTTTACCGCTTTTATCTGACGGTGCCGAGAGCTTGGCTCTGCCATCTTTACAACTGCTCTTCGAGGCTGAGTGCCCGGTTACCACCTGGTCGAAGTGGGAAAACCAAACCCTGATTCACGGGTTTAAGACTGTCTCTCAGTTAAGCTGAAGGCCCTGGCTGTTGGGGCTGCGCTCAGCTCAGGAGCAGGGTTGAAGCTGCAAGGGGGGATGACGAATAAGCTGGACGGGAGGGATGCCATTCAGAGGAACCTGGAAAGGCTGGAGAACTTAGCTGGCAGGAAGCTCGTGCAATTCGGCAAAGGCAAATGTACAGTCCTGCGTCTGGGATGGAATAGCCCCACTCCAGACAAGAGCCTGGGCACGGGGTGGACACAGAAAGCAGCTTCTCAGGGAAGGATGCGGGAGTCCTGGTGGGCATACAAGTTGAACAGGAGTCAGCAGTGTGCCCTGGCAGCAAAGGCTGGCCGCATCCCAGGCTGTGTAGCAAGACCACAGCCAGCACAGTGAGGTCAGGGATTCCTTCCCTCTGTTCAGCTCTTGTGAGACCACATTTGGGCACTGGGTCCAGCTGGGGGCTTCCCAGTACAAGAAAGACATGGGCATCCTGGAGCAAGGCCAGCTCCAGGCTGGAGTGCACGATATACGAGCAGAGGCAGAGGGAGTTGGGTTCGTGTAGAAGAAAAAGACATGGGGAGAACTAATCACTGCCTTTAACTATGTGAAGAGGAACTAAAGAAAAGACAGAGCCAGCCTCCTGGAGGTACACAGCAATGAGACAAGAGGCAACAGGCACAGGCTGCAGCAACAGAAACTTCAATTAGATAATAGGGAAAAAAAATCACAATGAGGATGTTACAACACTGGACTAGAGACCCAGAGAGGCTGTAGTATCTCCATCCTTGGAGATATTCAACCTTGACCGGACATGGCCTTGAGCACTTTGATCTAACTTTAAAACTCGCATGCTTTGAGCAAGAGGTTGGACTGCTGAAGATTATCATAAGTTTTATTGAATCTTTCTATATTTTGTTTTTGTTAACGGATAAGCAACTATAAGAACATCTTGATTTAGGAAGTTAGCCTCTATGTTAACGTTATGTATGGGTTGCTGTGCTACTTGTTATCCGAGGCTGGGTTGCTTGAAGTCCCTATTCTCTGTTCCCTGGACTCTCTGGACCATAACCAGAGCCCCGAGGTTCTGTTGTATATGGGATGAGTTATTTGACAACCTGGCAAGGTAGATATCTAGCTGGCCAACTTGGCAACAAAACCTACTTTTAAGTGGTTCACCTGAAGTGCACTGCCTTCATTGTAATACTAAAAAACACACCCACAGGTCAAGACGACCCTTGCCCAGGTGAAGACCCTTCCCCTGCGCAAGCGTAGTAACAGAAGAGAATGACACAGCAGATATTATAATTATATGCAAATCACTAACCAATCATTGTAACTGGGAGTGTACTACCGTGTAATTTCTGTGTATAAATGTCACGGTGAACTTGGCATAGGTGTGCTTGATTTGTGGAAGTTCCACCCAGCCCCCGGCGCCGCAATAAAGAATGCCTGCTTTCTAAAACTCCAAACTGAGTCTTAGGGAGTTCATCACCTGCCGACTTACGGTAACA
>NW_008795533.1:41004-45435 GCF_000699145.1 Aptenodytes forsteri
CAAATAGTGTTTGAAGAAGGAGAAATTCTTTTAAAAATACCAGAATCAAAGACAGGTGAAATATTGGTGATACAGGAGAAGGTTAAGGAACAAATACCACAAGAAGTAGATCAGGCTGTTGTATCTATAGTCTGGGATACAGACGTACCCGGTAACTCAAAAACAGCACAACCTGTAAAAATAGAATTAAAAGAACAGGCAAAACCAGTGAGAATCAAGCAATATCCAGTTGAGCCAGAGGTTAGACAAGGAATCAAGAAATTGACAAATTTTTAAAGTTTGGAATTCTTGAAGAATGTGAGTCAGAATATAATACCCCAATTTTACCAGTAAGAAAACCTTCAGGTGAATATAGATTAGTCCAGGATTTAAGGGCTATAAATCAAATAGTGAAAGACATACACCCTGTAGTTGCAAATCCATATACACTTTTAACAGCATTAAGAGAGGTTCATCAGTGGTTTACGGTGCTTGATTTGTGGAAATTCCACCTAGCCCCCGGCGCCGCAATAAAGAATGCCTGCTTTCTAAAACTCCAAATTGAGTCTTAGGGAGTTCATCATCTGCCGACTTATGGTAACAGGACCAGAGACCTCCTAAGGTCCCATCCAACCTAAGTTTCTCTGATTCCCTTTTCATGATTATGGTGCAGTGCAGACCCATGAAAGGAGATTTTCACAACCAGCCATTGGGTTGTCATCAGCTGCTCTCAGGATGTCACAAACTCCTGTGTAAAACAACCACAAGGGCTAAATGGCCAAATCTTCCCAGATTTTCCCAGCCATTGCAATCTGATTGCCACAGGGCATGGTGCCCAAAATCAGAAATCCTCAGACGGAGTTTCAATAGAGAAAGAAGTCATGTCACATCATGGCATAGAGAGAAAGTGTCTCTCCAGTCCTGCTCCTAAGCTGAAGGAAACTCACTCCAGAGGAGATGAAGATGAAGGACTTGGGACCACACCTGAGTCAACACCTCTGAAATTCCTTCTTGATATGCAGCTATGGTAAGTCCAACAAGTCCCACGTTATGATTTCTGCCTTAAGGAAGAACAAACACAGCTCCTTTGGGGCTTTGGGGTGTGCTCCATGCTCTTTCTGAAGATGTGTATCATGAAATATCTTTGCCAGTACAGCTCCCTGCACCTCTGGCTCTGAGATCTAGTAAGACAGATTCTGGTAGCAGAATATGGCTGAAGGCAGAGGCTTCTTGTACTTTCTATTTCACTGAAAAAAAAAAAAAGGAATAATCCCACTTACTTCAGGTGTTATCACCACGGAATTTGTACTGGTCACCCAGTAGAGAGGGTGGGTGAGGAGGGGCTGGTGGTGTGGAGCGGGAGCTGGGGAAGGGAGCACTGCGAAGGCTTGATAGAAAGTGAGAGCAGGATGAAGGATGCCAAAGCAAAGCAGAGGAATACAGGGGAGTTCAGGTGACCTCAGAGGGAAGGGAGAATTTGGGCCTGTCTGGAGAGAGGTCTCCAAGGAGCCGGAGACGTCCCCGGGTGGGAGACAGGCTGAGGGATGGTGGCTTGGGAGACCCAGGTCCCTGCAGCTGCTGTACTTGCCAGGCAGATGAAGTGGGGGAGACGCACCGCCCGCGTGCCCTGGGCTACACCTTGATGTGGAAGAGGGGTCTGGCGGGCACCCATGTTTCCTGGTCAGCCTCGCTCAGGTGCCTGGTCCAGGTGGCGTATCTGTAGGTGATGGTCACTGCCGACTTCACCTTGAAGCTGAGGCCTGTGTTGGAGCACTGGAAGACGCCTGCACCAGGGAGGTGAGCTCTGCAGGTGGGAGGGACGACAGGCTCATGCCGCCTAGGATGGGGCTTTTGGAAGGTGCTCTGGTTTCGCCCGACAGCTCTTACCGGTACACGGTGCGGTACTTCAAAAAGTCTTGGGTTATCTCCGGCATCACTTCTGGGAGATCCTGCAACACGAGTGTGGCCACTTTGGGACTGAATGGGGTGTTGCGCACTGGGTGCTGCTTGCAGGAGGTGTGCTGGGATTTACAGTGAAGCACGATGCAGCTTGGCGTGGGAGCTTGGAGCCTCGGAAGCAGCAGCAGGGGATCGGCAGCTGCTGCCTGGTGCCCAGAAAGGCATCACTCTCATCAGTGAAGAGGCCAGAAAAATCATTGACTGGCAACTCCTCTGCCCTGGGATCCGAAACAACAAAGCAGAGGAGAGCTCAGGAGCCAGGTCGTGTCCAGAGGAGTATCCCATCCTCTGCCCGTCCTCTCCCTCTTCTTCACGCCTTTGCTATGAAACCTCTTCCTGGCAGTTTGTGCCCACTCGCACCAAGCCGCTGGGTACCAGGAATCCCACTCAGCTGCCCATCCCAGGAGGGCAGCGCATTGTGGGGCTGAGAACATGCTCCCAGCCTCTGCCTCTCCATCCTTCCCCGCTGCCATGCAGAGAGCAGATTTCTTGCTCAGCTTCCAAGAACAGAGTCCTTCCTCTCCCTCCTGCCTTCCTCCTGCATAGGTGCATCCCTGGGCCCTCGCATTCCTCCCACCTTCCAGTGCAAGCATGCTCTGGCAGCTCCCTGGTGCACACACAGCTGCATCCGCCTTGCCCCTTCCCTCCTGCCTGTGGAGGGCACTGGCCCTGTCTGAGGCTCATGACCCCTTTAATGCAGATCCTTGTAGCGGTGCCCAAGAGAAATCCTGTGCGCAGGCACAGCAAGGAGGACTGAACACTTAGCCGCACTTGGGTAGATGCCACTGGGGTGGGGAAGGCATCGGTTAGTCCATGCATCCCCCGTGCATCAGTGGGAAAGATAACGGGTGGACACGCAGAGCAGCTCCCAGAGCTCAAAACTACGTGTTTCACCCCCTGATTTTTAGGATGTATTTTGCAAATGGGAATTCCAGATAGGAAAGTTTCTGTTTCCTGAGAGAGAAAATGTTGTTGGCTGCTGACTTTCTTGTGAGTAAAGCCTGGGCTGTTCCCTCTCTGCCATGGTGTATCAGCAGAGAGGACAGTGGCCACAGGCAGACAAAATGTTTAGCAGCGAGAATAAATTTGGGATGCGAGCAAGTGGAATTTGTCTTCCCACGAACTTGAAAACTGGGGCAGTGCATGCTGAGTTAGCATAGCAAAAGGGACCGGACTCTTCTGGAGGATGAAGAACTGCTGCGAATAACAGGTTTTGAAGGCACACCCAACCTCCCAGGTGACAGCCAGGGTCAGTCCCAGGCTCCCTGCTGTGCCCTTTCCTTTGGGTGCGACAGTGCCCTGCCAGGACCGGCAAAGCCCTTACCTCCCCCGTGCACTGCCAGAGTTTCCCTGCGGTGGTGAGCCCAGGTTCAGCCAGTGATAGCGCTCCTGCAGAGGGGAACATAGAGGAAAGCACTCGCAAGCTGTATTTCTCCCCTCCAGCCGTGCTTGCCCGCTGGAGGCGGGAGGAGAGGTCTTCTGAGAGCATGAGCAACATTCCCAGCATCAGGTGTAGTGCTGGCCCTGCTCCCCGCTCCTGCAGGGAGGAAACAGGCTGGCGCGGGAGCTGTGCCCGCCTGGCCTGCCAGCAGAGTGAGGTCCCTCTCCTGGGACAGAGGGCAGCACCCACCAGCTCCTGCCACCCAGCGCGGTGCTGCGGTGGCGATGGGCAGCACCGGACCCCCCATCCGCAGGGCCGGCTGTGGACCCACGCGCCGGAGACGTGGCTTCCTCCCCAGCCCCGCAAGCGCTCCTCACTCAGGCACCCCGGCCTCAGGCATCGTGTCCTGGAAGACCTCACCTCTGCGCTCCCCGAGGCCTCATCTGTCAGAGATTTGCGAGGGCCTGCCACCAGCTTCCTTAGGGCTAAGTCTGTGACTGGAACAACAGGAAGACGTTGTCGGTTTTCCCTCATGTTTGGGCGAAGAAGCCATCCCCAAGCAGCCTTCGCCCAACCTTCCCGATCCCATTAGCCACACCGGTCCCCTCGTGTACCACCGCATGCTCCCACATCTACCGCAACTTCCACATCCTCCTCCATGAACCGTGGCAGGGACATGCTCACCATCATGCAGTGAGTTGAGGTCCTACGCTCACCACCGTGCAGCTCCACCAGCCCCGCTGCACCAGGTTGTCAGTGAGGACCAGGGCATGACCTTACCTGAAAATCGAGATTTGACAGCTTCACCACCGCCTTGCGCTGCACCAGCAACACAAAGCAGAGGAGAGCTCAGGAGCCAGGTCGTGTCCAGAGGAGTATCCCATCCTCTGCCCGTCCTCTCCCTCTTCTTCACGCCTTTGCTATGAAACCTCTTCCTGGCAGTTTGTGCCCACTCGCACCAAGCCGCTGGGTACCAGGAATCCCACTCAGCTGCCCATCCCAGGAGGGCAGCGCATTGTGGGGCTGAGAACATGCTCCCAGCCTCTGCCTCTCCATCCTTCCCCGCTGCCATGCAGAGAGCAGATTTCTTGCTCAGCTTCCAAGAACAGAGT
>NW_008795533.1:64367-65915 GCF_000699145.1 Aptenodytes forsteri
AGCCTGGGAAGCAGCAGCAGGGGATCGGCAGCTGCTGCCTGGTGCCCAGAAAGGCATCACTCTCATCAGTGAAGAGGCCAGAAAAATCATTGACTGGCAACTCCTCTGCCCTGGGATCCGAAACAACAAAGCAGAGGAGAGCTCAGGAGCCAGGTCGTGTCCAGAGGAGTATCCCATCCTCTGCCCGTCCTCTCCCTCTTCTTCACGCCTTTGCTATGAAACCTCTTCCTGGCAGTTTGTGCCCACTCGCACCAAGCCGCTGGGTACCAGGAATCCCACTCAGCTGCCCATCCCAGGAGGGCAGCGCATTGTGGGGCTGAGAACATGCTCCCAGCCTCTGCCTCTCCATCCTTCCCCGCTGCCATGCAGAGAGCAGATTTCTTGCTCAGCTTCCAAGAACAGAGTCCTTCCTCTCCCTCCTGCCTTCCTCCTGCATAGGTGCATCCCTGGGCCCTCGCATTCCTCCCACCTTCCAGTGCAAGCATGCTCTGGCAGCTCCCTGGTGCACACACAGCTGCATCCGCCTTGCCCCTTCCCTCCTGCCTGTGGAGGCTCCTGCCTGCAGTCCTGGCCAGGGTCCCTCCTCGGGGGTGGGAGGGGGTCTGCAGATCCCTGATCTGCACCCACTCCCCCTCTCCCACCTCCAGACAGATCCTCATCCACCTCCCCCGGGCCACCCTGCACTTACATATTAGTGTATGGTACAAAAAGCGGTTGGGTGTGATTTCATAGTGTTGCAGGGTCAGGACATCCTCCATCTGTCTGCTATTGTAGAGCAGCATTCCCGTTTCGGGGGTCAGGGAGGAGTCCTGTGCATTCAGCTTAGCCTAAGCTCCCGGACATCGTCATCCAGAGACACTGGCACTGCAAACGTTTTGCTGCACAAAGTCTTAATGAAGACACGGAGCTTGCTGGGGCTGCTGGCGACGGGCTGCTGCTCCACCATGGCGTCTCTTTCAGCCATCCCAGAAGATCTGAGGCTCCGGCTCCGTCACTTCCCAAGAAAACGAAAGCATCGGGTGACGTCAGGGCTGACCCGCTGTCAAAGCGCCTTCATGCCTCGGCTGAGCGCTCCTCCTCTTGCCTACACAGGCTTTCTTCCCTGCCTGCACTGGGCTTTTTTCCCTGCCTGCACCAGGCTTTCTCCCCTGGGCTGCTCCATTTGCACAACCTCTCTCCCTTGTTACCTTCCCTTTCCCCTTCTCCCCCACCCAGCTCCTCTTCTGGGATTTCCTTCCCTGGGGAAGGCAGGGGAAGGCAGGGCAGGGCTGTGCAGGCAAGGGCAGAGCTTTTTCCCAAGGGAATGGTGCAGCAGAGGCTTGGAGCCAATCTGGAAAGCAGGTCTGGGGGTGCCAGAGAGTCCCCCCACTGGGTTACGGGGTCACCCCAGTGCCTGCCCTTCACCCTCTCCCCAGCACATCCCTGCCCTCCCTTTCCTGCCAGTCCTGCCTGTGCCCGGGCTGGGCAGGACACAGCTCTTGTCCCAGGCTGCATGGGGGACCAGCCCGCTCCCATCCCTGCTGCAGTGGCAGGGGGGGGGGGGGGTTA
>NW_008795533.1:66604-68377 GCF_000699145.1 Aptenodytes forsteri
TGTGGGGAGGTGCAGGGCTGCGGGTTGTCGTCTCCCTGACCCCTGCAGAGCTGGCAGGGACCCAAGGGTAGGCAGCACGGTGGGCAGCTGCCTGGCACCGCTGACATGGCCCTGTCAGCCCTGCAGTGAGGCACCGCTGGCCCCCTTGGGGCAGACCTGCAGGCCCCGCCCCACAGCACCCACCGCCCCCACCAGCAGCCCCAGGATGGCTGAGCACCCTGCCATGCACCCCAGGGTGCCCGGGGCAGCCCAGGAGCCGGGCAGGAGGGGCAGGACCTGCCAGCGACATTCAGGGATCCCTCTGCCCTGGGGGGACGAGGACATTTCAGTGACTGACCCTGTGGTCCAGGCAGTGCCCAACGTGGGAGTGGCGTCAGGGTGATGGAGTCAGTGCCTGGAGCCCAAGGCTGCACTCCAAGAGATGGTGATGACGGGGGCACGCGCGGTATTTATGGGGAGGACCCACAGCCCTCAGGGCTGGGGCTGCCCGCGTGCCCTGCTGTCACGGGTCCTTGCCCTAGCCCAGTCACCCCATTGCAGGCAGAGCCGCAGCTCCCACTGTTCCTGGGGCAGCGTAGCCTCACAGTGCTGCTGGTGTCTCACCGTCCCTCCCCTAGAGCAATGCGCTCGGCCCCGCAAGGTGCAGTGAAACAGCCCCAAATCTTGTACGCGTGTAGTGTCAGCCGCGCCTGCCTGCCCGTGGCTCGCTGACAGAGCTTACTGTCTGCAAAGTGAGATAATAATTCCCCGCAAAGTGATTTATCAGCTCCTTCCAAGGCCCAATCCTTGCTGTTTGCTTGGCAGCTGCGTGGGAGTGGTTTTCCACACCAGAGGTCAAAAATCCTGCGTGCTGGGTAGGGAAATGGAGGTGGCTGTCGGCTGCCACGGGTCCTGTTGGCTGCCACGGGTCCCCGCTGCCAGCAGTACTGCATCCCATGGGATGAGCTCTGCACCATGCCCCAGCCAGGCACAGCACCACATGGGGGGATGCTCCTGCTCCTGCTCCGCTGCCTGCAGACATGCCCAGTGGACCTGCTGTCATTTCTCCTGCCTTAAAACTGAGGCAGCTCCACACGGATCCACGGTCCCTCTCGCAAGGCCGTGGAGGCATGTGTCTCCCCTGCAGCTCCCACGTCTGCAGGCTCCATCCATGGGTAGTTTTTTTAACAGCAATGAAAACCGCAGCTGAACAGCTCAGTTAAGCCTCTCGTCTCATTTCGAGCACAGAGCAAGGAACTAAAGCTGTGCATATCAGAGGGCAGTGAACCACCCGGACAACCTCAGGGAGCCGTATAATCAGGGTGTAAGACAGCAGCGACCCAAGACAAACTGTATCCGGGGGAGAAAAAACCTTCCTCTGTATCCAGGGTGTTCTCAGAAGTCATAGAGGGAAAATAAAGGACATATTTGGGGCATGCAATAAGAAAAGGCACACAGAGATGCTGACACTCTGCCAAACAGGGTATGATGGAGAAGGAAAACAGTTTACTGGGGAGAACAGAAACGTGCCAGGCAGGCAGGAGGGGGGAGAGATCCCCGTCTCCGAGGGGAGAGCAGAGAAATGTGAATCCAGAAGGAAAATGTAAAACAAGCGACCTGGGAAAGGACGGGACAGGTTATTTCCAAGAGGGCAGGAATAACCCCGCTTGCAGGCGGCGATGCCCAGGGCTGGGCACTGCTTGACCGAGCGGGAGCGAAAACGCCTCTTTGCGTGCCCGGGGCCGGCGTGGCCACCCACGCCGCCTGTGCCCCGGGGGTGGGGAGGGCCGGCGG
>NW_008795533.1:68853-80237 GCF_000699145.1 Aptenodytes forsteri
CTCCCCCTCCCCCCCCGTTTTTGGGTCCCCTTGTTCCCCCCCCCCCCCCAGCGTGTCCTCCAAGTTTGTTTGTCCCTGTTTTGGGGGGCTGTAACCCCACCTGGGCAAGCAGCCCTGGTTTCACAGACCAGCAGCTGGGGGACTGGCAAAATGCAGGCAGTCCAAGCAACACCTGCAGGTGCAAATCTGCCTTTGCACGAGTGCGTGGGGAAATGGCATTAGCAAAGGTGTGGGTAACTGCACGGTCTCCTTTGAGAGGGAACATTCAATTGCGAGTGCGGTGGATGGAAGATGAAATTTGGTGGTGTTGTGCTTTAGCTGTTAGTCTTGGAAAACATTGCCGCGATAAACTCCTTTTGCACTGCTTGCAGCTTCTGTGGGGAACATGGTTTTCTCTTGTGCGATTGTGAACTGGCAGAGATAGCCAGCAAGAGGACGACTTGGCTGCCTGTAGTAGAGCGATTGAGAATTAAAACTCTCTTATGTTGTGAAATGTTTTGATTTTTGCATCAAGCAGTCTGCACCTGGGGAGAATTTTCAGCATTTGCTCTTTTTGTTGGTGTACCTTTGAGATCTGAACCAAATCTTGTGCTTAATTATTAATTTCAGTATATTTCCAATCCAGCTTGCAGAGGACGTGTTTGGAGGGGTGGCAATGACAGCGCTGCCGAACGAGCCTTTAACCTGGAGCCTATAAATTGCTGAAGCAGCAGCCAGTAAAACAATTGTGGCTAATTGTAGTCTGACATAGTGTTCCCGCTGCGCTTCTTCGGGAGCCGGCGGAGACGTTAAATGGCAGCTTTGTAGCTCCCTGTGCTGCCGCTGACACAAACTGCTGGTGACAAGGTGGCAAGGTGAAGTGTGCCAGGACTTGTCCCTCGCCGTCCTCGGTGAGACGGGGCCGTGCAGCCCATCGGCGGGGCTGTGAGCTGCTCTCGGTGTTTTGCAGCTTGAGTTTTGCTTCTGTGTCTTGGGGCCATCCGAAAGCAAATTACCTGGGAAAGCCAAACCCACTGTTTGCTCCAGGCGGGTGCAAAGCAAATCTCGGTCCCCGCCAGGAAGCAGCTGGAGAGGTAAAGGTTTGGCAGGGAGGGGTGTGCTGAGGAGTGGGCAGGGGCTGGGGGCTCCCAGCAAGGGGGAGGCGAGGTGGTGGAAGGAGCAGGAGGGGAAGGAAGGGACCGGTGGGGCTCAGATGGTGTCAGAGTTTCTGGGTGTCAGCAACTGGGGGACCCCTGGAGTGGGGGCCAGGCAGCAGGGTCGGGATGGGTATGGAAATGGCAGGAAACTGGGAGAAGGAGGGTTGGGCAGAGGGAAGGGGGAACTAGCTGGAGAGCTGTCCAGGGGGGAAAAAAGGGGGGGAAGAGCTGGAGAGGTAAAGGGGAGGTTGGGATGCCAGGGAGGGGGGAGAAGGGGGTTCCTGTGCGCCAGCCCCCTTGAGTTTGGCTCATCTGCTGCATGGGCAGGGGACGGGCAGCGGTGCACGGCACATCCCTGCAAGCAGTGTGACGGTGTCGTGGGTGCAGCATCCTCGAGGTGGAGGGACAGGAGGCAGTTACACTGATGAGGGTGTTTTCCCCCCATTTGGGCACCCCGTGCTGGGAGGCCGGTCTGTGCAAGTGCTGGGAGCCGGGGCTGGGGGGGTTGTGGGAGCCCCGTGTTCATCCTTTGCAGTGCAATTCCTGAAAAAAGTGATAGCTTCAGGATGGAGACCCGTCTATTTTCAGCCCCAAATTATTTTAAAAATACAAGTTCTCCCTGCCCTAAAAACATCGTCCCTTGTCACGCTCTCTTTTGTGTGACTTGGTTGTCTTCCCACTGGCTCTTTCCAGGCTTTTCTTGTGGTGGGTGAACCCTGTGCACCTCCCTGGGGTCAGAGCAGGGCTGCTGCGCGTTGCCTTGATAACACAGAGCACACAGCATGGTCTGTGGGGCACGGGGAAGAGCCTTGGGACCCCTGATGCTCCGGCCACGCCTGGGCTGTGCTCAGAGTCCCACATCCAGAGGAGAGACCTGCTTTCCTTGGCAGCAGAGCCCAGCTTGTCCTGGAGATGGGGCAGTTTGACTCTGCTGAGCCAGACCTTGCAGAGGACTGGAGCTCCTGATGCTAAACTGGGGAGTTTCTCCTGGTGGTCATGGGCTGTGGCAGCTTGGTTGTGCCCAGGGTGGTGCAGCGGGTGGAGGATGGACCCTGGGTGGGCAGGGAGGGAGGCTGCGAGCAGCTCGGGGTGTCAGCAGGACTTTGTGCTAGCAGCTGCCTTGGGTTTTGGTGGAGTCGCTGTCTGCAGGGCAGTGGAGACGGCATGACAGTGCCTGTGGGCTGCGTGACACTGTAGGTGCGGCTGTACTCGGACAACAATCGGGAGCCCAAATGCTGTCTCACCACCACCTGCTCTGTGCTGTGGGTCTGTGCACTGCGGGGTCTGTGCCGGCTCCTGCTCTGCCAGGCTGTGCTGGGATGGACCAGGACTGCTCCAAACTGGTGGCCCATGGAGACTGGCTCCTTTTGGGGAGGGAAGGAGGTCAGCTGCGGGAGGGTGCTGTTGGGCCTCTGGGCTGAAGCCTGGTCCCTGGCAGGGCTGGGGAGGCATGGCAGGGGTACTGGGGGTCATGCCAGGATTCCTGGGGGCCAGGAGGGTACTGGAGCAGAGGCAGGCGTGCTGGCCGGTGGGCTGCAGGGACTCTTGGGATCCACCTTATACATTTTTATTAATGGCCTCTGCCCACAAAGCAGCAGATGCTGCTGAAACTTGCTGAGGAGGCGGAGGTGAGAAGCATCGCCAGTGGCTGGAGGTGCCCCACTGAGCAGAGACGGTGGAGAATTGGGGCACGAGGTTGTGCACAGGGCGACCAAGAGTGGAACAGGAGCTGACCTTGAGGAGGTGACAGAGGAGGACAGTCTGGGTGTACTCATCAGGGACAGGGGGACGTGGAGTCACCACTCTTAAATCTTTCTAATATTGCTGCGCCAGGCGTGGGAGGACCTGGTGGAGGCTGGTGGCCCACCACATAGTTCTGGCAATCACTGTGGGAGTCGAACTAGAGCAAATCCCCAGAAAAGTAAGAGAAACGGGCAGCCCTTGTCTTTGGAGGACACCAGGAGTGTGAGTCTGGTGTGTGGGGGCTGGTGGCGTGGGGGGGGGGATATGTGGTGGGTCAGGATGGGTATGTACCTGGCTGGGATGGACCTACACAGGGCAATGTGTGGTGCGATGGTGGGGCTGGGAGACGGGGTCCGCTGCTGGGTGCCATCGCACAGGGTGAGGAGGTGGGTGGGAGACGAGGGCTCTGGGTCCTGGTGAAGTTCAGGACTCAGTGGGCAGGGGAAGTGCCCTGCGCCCAAGGACCAGAGCCCAGGCTGCCCCACGGGATGCGGTGAAGTTCAGGACTCAGTGGGCAGGGACCAGAGCCCAGGCTGCCCCACGGGATGGGCTGTGCTTTGCGGGACGCGCCGGAGAGGCTGTGGTGGGGTCTGTGCTTCACTTTGTTTGTAGGGTGTGTCTGAAACGGGTCTGCTGCTGGGACTGCTCCATGGTTCCCGCTGGGCCTTGTGTTAAAGACAATATTTTGCATGGATGGAGAACTGGCAAGGAGGCAGCTCTGCGGTAGATAGGGTACAGTTGGGATCAAGGGTTGTTTTTTTTCCACAGCAGGGACCAGAGTCAGAGCCAGCTCTTCCCTGCAAGTATGGAGAGTGCCACCAGATGCTCTGAGCCTCCAGCCTCCCCCTCCTCTTGTGCTCCTGCTCGGGGGGGTGCAGCCTGCAGAGCCAGATCTCGCTGGCTAGAAAAGGCACGCGGTCCTCCTTGCTCTGCAGAGCAGGCAAGGCTGTTTGCAGACAAGCAAGTCTTCCAGGAGATGTGGAGCTGCCATGTGTCCTCTGTTCCCTGGCGTGCCTGGCGTGCGTGGCATTGCATGCTGGTAGGTGAGGAACCAAGGATCACGGGGCAGCGTGTGTCCAGGCTTATAGATAGGAAAGTTTTGCTTTCTTGTTTCTGAAGATGGATTCTGTCCAGAATAAAGAGTTCAGATGGAAAACCAGCTGCGTGCGACAACGGGCCAGAATCTCTCACCTGAGCCGTAAGTGTGGTAGAAAAAGGCTATTATTGATAGACATTCAGTTCCTAAAACTCCAGGGGTCTGTTGGGATGGTATCCCCGAGTACAGGTGCCTCCATTGACTTTCTTCTCCTGGCCATAGGGCCTTCTCTCAGAGCGAGGTGCATTGTGGCAGCCAGTGAGATCTAAGCGTGCAGAGCGCAAGGGTGCTGGTGAGACCCATTTTAGGTGTCCTTATACTGAACAGGAAAAGAAGTGACTCTGACATGCTCTGACATGGACTCTTCAGAGACATCCATGAAGGACGTCCCGAGAAGAACGTGCTGAGTTCTTCAAATGGTGATAACATCGCTGTGAGTCCAAAAATTATCTGCAGTAACTGATAATGCTTCTGAAGGACAAAGTTCTTGAGGCAGAAATAGGCATATGTTTGCAGACAACAGAACCAAGATACAATAAAAAGAAAATTTTATTGTATGCAGGGGCAGTTAAAAAACAGCAGCTCCTGTTGAGCATGGAGCTGTAGGACATTGCCTTAGAAGACCTATGCTACAAATGACTGAAAACTAGAAAAACAAAGCTAGAATGCTTCTCACAGGGAAGAGAGGCGGAGAGATCGGACACAGCTGGGCTCCTGGTCTTGCAACAGCAGGGAATCCCTGGCCAGAAATGGCCCCGAGGAGCCCTGGCAAGGGGCCGTGCTCAATGCTGCACAGGAAGGCAAAAAACCCCCGGGGACCTGTGCCAATCTGCCCGGGGGAAAAAAACTCCTTCCTGACCCCAGAACTGGCGATCGGCTGTTCCCTGAGCACGTGAGCAAGACCTGCCGCCCAGCCTCCCGGGGCTGCCATGGCTCCAGGGGACACCAGCACTGCCCAACCCCTTCCTTCCCTCCCCTGGAGGCATCTCAGGGGCTTCCAAGCATGGCAAAATACTCCAGAAGTGATAGGCCTGGGAGAGAAGATGTCATTCCCGGTCCCTGCAGGAGACCATTGGGTGCTCCAAAGTGTTGAGAGAGTGAACTTCTTTGAACATCTCAACTTCCCATTTCTAATGGGTGCTGCATCTGACAATGGAAGAGGTGTGGATGGGGAGCTCTGGGGTGGTCTCCAGCTGCCACGAATGGATTTTCTTGTTCTTTGTAGACCATTGAGTCTCAGCCTTTTGCACTGATACCCATCTGAAAAGGCCTGGTACCCTTGGGTATTAGTGGGTCTTCTCATGTCACGAATGGCATTGGGTCCATTCTCCAAAGCTTAAAGCAGGATTAAGGTTAGATCCAGGTTGGTATCTCGCCCTGCTCAGAGCTGGAATTGGATCAGATGACCACCAGAGACCTCTTCCAGCCTGTGGCTACACAATAGCTCTTCAGTGCAGCGCTCTCAGGCGTGGGATTCAGCCTGTTGCCTGCAAGGCTGAAATGCAGCTCATGATGCCAGTTATTACCGGCTGCAGGACCTCCTGCCGCAGGCACATGAGGCTGCCATCAGCCTCCCAATCTCTCCCAATTGTCTTGGTGCCCTTAGGGTGAATGCTGGACAGGCAGTGTGCCTGGCGAGGGAGAGACCTTTGAATGGCAGAGGAGAGACATGTTGCTGCCTGGGCAGAAGGTGCAGAGCAAGAGGTGCCATCCTGATGGGAGATGAAGGCCAGCGTGGTCACAACCACAACTGCTTGGGGCTGCCAAGTATATAACGCCCTCCCCGCGTTAAAAGCTGCCAAGTGGCGTCACGTCTCTTCGGTAGGCCCTTCATCCCACTCTTGGGAAACTGGCATCCCAGGGGCCCACACTGCCTGCCTTCTCCATTGTGGTTTTCTTCAGTCCTGCAAACTGAGAAGTTCTCCCTCAACCTTGGGGAAGCTCTCTTCCTCATCCTGAGGGAATGGCTTCCTTAGGGGGTATCTCTTGCTGACCTCTGCTTTGAGATCCTGGTGTGTGTCCTAGAAGAGATCTTCCTCATCCTCACTTGTGTGGACCTTGGCTTTCCATGAACATGCAGCCCTTTTCCTCCAGATTGGTGGTGTCAATGAAGAGACAGAAGTCATCTCCTTGGGAACAGAGCAGGTCCCAGATGTCCCACTTGGTCACCGTGAGTTCCAGTGGCTCCTCAGAAATGTCCTCAAAGATCTTCCGGGTGCTCTCCCAAGTTTCCTCCTAGGGGTCCCCCCAGGTTTCTTCCAGAGCCTCCTGCAGAGCACTGCAAAGAAAGCAAAGTTCAGCTGTGGTGGAGATCTGCGTGGAGAGGACAAGCCTGCTGATCCCTGCCAGCACCCAGGCATTGGAGCCTGGTTTGCTGGACCCATGGCAGAGATCATGCACGCATTTTCAGCTGTGGAAGGGAGCAAGTCCAGGCAGTGGTGCCTGCTGAACCTGTCCTCAGCAGAAATCAAGAGAGGAGGAAGGCTGGCTGAGCACATGATCCTGAGGTGCCTGGGAGACTGGAGGTTGGTGGCTGGTGGTGGCAGGATGCTCCCATTGTTGTCTGCTTACCTTGGACTGATGGTCATATTCTTGAGCCCTTAGACCTTGGGAACCTTGACTGTGTCCCCAGCAGCCCCAGGGCTGGCTTGAGTCTGGCCCAAGAGGAGGATAGGGCAGTGGAGGAGGTGCAGCTGTGGGAGGAACCAGGGGCTGTGCCCCTGCAAAGCCTTGAGGATCTAGATTGTAAGACCCAGAGGTCAGGACACAGATCCTGTGTTCTGGTAGCCACAACCAGGATCCTCAGGAGCTGGCAGCTGCTCCAGCATCTTTGGCTCCTCCATCTTCAGGCCCTGTGGGCCCATGGTCCAGCCCCAGTGCAGGCTCCCTTCTCTGGGAGCAAGCGGTGGGTCGGCACCACAGCCTCTGCCTTCTCTGGCCTCACACTCACCGGCCCCTTGTGCGAGGAGATCACATCAGTCTTCTTCTTGCTGGCACTGGGAGCCCCCACATCACTGAGGAGAGGAGATGGGAGAAGATGTGGGAAGGGGAGGTGGCATGTGGGGCCAGGGCTTGAGAGGAGGGGTTGAGGTGGGGAGGGGACAGAGCTGCCCTGGGAGGTGGCAGGATCCCCCCTCTCAAGAAAGTCTGGCCGGGGGGCTGGGGGGGACAGCAATGGGGCAGAGGTGGGGACTCGTGCTGGGCAAGTGGGAAGGGGATGAGAAGCAGCCCTCTCTCCCCCTTCTCCCTCTGGTGGCACCCAGGGCTGGCTTGGCCAGGGCCAGCAGGCAAGGGGCAACTTGGGTCAGGACGATGTCCGTAAAAAGGTGAGGGCACAGCCAGAAGCTCAGCGAGGGGATCTGGAGGAGCCAGGAGAGGCCGCAGGGGCAGCTGGTGTCCACGTGCACCAGGGCCCCCTTCTGCAGCAGGTGAATCATGGCTGAGGGGACCCTGTGAACATTGTCATGAGCGTGTCCGTGCTCAGTGCTCCACATGGAGAGGTCTCCAGCTGACATCTCCAGCTGGAGCTAGCTTGGATCGCAAACTGGTTTGTCTGGGAGATGCCCATGTCACTGGGCACGGCTCAGTGCTCAGACACGTGCCAGGTTTCTAGGCAGGCAGTACAGAATTATTCACAGCAGCAAAACAGATGCTGACTGTGAAATGTTGCAAGCTGGGTACGGTGGACCTTGGTGGCCAGGTGATAAAATGACACTGTGTCAATAAACACAAACTAATGCTCAGGGGAAAAATACTAATTATAGCTACATCATACTATATACTTACATACTTAGCACATTACCACTTGGAAAAGATTTTGGAGTCACAGCAGAGCATTCAATTAAAATAGGAGCCTGGGGCTCAGCAGCGAGCAGAGAGGTAAATACGGCGCTAATAATAGCACTGTCAGTACTGCGCCGTCTCTCAAAAACGGTGCAAGCTCTGGATCCTGATCTGTGCACGGGTTGCCTGAACCTGGCAGGAAACGTGGGCTGAAGTGTCACCGTATGCCTGCCTTGTTCTTGCCTGCTTGTGGCACGTAAACGCTCTTGGCCACTGTCAGAGGGGTGGACACCTGGGCTGAGCTGCACGGTCCTTCTTCTGGCTTTATATCCCTCACCTGCAGTGAAAACTTGACGTTGCAATATTGCAGTTTTACTGCCGTGCAGTGGAAGTGCTTGCTTGGGGTTCGTAGCGCTGGATTGTTTTCTACATTTCTCCTGCTGGATTATTTTCCATGTTTCTTCTGTTTGGGAGCAGGGTGGTGTCTCTGGTGGTGTGCTCTTGGGCAGTGCTCTCCGTGGGCGACGCTGGAGTCCTGTTTTGCAGACAGCCTGTTGGAGGGCCGATTCCCCATTCACACTGGAGTTTTTCGAGATGGGGTAGTATGTTCCTCAGCACCGTAACAGTTGCCTCGTATTTTGATAACCCACTCCTTGTTGCCCTCTTCGAGCAGATGCTGAAGGTGTTCCTGTACAGCTGTGACGCACAGAGCGCTGTTTTGTTCAGGGAACAGATTATGAACTGGTTTACTGAGGCATGGACATCAGCTGCCTGACCTTGTATAGGTCAGTGCATTACCCTTCAAGAGCTAGCAAGGTTTTATGGATGATCCTGCATTCCATTACATCGTGTTGTATATAAGCTTATTTCCTTTTCCTAACAGAGAAGAGATTTTGACCATGACTTCTGCAGGATCCAGCTCCAGATCGGTTCCTCTGGATGCTGCTAGCGGTGACACGATCCCGTTGTGCCTCATGAGGCGGTCTGGCAGGGCAGGCTGGTGACTTTCTGCAACCAGCTGGGTCTCGGGTGACTTTCTGAAACATCTCTATGTGCTCGCTGGGACTGAGGCTGTGGGCAGCCAGACAGCTTCTCCTCTGGTAGTGTCAGCTGAAATCCTCCCAAGAACCATTTTGCTTTCACCTGGTTAACTCCAGGAGTGGAGGAGCGACACCCAGAACTGTGCACTGTGCTCTGCTCTGACCTGCTCTAGGAGGTTGTGGGTGGCTCAGTCAGCCAGAGCACAGCCTGTGCCCCTGAAAGGCCCAGGGGGACCATCAGTGGGGAAGTTAGGAGATGTGAAGTGGGCCTGAGGGGGTGGCTTCAGATTGAGATCTTTAAGGTCCAAACAAAGCAAAGGCATCTCAGACAAATGGCTGATACTCAGGGACGGGAGCTCTGACATCGCCCCAAAGTCCCTCGTAAAACCAGCCAGACCAGCTGGAAACCAGTCCCACGGCCATCAGACTTCGCATCAGCATCTCTGGGGGGTTTGGAGAAGATCGAGGCATCCTCTGGTGAGGCACATTCGGGAGCCACCCTTCTGCCATCCACCCCACTGCCTGCCTGGGTGGTTGGGGGTCCCCGCTGTGCTCCCCCACGTGCGCAGCATCCCGAGGGCTCGCTCCGATGCTGCCTGGGCACTGCCTGCCTGGAGCATAGCCCCGTCCTGCCGGCACCGCGTCCACTTTCTGCTGCAGGAAACCCACAGCAAGCGTCTGCTCCGGGTTTGCAGGGGGTTTGGTTTGCTCGTGAGTTGGCTGTGGGAATCGGCTATTGCGTGCCTCGGATTAGGCTGGTGGCCTTCCAGAAGAAAGCCCAGCCTCTGTGTAGGTGACAGTATCTTCGTTTCAGCTTTCTCTTTGCTCTCCTTTGCATGGCTCACGTTGTCTCATTGGCACGTTCTGCTCACAGCGGCATCTCATTTGGTATGAACTCACTTACGTGCTGTTTTACTTTCCCTTCTGGCTTGATGCTGAGGATGTCCTGGATGTCCCCCCCAGCTCATCCCCCATCACCTTTGGCACTCACCTCCTGCCTCCTTCTTTGCCAACCTTTGCATGGTATTTTATTATATGTTTTACACTAAATTATTGTCCTGTGTCACTGATACATCAATGGCTTGAGACTCTGGTTCTCCGGTACAAAGCCATTTTCCCTTTCTTCCAGCCAGTTTTGGCGAAGGGCCATGCAGCAGTTACTGCGTGTGGCTTCTCCGCTGCGTTTTGCCCTGGCTCTCCCGAATCTTCCTCTGCGTTTGTGCACCTTCTTGCATGGCATTTTTTTGCATTTGCTCTTGCACATATATTGGTGTGCTGCTTTCCTTGGATGCTCTTGCTTTTGCGAGAAGAGCTCTTGGCTCTTCCCTGCTCCGTTTAATGTTCCCCCTTTGCAAGTGAGCTTGTTCGGAGGCTCCGCACATATCTGATCGCTCTTTGTAGTCTGCAGGCAAGCTTGTGTGTTTTTTGTCCTGTTAATTGTCCCAAACTGGGACCCCTCAGTGCCCATTATCAAATGGCACATCTCTGCTTTGCACCACGTGGCAAGGCACCCGTCTCTTGTTCCTCTATAGCCTGGATTACTTATTCAACATGCTTCAGGCTTTGGAGGTGCTCCTGCAACGCACCTGGGACTTGGTGGAGGTCAAGCCATGCATGGCAGAGGGGAGTTTGGAGGTGTGCGGGAAGGAGAGTATGTGTTTTGGAGGGATATAGCTGAAAACGGAGGGATACGTCTGGATATTTTCAGTTGGTGCTTAAGTAAAGGGGGGAAATTGCAGTGCTTGGTGTCTACCTCCTGGCACTTACATATTTTCTTCTCAACGGAAAGATCTTAAGGCACTTTCTAAGCTGCAGAAAAGCCTACTTTGCCTGTGTTAAAATATCCTTTGGAAACGGTTTTAACTTCCTGCACAGGTCGGAAGGCATTGTGACAAATATATGGCAAAACCATAGTAAATCAGTTCAAGTACAGGTATGAATGGGTAAAAGGAGTTGAATGTTCTATTTTATTACCAGCTGTGTTGTATGAATCTTTGCTGTTTTCAGTCAAGGAATATAACCGAAAGGGTTTATCCTAATTCTTAGTCTGTACCAAATCTGAGAGCACTATCCGTCAAAGCCAATGAGATAAACACAACTTGAAGCGGACTGTTTGCCTGCCCCACTTAAACATAAAAAAATCTTGTATAAAAAATTGGGGTTTTGTGCAAAATGGCCCGATACTGAAAACCCTTTCTCAAGTAAATAATTGTTCCAAAGCGAATGGGACTTCTGCAGGAATGAGCATTACTGGAAAGGGGGAACTTGCAGGACCGGGCAATAAAGTAGATTTCTTTTTTCCATCACCTAACAATAAAAGAAAAAAACCTGGCTGAAATGTGTTTATGGTTTAATCGTTGTATTTGGCCTGTGACCTATGTGCTTAGAGATTTAATTCCCAAAGGCAGGGCTTTGGAAAGCTATTAAAAAGTCTGAACACAAACGATACGAGGGGTTTTGTGATTTTGAACTTTGAAAGGATGAGTGACTTTATGAACCTCACAACCCAATTTACCGGTGACCCCCAGCGCGGTGACCCCAGCGCCGCCTTTCCCCCCCTCTCACTCGGCTCGCCGGGTGGTGGCG
>NW_008795533.1:80855-119824 GCF_000699145.1 Aptenodytes forsteri
GGGGCGGGAGGAGAGCTCAGCCCGCACCCTGCAACCCCATCCAAACGCCCGCTGCCAGCTCTTCCCCGTCCCGTCTCCTCGTACCTCCGCCACCCTCCCAGCTTCTGCCTTCCCGCAGCGCCTGGGGGCAGAACTGCCCCCCTTGTGCCCCGGGGTGGGTTTGTGTGACAGCCATCCCCAGACGGACGCGTGTGGCTCCGGCACCTTCCTTGCTGCCCCAGCTTTGCCACTCGCTGGCCGGCCCTTAATTTTGTCCCTTCTGGAAGGGAATGACCAGGGAAGGAAGCAGGACCACCTACTGCTTGATTTCTTGGTGCTTTCTCAGTCCCACCACCCAGGCCAGGTCCTGGGGCTGCTCCGCTCTCTAGATTTTATTTTCTTGGCGAAGCTTGTCCGTGCGTGCTGCCTCCGGTGGGGAAAGCAGCTGTAGGCACCTGGACGTCAAGGATGTTCCCCTTGCCCTGCACGCTCCCGCCCGTGGCTGGGCTGGATGGGGTCTCTTGCGGTTTGGCGAAGGTGGGCGTACGTAGGAGGGGAAGGGGCTGTGGTGCAGGCTGTGTGGGCAAACTGGCTGGTCGAGGGAGGTCTGATGCGGAACTGTCAACGTTAAGCCTTGTCCTGAGCCCCTGCCGGCAGCGAGGGCATGAGCAGGCACCGCGTGGTCGCCCGGGCTCATCATACCCCGCAGCACCCTCATCGCCCCAGTGCTGGTCCCCGGGCACCGATGCTGGTGCATGGGGGGGCTGGTGCAGTTGGCGTTGCCAAAGTTGCCTTCGAGGAGAGCTCCCATCCTGCAGCTTGTTTTGGCCACCTAAGAGGGAGCTGAAGGACAACCCTGTCCTTCTTATCTGCTCGTGCCCAAGGGCAAGGGGAATCAGACAGTCGCGCTGATCTATCAGATCAGTCAGCATCCACACATAGCCTTTGCGGGTGGAAAAATGACTTTTGGGGACCTTTTACTGGCAATTTGTCTTCATTGCCTCAGGCAGGGGGGATTTCAGGTTGAAGGACTCGAAAGGTCAGAGGGGCGATATAAGTCGTGTCTGCGGCCCACCGAGCATCCACTGAGTGAGGTCCTCTGCCTTTGCTTTGCAAGGCACAAGGAGAAAATAAAGGTGGTTTTCTGCCCTTGACCTGTACTGTGATTGTTTTATGGGTCACTGCAGTGCCAAGGTAATCTGGCATTGGACACTGTGAACTGTAAGTAAGTTTTCTTTCGTGAAAACCCATGCTGTTTACATCCTTCCTTGAAATGTTTGAGGAGTGAAAACGTATCCAGGAATAAATGCCTTTGTTGACTAAACTTGTAACAAACTCTGCTGGCAGTTCCACTTTATTTTGTATACCATCAGCAAAACTGTGTTTAATCTTCGACCGGTGCAGGAATAAAAGCGCTCTGCAGGCATATTTCCTGAACTGCAGATTTTCATGTAGAGCTGTATTTGCATAGCAGGGCCAAATGACTGAAAATGCCATCCTGTAATGTAACGCTCTCTCTGCAGCTCTGGTTTTGATTAGCAGTCTTCAAAGGCTTTTGAGAAGCCTTTCCCCAGCCCCTGGTTAGCACACCACTGACTGCGGTGCTTCACCTCAGCGGTTATAAAACCTGCAAACGCAGTGAGGTAAACAGATGCATTTGTGGATACCGATTGTTCTGGCAAAGAGGTTTCACAGCCTTTTTGTGATATTTGTCATTCCCATTTCTTGCGGGAGCTATGCACCATCGGAGCTAAGTAGTGGACTTTCGTATTTCTAAAGATCCACCTATCCCCTGTACGAATGAGAAGCGAATCACGCAGGGACCAAACAGAGCTATTTTCTACATGAGTGCTGTTTTGACATGACAGGAATATTTCAGATGCAGCCTGAAGTCAACAGAATTTATTTAGACACTTTTGAAAGATGTGTACGAGGTCCTTATCTGCTCCATCTTCTTATATCCCAGAGAGACCCTCAGTCCCCCTGAGCACCCTCAGCATTTCTCGAGATAACCTTGACATTGCGCACACGTCGCTGTGTGCCAGGAAGACCTTTTGATGAGCAGATCACTGGTACAAGAGCTTTGGGGAGTGGAGTCCTGAAACAGTAAATAACTATGCTGGCTGCACCAGAGGCCAGCCCTGAAGTCTGGCTGCTGCTGCAGTGCCCGACCCCATCCTGATATTTAAGTGTTTAATTAAGAGCTTATGTTCAAGCAGCGAAGTAATCTTCTGTTATCTCTAGTGCTGCAATCCCGTGATGCTGGATCCTCTTCTGAAGGCCCAGTTCTCAATCTCTGCATAATCTTTTTTCTCCTGTTTTTCTCCGGGTGCGCAATGCATACGTGATGAGCTGCCAGCTGGCAGTCTGCGTGGGATCCCAGCACCCGCTCCAGGAGAGGCAGCCAGGTCAGGATGACGGGTAAAGGGACCCATCGTGCGCCAGCGACTGCTCGGTGTGAGCTGCAGCAGCACCGTCTCTGCACCAGGCGTGGGAGAGCAGCTTGCAAAACCTATAAAGTTGTGATTATTTTTCTTTGCACTCTCTGCTGGGCTCAGCGATTGATAGTGGGGTAGGGCAGCAGCTCCAGCACAGCACGGCGTGTCTGCGGGTGAGCTTTGCCCTCGCACAGAGAATGCATTCGGCTCTGAGCAGGGAACATGTCCCCTTTGCAGGGATGCTGCATGCTGCTGGAGGGGGTGCCGTGGGCTGTGTGACCTTCTCAGCTTGGCTCTGAGGGTGCCCCCAGGCTTGGCTGGCAAGTCCCACCTCCTGGTTTTTGGGAGTGTGGCGTTTGCTGAGCAGGGCATCTGGAGAGGGAGGGTAGAGCCGGGCACGTTTGATGTGATGGTTTTGTCGTCTCTCATTTTTAATAGAAATGGTTTGGAGTCTCTTTGAGACCACCTAAAGTAGTTGTCATCGAGGTTTGCAGTTAAGGGGGAAGCCCAGGGGATGCCTGGAGAGCGCAGCTCTGGCAGGGCAGAGCGAGACCCCAAACATGTCCCACCGCGGTGGATTTACTCTGTGCTGGCTGCGGGAAAATAATCCGTGCTGGGGTAAACCGGGCTTTCTGGCTGTGCCCACCGTACCCTGCTGGTCCCTCCATCGTCACTACCCTTGATGCTTTTCTGGTTTCCGCTGCTCTTGGAGCTGTCGGCACCGTCCAGCCGGTACAAGGCTGTTCCCTGCCCTCAGTGCTCATTTGCCCTGTGCCTGCAGCCCCTAAGCAGCAAACCCTGAGGCGTCGCAGGGTTTTGTGGTTGGGGAAGGCAGCACACAGCTCTCCCCTCCGCCGGCCCAGCTCTTCCATCCCCTACGGCCAGGCATCCTCATCTTACCCAGACTCCCCCAGGTTCAGGCCAACTCTTGGCTCATGCCAGTTCTCTCTTCCCCTGCGCTGCCGTATTAACTTAGTATTTTCCTTGTTTCTACTGTTTTAAGTACAATACTTTAACTGGCCTGATACCCGTAGTTTAAATTTAGTCTCTAGAAGGGCAGTGAGCCATACTGGGAACCTAATCCTGTGGTAAAGAAGTCTTGGGTCATTTAATTGCCCTAATTTTTTAAAATAATAACCGTGGCCCTGCACTGCAGCCCGGCCACCCTCCACCTGCCAGCACCCTGCCCAGGGGTCGATGCCAACATTTCCAGCCTCATGTCTCAGGTACCTGCCTAAAAGCAGGCAGAGGCTTTGAGTTGTCCCACAAGGCTGTGAATAGTGATGGAGAAGGAATGAATTTACGGGAGATTTAATGGGGTATTAATGACTGACCGCCAGCTGTTAATGACATGAGGCAAAAGCACAAGAGCATCGTGGCCTCAGTGTGAAAAAAAAACCTGAGCAACCGTGATAAACGGGGTTGGGACATGGTTCCTGGCTGTGCGCGTAGGGGTCCCGGCAGTGCTCAGACATAAAGGCTGAAAACCGGGGAGAAAAAATAAAAATTGGGTCAAAATTTATAGTCTTGACAAGAGTCTGTATTTTAAGCAATTCTATGATTTTGGGGACCTGACTCAGGATTTTTGAATACTAAGAGCTGGCAGTGCTGAGGTGTATGTGGATGTGTGGTATTAGCACCTGCTATAATGCTCAACTGTTTCATCTGCTTTTTTATATATTCTTATAAAATACTTCCATCCCTGGCCTCCTGGTCCTTCATATATATGTGTGTGTGTATATATAGATAAAAAATACATATATATTAAAAATGTACACATACATATATATATGTATTTAAGTGATGCTGGTGGCACAGGGCAAGCAGGCATATCTATATCTCTAGATGCATACATAGAGATGCTTGGAGAGCAGCAGTTGCTCTGCCCTGGAAGCTACAGCTGTCACCCTTGTTCCCACCAGCCATGGCCGGGGCAGTGGTGGCAGCGTGGCCTTGGCCGGTCCCCGAGGAGTCGGCCACCGCACAGATTTGTAGGCACGTGCCTAAAACTTTCCAAACAGTTTGCTTTAAAGTCAGGAACCTCTTCTAGCAGTTATAGAAAATGACTGTCAGAGGGATGGAGCGCGCTGGACCCAGCCACACCCTGCCAATTGGATTTCAGAATTAAGCTTGGGTTTATAAATATCTCATTTAAATGTCATTTTCCCTGATGGCAATTGAAGCAGTTTGCTGGATCAGCTCAGGTGCCGCTGAGCCCTGGATTCCTGGAGGGATCATCCTTCGGGAATGCAGGTTTCTGGCCAGAGGGACGCCCCACGCGGGGCCAGGGGGGACGAGGAGGAGGAGGAGAAGGGGGGGATAAAGGGTTGGGGAGAGGCAAGTGGGAGTTGCCCCCCACGGAGGCAAGTGGTGAAGTGTGGGGCCCGAAATAGGAGGGGGGGAGACTTTATACCTCTTTTTCTTTTCCTCTGGACATTTGTCCAGCAGTGTCAGTGAGTGCCGAGCGGGGATGGCTGGGAACGCTGTCACGTACCGGTGCCAGAGACCTGCTGCTTTTTGCATATGTTTTTCTGACCGAGAAAGAAGTGAAAAGTTTTCTGGCCGAGGGACGCCCCACGCGGGGCCGGGGGGGACGAGGAGGAGGAGGAGAAGGGGGGGGTTGGGGAGAGGCAAGTGGGAGTTGCCCCCCACGGAGGCAAGTGGTGAGTGGTGAGGCCCGAAATAGGAGGGGGGAAGACTTTATACCTCTTTTTCTTTTCCTCTGGACATTTGTCCAGCAGTGTCAGTGAGTGCCGAGCGGGGATGGCTGGGAACGCTGTCACGTACCGGTGCCAGAGACCTGCTGCTTTTTGCATATGTTTTTCTGACCGAGAAAGAAGTGAAAAGCTCAGAGCAAAATTTCCATCTTCATCCCCACAGGTTCATATGCCCGTGGATCAGTGAGCACTCCGGGTGCTCACCTGACCCAAATGTAGTTTGGAGGGATAAAGGGTTGGGGAGAGGCAAGTGGGAGTTGCCCCCCACGGAGGCAAGTGGTGAAGTGTGGGGCCCGAAATAGGAGGGGGGGAGACTTTATACCTCTTTTTCTTTTCCTCTGGACATTTGTCCAGCAGTGTCAGTGAGTGCCGAGCGGGGATGGCTGGGAACGCTGTCACGTACCGGTGCCAGAGACCTGCTGCTTTTTGCATATGTTTTTCTGACCGAGAAAGAAGTGAAAAGCTCAGAGCAAAATTTCCATCTTCATCCCCACAGGTTCATATGCCCGTGGATCAGTGAGCACTCCGGGTGCTCACCTGACCCAAATGTAGTTTGGAAAACAAAATTCTGGGGCATCGAGCCAAGTGAGAGATGGGGGTTGTTCCCTGCAGGGTGAATTCACCGGCATCAACGTCACTGTTAAGGCTCGGAGCTGGCAACTTCACCGGTGCCAGCCCGGTCTCATCCTGCACCGCAGTCGGCAGCAGCAACAGCATGCTGCCCGGCTCCGGGGTCTGGCCGCAAGGATGCGCAGCCGCGTTCACTCCAGATAAATGTCTGATCGACTGCGTAATCTTATGAAATATTTCCTAACTCTGTCCTGAAAAATCCATGTCTGCTTTTCCAAACACCATAGGAAAACAGTGCTTATGGAAAGCGGCCTCTTTGCTGGGTACCTGCAGGGAGCTGGGCTGCTTCTGTAGAGCTCCAGGAACAAATCTGCTCATAGCAACATTTTTTTTTTAAGGCATGGTGCTGGGCCTATTAGTTTGCAGTAACTCCTGCAGCGGGCAGCTGCAATAACGCAACAGAAGTTCACATTTTCTGTTGGTTTAGTGTGGATGCACAGAAAATTGCTTTACTGGATCTGTCTGTCAGAGCCCCCAGTGAATCCTGCCCCTGGTCAGTGCGAGGATTTGGCACTTTGGCGAAAAGCCGCCCCATCCCCTGCCCTGCTGAGCTGGCACAAAAAGCAGAAACTCGCAGGACTCTTGAAACAGCCGCCTGCCTCCAGTGCCTGGACAGCCATGGCCACTTGCTTTTCTCCCTTCCTAAATGAACGACTCTCCCCCTGACCTTTTCTTTCATCGTCCTCTCAATGGACTTGCAATAAATGGCGTGGGGCAACGGATGAAGCTGGGAAGACCCAGCACCCTTCTCTTGCTGCAGGGCTCGTCCCGCTCTTCTGGGGCACATTGTTCCCCTCTCTTTGCCTTTCCTTAACCTGTTTAGGTCATGAGCTTTAATTTTTATCTTCTGCACAGCTTTTCCTGTTCATGACATTTATAAGATGGGGAAAGCTCAGCAATCTCCCACTTGCTTGAGACACTTCTTCAGTCTCTGGCACTTACCCCCCGGCTCGCTATAGAACTCCCCTGGGGTTTATTATAAATATTCATGGCTTTAGTTTTGCAAAGTCCCTAGGAGCTGAAGTGATGTTTTTCACTTTATGAAGTGAGAGCTCATCACTGGCTTCCTCTGATGCTCCTGTGTCCAGCCTGCTCCCCCCAGGCACGGGGTGATGGGTGGGGGTGCGGCTGGGTGGGTGCACAGCGAGGCTGGGCGAGCGCTGCCAATGAACATCTGCATGTCTTCACCTGGGTGGCCTAGGAGAGCCCCTGTGCTCCCCCTCCGCCCCTGGGTGGGGAGGGGAGGACCGGCAGCACATCCCGGTCGAGGCAGCGGGAGGGCAGGGGGGGACGGAGGGGCAGCGCCCCGGCTGTGCAGTGCCAGGGGCTGCCTTGCTCCATCACTGCCCCGTGACAGCACCCAGGGTGGCGGTGGGGCCGAGGGGACCCGCTGGCTCCGGTATCCCCTCTGATGGTCTGGGGGATGCGCGGTGCTGGCACAAGCAGCTCCTGCGTGTCCCTGGGTCCCCTGGTCCCCAGGCCAGGGATGCCTTTATTGTCAAACGGGTTCAGTGGTGTACACCTAAGTAAAACGGACAGTCCTTGCTTTTCTCACTTAATGCTGAAGGTTCAGTCTATGCTGAAAACCTCATGGATATTTCTAGCTCCTTATTAATTGGTCTCCATCTAATGAAGCAGCTTTATACACCATGCAGCGTTGGCTTTCTCTTTCAGTTAATGTTATCTACAAACAATTAAAGGGTTTTTTGAAGTCTGTCTGAGCCCTAGAGGCCTTGGCATGCCTCACATGTAGCTGCCTGAAGCTGTTTTCCACTAAATAGGACAGGAACTGTGACTGAGGGGTTGTTTTGCACTGATGACTAATGTCTGCTTGCAAGAATATGTACTTTATGCATGCAAAGGTGCCCGATGGAGAAAGAACAGTGGAACAATGGGCTCGGATAATCAAGCCGAGTTTGATATTAAATGTTTTATCTTCCCAAGCAAGTCAACAAAAAATGTCTGTCCTGATGTCTGTCAGCCCCTTGTGAAGTCCAGGGAAGGAGGGAGAGGCAGAATGGCAGCAAAACCTCCGGCTTCATTTTAATGAAGATTTCTGTTTGTTCCTGCAGTTGAAGTGAAAATTGAAGTCGTGATACCTGAGAAGGAGAGAAGCAAGGAGGAGATGTCGCCCAACGGGAAAGCCAGCCCCCTGATCTACAAAGTCAATGGGACTGCCCGGCATTATCATCTCGAGGAGCATCCCATTGCCAGCAATCCCTACCACAACCCAAAGGATGTGGTGGAAGCGTCCGTGTGCCATGTGAAGGACTTGGAGAATGGACAGTAAGTGCCTAAAATTTTTGCAGGTAAAACTTGAGAGGCCTTATAACATAAACCGACCCCCCTGTCTTGTTCTTTAGAGTTTCTGGAGATGATAATTTAACTTAGTAAAGTAATTTTTTTTTTTCATCTTAAAAAATGACATCACGGACAAGTGACAACTGTTTTTTACCAGAAGGTCTGCTGTTCCCTGCACGGTCTGCCCTGGGACTCGTCTTAGAGAGATGTGATGTTCTGTAGCGGAATTTCTCAACAGGCTCTGCTCAGCTTGCGTTAGACAACCCTGACAATTTTTTATAAATTCATAGCCTTAGTAGTTTTACGAAGCAGCATGAGTAGCGCATGGGTGGAGCTGATGGGGCAGATCGTGTGCTCCATCACTTCTGCAGCGCCTTGCTCTTCTAGCCCAGCTCATCTCTTTCAATTTGCTCTTTCACCAAGGATGCAGTTTTCCAAATTTTTTGCTAATGGCAACACACTTCAGCTGCGTACAGTTTCACTACCCTGATTTAAGAGTTTTCTGAAGCCTAAAAAGTGCCTGTCCCGGTCACCGTGCTTTACAGGCTGGTGTTTCTTTTCTGGGGTAGATGTGCCTTTTCTGCAGCATGTTCCATTAGTCTGATGGCCAACATCTCAGCGGGCTCTGTCCTTGTGTGAAAGAAAACATAGTTCGAAATAGCTATTATTCCAGTGAGGGAGTGATGTCAGGTGTGTGGGACACAGCAGGAGTCTGGCAGCTATTTGCTTTTAATTGAACTATTGCTTGTGATAATATTCTAGAATAATCCATGTACTACAACCTACTTTGTGCTAAACTTAAGGGGCTTTATGGGCTGTAAATTCTTCTCATTAGGTAAGTTCATCCAGGAATAAACTGGTTTTTTTCATTGTGATGGGAATTTACGTATTAGACCGTTCTACAAAGGCATGCACCGGACTCTGTTGGATTAAATCTTCACGTGATGAGGTGTGGCTGACTCTGCAAGCTCTGCTGCAGCTCAGAGAAGTGCTGGAGGGCCATCAGGCCAGCAGGTGAATGGCCTCCTCCAGTGAGAGGTGGGGGTGAGGAGCCAGTAGAGATGCACTGGACTCGAAGGCAAGCACAGTGGCTGCAGGGCTGCTTCTGGGAGGTGGTGGGCAACCCACTGCCTCCTGCGCAGTTGAGCAGCGACAGCAAGGCTGGGGAAGAGGGGACCTGGGGCAGAGCACAGGCAGTCACCGGGGTTGCCTTGAAGCTGGAGCGAAGCAAAAAGGGGAGACTATCCTGGGAAATACTGGTTGCACAGGGAGGGTCCTGTTCCAGTGTCAAGTCAAGATGTAGCCTGATGGCTGAGCACCAAGTGTTCACGGAGGCAGCTTCTGCTGACTTTGTCTTTGGGGCATTACTAAAAAAGCGTGCTCTGCTTTAGTGCCCCAGTGCAGGAAGGACTTTGGAAAATTAGGGCTGCAATAGATGCATTGACTGGAAAGCGTGCAGTATAGTAGATGAAAAGATTCGAAGAGCTCTGCCGGTCGCGAGGAAGGTGAGGAGGGACCTGGCTGCAGTCCGTGGGAACATACCTGGCTGCAGGAGGCTGTAGCAGGGAGCTCCTCAGCTAAAGCCAGGGCTAGAAACTGGCATCTGTCTGGAAACTGGGCTCACACTTCAACCATGTGTACGTTCAGCTACTGAAACACGCTGCCAAGTATGGCAGCGGACTTGCCATCACTGGACATTTTAAGTTGAGAATAGCTTTTTTCCTAGCAGGATGAGTCTAGCACAAAAGAGAGGTGCTGCAAGAAGGTCCCACGGCTTGTGTAAGCAACATGCCAGATGAAAGGAGTCCCTTCTTGCTGTGATACCCAGAGGGATTTTCTGGGATGCTTCTCTCGAGGAGTGTGCTGGGCAGGGGTGTGCATGGGCACAGCAGCAGTGTGGGGCACTGGCACAAGGGTTCGGGCACCTCTATGTTGTGTTAGTGGAGTCTGCAAGCACAAGGTACTCTTTCTGCCCACCCTTTCTATCCTTCTGGTACCAAGATGGTCTCAGCAGAACCAGTAAAAGATGCTGGAGGGTAAACTCTGGCGCTGCTGTACGCAGCCAGCCTCCCAGCAGGCTGCCTGGGGGAGGTCAGTGTGCTGCAGACAGAACCAGCCAGCCTCCCAGCAGGCTGGGGGAGGTCAGTGTGCTGCAGACAGAAAACAGCCCTCAGTGCTCCCTCAGCTCCTGAGCAAAGGTCCTTTGCAGGCCAGAGCTGAGTTTTAGCTGGTGCTTCACAAGTGGGGAGTGGAGTGGGGCAACAGGACAAATTTCCAGCTGAGTAAATAGCTCAGCGGCGAGCAGTGCAGTGTAAATCATCCTCTCGCTCACTCTGGAGTGGGTGTAGGATCGGGAGCCTTGCAGGTGGCTGTGTGCTGCCTTGAAGACACCAGGTCTTGTTTTTGACTCTCTCAGATCACGCAGTTCCTTGGGTAAATTGTAAACTCTTTCACTCATCTTATCTTATCTTATCTTCCCATAGAGTTATGGTTGTCATTTAACCGCAGGTTTTATCTGAAGTTCTGCACAGCTGAGGAATGCAGTAGGACTTGTACTGCTCTATTGCCCTTGTGCTGACGGAAGGACCTCCAAGTGCCAAGTGTCCTACACGGGGAGGGAGCAGACCTGCATCGCTCGGGAGTGGGGCTGCCAATTTACTGGGACAAAACGGCTCCCAAGGGCAGGCATGATGAGCTCTGCTGCTGTTTTCACCCGAGGTGGCAGGGAAATTGAGCATTTGCCGTTACTCTAGTGGGACAGTTGATGCAGGTGGAGCAGGCACCTGCACGAAGACTTGTCCAAGGTGGGTTTGAAGGTGTTACAGAGGTGCTGGTGGACTGAGCCCTGGTCTCATCTCCATGGCTGTGAAGCAGAGAGGGGGACACGTGTCTCTGTAGCCTGGGTGCTAGTGATGGGATAGAGTTGGGATGTAACCCAAAGAGGAATGAGCATGCAAAGTGTGTCCCATTCTTCTGAGACCCTGGGACCTACCGTGCCTGAACAGCATTCAGGGATCACACATGGCCAGTAGCTTTCTTGAGCACATGGGGTTTGCTGTGTGCACAATGGTGTATTCGGTACACCAGATGCAATGTGCCGGGCTTGCTGTAGAGGCGGTCCACTTCATGCAATGGGAACAACCAGGATTTCCAGATAAACATCAAGTTGTGCGGTGACAGGTTTTCTGCCTGGAAGAAGGGAAGTTTCCAGGGAACAGCAGCTCTGTGCTCCGCGCCCAGCTCCCTGCAAAACACGGGCTCACTCCTCATCTCTCTGCTTTCCTCCATGGTTAGCTGGAAGGCTCTGCTGTAGGGAAACAGCTGCTGATAATTGCATTGGGAAGAGGTTCAGTGCCTCACACAGGGCCATGGATTGCACAGGGTGTATCAGGGCTGTTGCTTGGAAAGGGAACACCTGAGTGGTGAGACGAGAAAAGGAGGTGAGGACAGGACATGTTGGGATGAACATCTGGTGGAGACATAGTGAGAGAGCAGAGAGTAGACATCTGCTCAGTGCAGAGCAACATCAGTCTCACTCAATGATGCTTGGGCAGCCTGCACTGCCCCATGGGTGGAAAGCCGCAGAAATCCCCTTGGCAGAGATCTGGGCAGGTGGAGGAGTGGGGGTCTCAGCGCTGGTGCCTCCTGCATCCCAATCTCCAGACTCTGCGGAGAGGAGCAATGGGCAGCCTCCTGGAAATGAAGAATGGTTGAAAGAATCATATTTCAGTGCATAATGCAACTGCCCGGTGTAATGCCACTGCCTAAATGCAGCCCAGTTCTGTATATGGTCTGCAGGGCTTGGAAACTCTTGCAAATAAAAGCACATGTTGCAGATGCATCGCAAAACCTGCGCCCGGCCAGCCTGCAGCAAGCAGAGCAACGGGCCACAGCCGGCTGGCTGCCGCCGGGCACCGGGGAGGAGGCACGCCATTCCCAGGGAGACCTGGGCAGCCGGCTGCTGTGGGCAAATGCACCTGCTATTTGGGGACGCTGCACCCACACTGCGGCCAGCGCAGAGGTGTGTGTTGCTCAGCACAGCCCTGCTCTCAGTCAAGCCAAGGGAGTTAGAAAGGATTTTCTAAAATGCTGCTTTCCAGCACTAATGGCATCATTAATCACTCATTCAGCAGATGGGGATGCTCAGTAGCTCTTTCTGTCTTTGCAGACAAGGTGCGTGATCGGTAAAGAGATGCTTTTGGCCAGGACAGGGGTGGCTGGAGCCTCAGCCTGCCTTGGCTGGTCAAGGACCAGGTGACTGCAGCTGGGGAGGTGTGACCCAGAGAGCCTAAAAATTGCAAAGCTTTGTGTGTAAAGGATTCCTGCTGTACTAATCACGCTTTTGTCCAGGGTACCACACAAGCAACTGTGGTCTTTCAGAGAGCACCTGAATCTCTCCGGGGGAATGGCTTGAGGGTTAAGTTGGCTCCTGTGCAAACGCGGGGCTGAGTGCCAGCAGCACCAGGGAGGCAAAGCCCCTCCGTGATGCAGAGCTGGGGCCAGCAGCCCAGAGCAGGCGGGCAGGTCGCTGTGTGAGCTTTAGTCTGCAAAAACAGCTGAGGGAAACAGCAAGGAGGTCACATGTAGGTGTCTGCTGTCCTGAGGGTTTTATCAGGAAAAGGTGACCCACGTTGTTGACCCTGGGATGTGGCCAGGACCAGAGCATGACCCCCTGAGGCGCAGGGAGGCAGACCCCAAGGCCGGAGTATGCAGGGGGTCAGAATCGCCTCTCCTGGTTTTCAAGTCTCAGAAATGTTGTGTTTGCTTTGAGTGAGTGAACACAAGCCTGGCAGGGACCTGCTGAGCTGCTGGGGCCAGGAGGGGAGGTGATGTCGCAGTAAAACCCGTTTGGCTTCTTGCTCCCACTACGTGCTGAAAAGCTTTATTCTGACCCCCTGGACTTGGGTGGAGACCACCAGCTGCTTCCCGAGCAGCTGGGGAGGTGCTTTGGGCCACCTCTTGGCACAGTGATGGATGAAGAAGCTGCCACTCAATGGCCCAGCTTGGATGTGCCCCAGGCTGGGAGCAGTACAGCCACCTCCAAAACTGGCTTGGTGACAGGAGTGACTCACACCTGCAGGTCACCTGGAGCCGGTGGTGAGCAAGTTGAAGGAGGGGGGGAGCCTGGTGGGGCCAGGGCTGGGGTGCAGGGTGAGAGGGTGGCATCCGCTGCCAGGCGGATGCTCTGCCATGTGTTTTCCGTGCTCCTCTTCCCCAGGATGCGGGAAGTGGACCTGGGCTGCGGGAAGGCTCTGCTCATCAAGGAGAGTGGCGAGTTCCACGCCGTGGGACACAAGTGTCCCCACTACGGGGCTCCGCTGGTCAAAGGTCAGTCTGCATCACATCCTAGGAGGCTAACCAGGGGCATCAAAGTGTTGGCAAAAGACAGCCCGGTGTTCATCCGGCTGTGCTGCTGGGCATGGGGCTGTGCCATGCGACACGCTCAGCATCTTCTTGGCATCTTCTCGCTGGGGGAAGGCATGGGCAGAAAGCTGGGGGTGCACAAACCTCCCGGGAGTACTTCGCCGCAGATCTGGTTTGCTGGTGACCCCAGCTTGCCACTGCTGGTCACAGGGCTGGGGCTTCTTTGGGTGACTTTGAAGAACGAAACGGCATGGGCGCCATTAAATTTGGCTTGTGCTTCATTCTTCAGCTGGAGCTGAACCTCTCTTGGATGGTATGAAACAGCTGCAGCTCACTGTCCCCACTCAAAGCCTGGTTTTATGGGGCTTTTCGTATTGTTCTGTTTATCGGTTCCCAGCCACTGAGGAGTTAAAAAAATGTCTTAAAGGGAAAAAAAAAATCACCTTATGATTTTTCAGGCCACTCAGTCTTAATAAAAGCCACAAAACCACAGCTCCCTGTAAATCAAAATCCTGTTTGTGGGGGAAGGAGGGAGCTTTTTGGGCTGATGGGATCCTTTCAGTAGCAAAAAGAAATGTTGCTGATGTTATTGACTGAAGTGGGATGAGGTACAGTGGTTTCCCATCTTGGTGCTTAAAAATAGCATCCTGGCATTTTCTCAGCATGGGCTTCAGGCAGGTCCTTACCCAGAGTCGGAGTAATGGTAGCAGGCAGTGCTGGCCCAGCTGCGTGCTGGAGAAATGCATCACCCAGACTGGGGGTGGGGGGCATTTTGCTAGAGGTGGGATCCTGAGGAAGACAGCAGAGCATCCTGCTGAGTGCCCTCTGGGCATTGCTGGCCCAGCAGCAGTGCTGGGTGCCGGCAGCCATGCTCTCAGCCCCTCGCCTGGGTCTAGCATCCCGCTGAGCAGGGCAGAAGAGCCCCACGCCGCTCCAGTGGCCAACGAAGGTGAGAGCCTGCCTGCCTGTCAGAGACCTGCGGGCGCATCCCTGAGACTGGCCGCTCGCACAGGGATCTCGTTGGGGAATACAGGACTTGCTGCAGAAGTAAGTGCAGGGGCTGCCCCGGCGTCCCCACATGTGGTGGGTGACGAGATGTGGCACTGCTGTGCCTCAGCGAGCGAAGGCACAAGCTCAGGGCCGGTCCGGCATGGCCAAATTGTAGCCGTTCGCTCTGCCCTGGTGTTGTGAGCCAGCTCTTTCAGGCGGGGAAAGCCAAAGTCCAAGGTAGCAGCCTCTGAGCAAACACTTGCGAGGAGTGAACTCGTGGCTTTGGGCATGCCCCGTGCTTTTCTGGCAGTGTGCAGACTCCTTGCTGTGTCAGGATCTGCTCTGAAACATGCTTGCTCTAAATAAGTGATGCTCTGCTTGAGGCACTGCTTGCTCCAGGTGCTACTGGGGCTTGTGGAGGTGACTACGAGACCCTGGAGACTGCAGCCCCAGGCCCTGCCGGAGAGTGAGATTATATTCCAGGCAGAGCAGACAGCTTCGGAGCTGTGCTCAGAGGCGCTGGAAGGGCACTGTCAGCGAGGGCATTTTCGATGGGATCCCTCATACAGGATCCCAGTTGGTAACTGTGTTCACCCTCTATCCCAAACGGCTGGACCAGTCCCATGTGCAAGTTAAGATAACTCCACATCAAGTAGCCAAGATGCTGTTGACCATCCAGGTCCACAACAGCTGCCATGTGTCCTGTAAGAGCGGTGACACCTCTGGGTAAAGGAGGAGTGTCACGGGGACATGCTCGCAGAGTCTGAACTTTGACTGTAAGAGAGGTGACACATGGGCGTGGGTGACACATTTTACTCTGGGTAAAGGAGGAGTGTCACGGGGACATGCTCGCAGAGTCTGAACTTTGAAGCTGCTCTGCGTGGAGCAGCACAGCTCCGGCTGCTGCAGGAGGACCTGGGCAGCAGCCTTCAGCCTTCAGGAGGTCAGCCTCACTCAGCAGTGGCGTTCTCGTTGTGAAGAAGCTGAGGAATCCACCATCACCAGGACAGCAGGAGGGAGACCTGGCCTCTGCCATCCTTGCCCTGGCCAGGTCACGGCAGCTCGACCTCAGTGGGCTGCGGGCAGGGACGGGAGGCAGCTGCAGGGCAGCACCAACTCTGCTCTGCCGTGTTTCCTGCAGGGGTTTTGTCGAAAGGAAGAGTTCGCTGTCCCTGGCACGGAGCTTGCTTCAACATCGGCACAGGCGACATAGAGGACTTTCCTGGCTTGGACAGCTTACCCAGGTTCCAGGTGAGACCTTCGTTCTTGCAGCGGCAGAGGAAATCACAGAATCACAGCATGGTTTGGGTTGGAAGGGACCTTTAAAGATCACCTAGTCCAACCCCCCTGCCGTGGGCAGGGACATCTTTCACCAGATCACGCTGCTCAAAGCCCCGTCCAACCTGACCTTGAACACTTCCAGGGATGGGGCATCCATAACAGCTCTGTGCAATCTGTTCCAGTGCCTCACTACCCTCATCGTAAAATGTTTCTTCCTTATGTCCAATCTAAATCTACCCTTTCTTAGTTTAAAGCCATTCCCCCTTGTCCTGTCGCAACAGGCCCTGCTAAAAAGTCTGTCCCCATCTTTTTTACAGGCCCCCTTTAAGTACTGACAGGCTGCAATAAGGTCTCGCCGGAGCCTTCTCTTCTCCAGGCTGAACAACCCCAACTCTCTCAGCCTTTCCTCATAGGAGAGGTGTTCCATCCCCTGATCATTTTTGTGACCCTCCTCTGGACCCACTCCAACAGGTCCGTGTCTTTCTTATGCTGAGGGCTCCAGAGCTGGATGCAGGGCTCCTGGTGGGGTCTCACCAGAGCAGAGCAGAGGGGCAGAATCCCCTCCCTCGACCTGCTGGCCACGCTGCTTTGGATGCAGCCCAGGAGACGCTTGGCCTTCTGGGCTGCGAGCGCACATTGCCGGCTCATGTCCAGCTTTTCATCCACCAGTCCCCCCAAGCCCTTCTCGGCAGGGCTGCTCTCAACCCCTTCATCCCCCAGCCTGTATTGATACCGGGGGTTGCCCTGACCCAGGTGCAGGACCCTGCCCTTGGCCTTGTTGAACTTCATGAGATTCACATGGGCCCACTTCTCCAGCCCATCCAAGTCCCTCTGGATGGCATCCCGTCCCTCTAGAGTATCAACTGCACCAGCTTGGTGTCATCCGCAAAATGGCTGTTTGCATTGGGATAAGCATGCTCTTTGAAGGTGTGGAGCAAACATTTTCTAAGCACATGCTGGGGTGGCCAGTGGAGAGTAGCACCTCACCCAGCTCTCCTTCCTCCCTGCAGCTCCCCTTGCATCCACCCACCGGCATCAGGCATGTCGTGGGAACCTGAGGGTAGAGGTGCACAGTCTGGGAGGCCTCTTGAGCTGGAGTGGGGTGGGACTGAGAAACCAGCCGTAAGCCTGAGATAAAAATCAGGTTTTATACCGACCATTGGTGCATAGTTGATAAGAGACAGGAAACGTCCCACAGCCTCGAGCTGGGACGAGCCCTGCCATGGCCTGAGCTCCTCTCGCAGGAGACCTGGTGAGATTTCTGCTCTGTTTGTTAGTTGTTGCACAGAGTTAATCACCCTCTTCATGCCGGAGGCACTCACTGTCCTGCAAACCACTGATGTTCTTTTGCCCTCAGGTGAAGATTGAGAAGGAGAAGGTGTACATCCGAGCAAGCAAGCAGGTGAGGTGCCACTGGCATCCCAAAATCAAGGCCCATGCTTTTGCTTTTTGCTCTGTGTGCATGGGGGTGGGGGGGAAATGCTTTTCTTTGGGCTCTCTGGCAGAGGAAGCAGTGCGTGAACAGAAGGGTGCATGAACATCCAACATGGGTAAACCAAAGGTCCACCTAGCCCGGTCCTGTCTCAAGCAACAGCCCGAAGTTCATACGGGGACACAAGTGGAGCAGGGCAGAGGTGTTGTGTCCCCATCCCGTCCTGCCTGTGCTCCCCCAGCCTCCCTGCAGCTGCCCGACACCTGAGATGGGGTGTCCATGGATTCAGGAGGTCTTCCTAGGTGTTTGTCCTGAACTTGTCCTATATTACCTTAAGCTCATAGCAACTTTTAATTTAGTTGGCCCATGGAAACAGGCCTCTTCCACCAGCCTTTTGGCCTTGTCTGCTGGGTCTGAATGTGGCACGGTGATGACAGAGGTCATCTGTGCTCCCTCTTGAGCCCAGACATCAGCTCCTTTTGCTGGAGAGGAACCTGGTGCGTGGGCAGGGAGGGCTCTCATCGCCCCAGATAGGATGCAGAATGAAGCCCATTCAGGCCACTGCCATCTTTCTTTTCATGAAAAGCCTTCTTCTGATGCGCATTTGCACATACACATGTGTGAATCCAGTGGCTCAGAACCAGCCGGACCCTTACAGCACTTGGGTTAGACCCAGACAGGTCACCTGAATGGCAGCACTTCTACTTCAGCTGATTTGGGTGGGATGTGATGAGGAGGGTTGAGCCTGTTCCCTCTACCAGAAATGGATTTTGGCCTCCAATGGCATCAGAGGATCTGTGCAGCAGGGCTACAGTGTCATAGGTCCTTGGGTGTGCTCTGGTAGGTTGGACAAGCCCGTCATCTTCTTTGGATATCAGAGGTGTACAAGCTCTGCTCAGGTGCAGGATAAAGTTCCTGATAGGACTTCTGCATTTCCATCTCACCTGTTGGTTGCAGAATTGCACAATAACACACCTGGGCTGCTTTTTCTATTTTTTTTCCCCAGCTCTGTGTACCTGGATGAATTTGCAGAAGATGATGGATTTATTTTTCTCTTGTGCCTTGTAAGGGGGTAGTGCACTAGACGGTGGAAAGGTATTTGGATGAGCATGGGTTTGGAGTGCTCGTGGGGTACAAGGGTGCAGTGGTTCCCTTTCTATCCAAGCTGTTTTATGACAATAGTGTAGTCATCCCCATTCCTGCCCAGCTACCCAGGTTAAAGCTGAGAAAAGATAATGACTTTTCTTCTTGTTGGTGGTGGCATAGGCTCTTCAGACACAGAGGAGGACAAAGATGATGGCAAAGTGCATCTCCTTGAGCAACTATAACCTGAGCAGTACCAACGTGCTGATCATCGGTGCAGGTATTGGGTGGTATGTGCTGGGACCGCCGTGTGTGTCCCCTCCCGGGTGTCTGTGTGCCGTGCACCTTCTGTCACCCCTCCTGCATCCCTCCCTGTGCCAAGGGTCAGACCAGAGGGTCTTCCTGGGCCTTTTTGTCCTAGACACTAACGGTCCAAAGGTGCCCTGTGCCTCTGGTCTGTGGAGCTTTGTAGTTCCCTGTCACAGTCCTTTGTAGTGGGTGTCCTGAACCCTCTTCCCTCTACACCCTCCCCAGATACATCAGTAACCCCTGATTTCCACAACTGGTAAGTGTAAAATCCTCTCAGGTGTTCCTGTGATGTGGATACACCTTTTCCTCTTGGAGCCTGCACATCTCTGTCTCATCCCATTGCAGCTGCCTGCAGCTCCAAAGCTCTTGCCTCAAGGTGCTTCTCTGAAGATAAATTCTTCCATCTTCCCAGAAAATACCAAATCCCTGCATGAAATAGCAAAGCTGCCAAGCTATCTTTTCTTATCGCTTGTCCCAGCTCCATTTGTGTAATACAATTTTTGTAGAAAGCCTGATGGAGTGAATCCCATCTACCGAGTTTGCCTGTTTCTGGAATGGGTTGGACGCTAGGCTGGACCATGTCATGGTGAAACGGAGGATGGGAGGAGGACACAAGGTGTCTGGTGTTGGACCTGGGGCTGGGAGGGAGTAGCTGCTCCTGGCACATGGGTTGTTCTTACTTGATTACAGCCCCCAGGTCACCAGATCCAAGCTGTGGAAATGGGGAGCACACGGCGATCTCTTGCTCCTGCCATCTAGGTTGCAGCTTGCAGCCTGAGCAGAAGGGAAAACCAGCCCGGCTGGCTTTTTTCCCTTGCTGCTGGGTAACATTTTTCCCTTCCTCGTGCCCCTGCTGTTTGTTGACTGAAAGGCAGGGTGTGACACTGCTGCTCCCCGAGGTCAGCTGGGCTGTCCTGGTGTGCGGCAAGGCTGGACAGTCATCAAATCCTCAGCAAGGTGACTCCACAGGCAATGTTAGCCATTGCTGAAGGAACTTTCTCAGGCTTGACCAGCTAAATTTACAGGGCTATTAAAGACCAAGGTCTGTTCTCGTGGACGGGAAAGGAGATTTCAAAGCTGGGGTTGTGAGGAAGAAGTGTTGGGAAGAGACTACCCATCCAGCCCTGCATCGAGGACCAAGATCCAGCTGTGCCCAGCAGAGCTGAGGGCAGGCGACCGCGGCCCCTTGCTCATGTGAGCGGCATCCTGGCATCAGTGCAGCAGCAGTCCTGGCTCAGCATGCTCCAGGCAGCGTGCACGGGGCGTCCACCCACCCACCTCTTCTTCCACTGTCCCCCGCCTTTGGGTGCATTTTGTTAACGGACCAAACCACGATACTGTCCAGGTCCATCTTCTTTCATTGGTATTACAGAAACTGTGGCCTTTACAACACTCATCGAGTGAGGCTTCCTTGGTTGAGAAGAGACTCAGGACTTCTCACTTGAGCTCTCAAGTCTCACCAGTTTGGCCAGGGAAGAAGGGACATGCCCATCAGACTGTGTGGCTGCAGGGGGACAGCGCGCCCCAAGGCAGCTTTTTGTTTGATTTAGCCTTTTTTCTGTGTTTAAAAACAAGCAAACAAAAAGACTTCAAAGAAATTGCATGCAAAATCCTCCACAGTGAAACATGCAACCAACACTTCAGCCGTGAAGGAGGGAGCACTGAACGCTCCCTGCCCTCCGTGTTCGGCTGTAAATTCACCAGGAGCTGAGTGCGCAGAGGGGAAGCTGCAAGACCCTTCCTCGACTAGGGGAGTGCAAGGGTCTGAGTGGCCGCCCATGCCCCTGAGCTTGTGAGAGGTGTGTAGGCGTTGGCAGCCCTCCTCAGGTGTGCTCTTTGTGGGTCTGTGTGAGTTTAGGGACAGACAAGTCCCTCAGAGGATTAATGTCACGCTCCACAGACAGAGGGTCCCTCCTCCTGCCTGGTGCATCCACCCCAACCGGCTTCCCCTGCAAGCTGTTTGACTTGGGCAGGGCCGTGAAGTAAGGCCAGGGCTAGTGGAGATGGTGATTTTGGAGACAGCCCCGGTGGGGTTTAGGAGCAAAGGGTTCAAACCTTCAAATGCCCCATACGCACGGCTGCCGCCGGTCTTCCTTCTCCCTTAGGGGCAGCTGGACTGGTCTGCGCAGAGACCTTGCGCCAGGAGGGCTTCTCGGACAGGATTGTGATGTGCACGATGGACCGACACTTGCCCTATGACAGACCAAAGCTCAGTAAGGTTTGTATCACTTTGGGTATGTCACATTCCTCCCCCATTTTAAAAATTGCCTTAGGACCTTTCCCCACCGTTATTCATTGCAGCAGCATGTTTCTTCTTCCTTATTTGTCCTGTCTCTGTTTTCCCTTGAATTTTCTTTTCTGTTGGTGACTGAAATATGAAACACAGAAGAGGAGTTGTTCAAACTCTGAACTAAGAGTTCTCCAGCACGGAAACAAGGGCGTTCTTCACAGGTCTGGCAATAGCTGTCTTGGCCAGTTCGTACCTGGATGGATCTTCTTATTATGTTTCCGGATCAAAATCTTTAGGGCAGTGAAATGGGGCATGTGAAAAAATTGTATTGTCTACCAGGTTTTTTAATAGTGTATGGTTCTTACTGCCCAGTGATGCTCCGTGCCATAATCATTATGATTATCGGTCATCATCACAACTTGGTGACTTGATGGCAGTGCAAAGATCACTTTTTCTGGCACACATCCCGTTTTGCATTCCAATTTGTAGACACCGGATGATCTTCTAATCACATTTTTTATTACTGATTCCTGAGCCTTACTTGATATCAGACAGCAACTCAGGCTGGACAGCAGCGTTTGATCTTGAAGCTTGGAGATACCGTAAGAACAGGCAGTATATGTATTCCCCTTTATGTCAGGGATGCTTCCCTATGGGGGCTGGTACTCTACAATCACAGCACCTAACTCTGCTTCCAGCCCCAAGGCAAAGTGATTTTCAAAGGAAGGCAAATATGCATGTGGCTTTTTGAGAGCATTCAAGCCATTTCTGTGCTTGGACAAGACCTGTTTGGGGTGAGGAGCAGCTGGCTGAAACCTGCATCCAAGAGTCACAGAGGTTGGGCTGGGGAGCTCGGAGAAGCTCGCAGTCCCTGTCCCAGCCAGGCAAGCTCTCTGAAACACTTATCCCCTCCGTGTGAGTCTTAGACTGCCTTTTCCACTCTCCGTTAAATAGTAAGAACATCTCACATGCCAGAGATGTTATGCATGCTTTGTTAAACTCTCCACTAAACAACTCTGGATGTAGTTGCTTTTGGAAGGTGCACAAAGCCCAATGGAAGAGAAGGCAGAATTTTTGGGAACAGGCTAGAAAAAAAGGGGATTTTTCTTAATCTTATTGTGAGTGGGACTAACCCTGGAAAGAGCCATTAGAGGAGGAGCACGTAAAGCTGTAAGCAGCAGACTTCTTGTCTCCTGAAACTGCAGCATTGCCCTTCCTCTGCCTTGCTGAATGCCTGTTATGAATCTGTCCCGAGGTCCCGCCGGACTGTTCCTCTTTGTGCCCTTTGGACCATGCAGCTCCCTGGTGTGCTGCAACATTCCCATTACCGTCTCCGGAGCACCGAGCAGCAGCAAAACCCATGGTGGTTGTGCACTGCTCTGCGCTGCCCTTCGTGCACACCAGTGGGGGGGGGCCACCTCTCCCGAGCCGTGGGGTCAGACGTTCCTTTCTGTAAACATTGGGTGTTTAAAGAATTTGCAGTAAAACCTGTATGACCCTGCACCTGCCTCAAGTCCTAAGATACAGGTCTCTTCTGAGCACAGCGTTATCTGAAGTCACGGTAAGGGCAGGGCTCATCCCAGCCCCTGACCGAGCCACCTCCAGGGAGAAGGACCTTGCACATCCATCCCTGGGGGCAGATGGTGAAGCCCTTGATTCCTGCATCCCCTGTCCCTGTTGGGTCAAGCCCAAACATCATGCCTGTGTGGCACGGGTAGATGCTGCTGCTGCTGCTCAGCGCTGTGCGATATGTCGTTACAGGGCTTGACCGTGGCATGTGTGCGGCCGTGCCCGTCCCTGCTGTGCTGCAGGCAGGGAGGGATGCACTGGAGCATGGAACAGCCTGCACACAGGTCACTTGGTGCTCAGCTTGTTCTCAGCGTATGTCTGAGCAGAATTAGGAGGACAGATGAACTGCGGCTCAAATGTGAGCTCAACCCTGCATGTAAAGATGATGTAGGTCTTACCCAACTGACCAGGGAAGGCTGTGAAGAGCAAGAACCTTTATCTTGCAGCTAAAGATGAGCAGATATGGGCCACATGCCCCTGCTTCAGCTTTTGAGGGAACTCGTGCTGCGTAACTTGGGTGGTTTTGAAAGTGTTGCCCTTGCTGTGTTAATGCTGATTGTTCTTATTGCTCTTTTAGCTTCCATTTCCCCTGGCAACTGGTTGTTTTCCAAATAATGGGGCTTTTCTTTTGCTCCTATGAACTTGTGTGTGTTATGAGGAGCTGCAGTTAGAGCTGCTTTGCAGACACTCAGAAGCACTTGCTGTGCTCCTGCCTTAGCCGGTCAGTGCCAGCCCCGCACCGAGCGGGCAGAGGAGGAACCAGAGCCCAGTCCAGCACCTTGTGATGACTTTCACTTGAACAGGCTTTGATTCCAGCCCCTGTAGAGCAACTCTCTTAATCCATGCCATAAGGACTGACTTCAGACTACCGCTGACTTGTGTTGGTAACAGGCATTTCTCCATTCGCCTGTTCAACCCACAGCGGTTGACAGAAAAATGGCTTTTTTTGCAGTCGATGGATTCCCACCCGGAGCAGATAGCCCTGCGCCCCAAGGAGTTCTTCTGCACCTACGACATCGAAGTCCTGACCGAAATGCAGGTAAGGAGAGTCCTATGTGTATCTGCAGGCCGTCTGCTGCATGTGCTGGTAGGCAAGGGCTGTGTTTAGGAGATGTGGCAACTGTCTCTGTTCTTGGCTCACTGGATGCCGTTGCAGAAACGTTGGGTCTCCCCCAGCCCCCCTGTTTTATGCCCCAGAGCGCAGGTTGCCTGTGGTTGTTCAAAACCACAGTTAACGCGATTCCTCCCGTGGCAGGAAGGACACCCCGTGCAAACTCCGTGGTGACCATCATTTCTTGCCTGCCATTTGTGAGCATCCTCACGTGGACCTGGGGTGACCAAACGGCCTCTGATTAGGATAATCAGCCGGCAAGCAGTGCAGACAGTGATGGCTTAAACATTTCTTAAACATTTTATTTATACTGGGAGATCTTAAAGGATTTGTGAAAAGGCAGCTGGTAATATTTAAGGTCTAGGTTGGCTAAGCTGTGGACAGGAACACAGGGGACTAAAACCTAACAGACAGGCGGGTTGGGCTGGGAGCTCAGCATCTGGGATTTTGTCCCTTAACATTATTTAGGGATGATTTCAGGTTGCGGCTGTGGATATCAAGAACAAGATAGCCGTGTTCAAGGATGGATTTAAGATGGAATACAACAAGCTGCTGATAGCGACTGGAAACACGTAAGCTATGAACAAACATTTTAAAGATCAAGAGAAACTGTTTTATCTGAGAATGTGAGGAGCTTGTGCCTGGGGATAAGGGGTCAAATATGGTGGTTGAATTCGGACACTGAATTTGTTTGCAAGAGTGTTTGCAGAAAAGGCAAGGAACACCTATTGAATACATCTGTCTATATCTATATCTATATCTGTATCTGTATCTATATCTAATCATATCTATCTATATGATATCTATCTATATGATATATATCTGTATCGTATATATCTATATTGTATATATCTGTACCTCTATCTCTATAAAGCTGTGCTGGGTATGTCTGCTCAGCCAAAGCTGAAAAGCCTCCGTGTCACCCAAGAGTTGCCCAGAAAGCAGGTAACCACCAGACGCGGGGGCTGGTGGGACGGCTGCGGGATTTGCTACCTGGGTGTTTCATGGTCAGCGTCAAGGTCAAAAGGGTGTTAACAAAAAGTACCCACTGAAGCAGTCGGGGTGTGTGGGCGGTTTGGTGTTAAAGAAACTGATAGAAAACTGAGATTTGAAAAGGTGTAGGAATTTGCCAGCAGCACCCTAACGCTGCGCTGTTCCCTGGGGGCCGGCTTGAGAGCGTATGGGAGAGACTCAGGAAAATCCCACTGAGTTCATCATCTTAGAATATTAAAATTAATGCCCAGGACCTTGAACGTATTTTCTTTAACAAAAGCCTCCAAAATGGACGTATCCTGAATTTTTTTGAGAGATCATTTTTGCCGCATTGCTGCTCTTTTCACCCCTCAGTAATACTCAACCCTGACAATCAGATAATTCATCCATCTGAATTTCCATCTTTCGTTTCCTAACAGCCTTTAAGATCTTTCTCGACAATGAAAGCTTAATGCTTCTCTGTTGCAGCCTTAATTAGGTGTTGCTGTTGCCCCAGCCTAACAGACCCCTTTGTGAGGCTTGCCCCCAGGAGGGAAGTTTTCAAGACTGAAACCTGGTCCAGCCGTAGGGAAAGGCAGTAGCGATGTGCCTGTCCTGCTCTGCACAGCTGCTGCTGGGGTGCAGAGCATCGCCCGAGACCGGCATCGTCCCTAGCGCCCTGGAAGTAGCGGGTTGGTTTGTTTTCAATAGGGGATTTGTCAAAATTGGCACTATAAGATGAAAATGAGGCATCCTGGCTCCCTTTCTTTGTGCTCCTAACACCAAGGCACAAAATGAAGTAGGAGAAATGCAGCCCCTGCAAAGTTTATCATCCGGGGAAGGGATCCTGTGGAATAGCCGGAGCAGGGACTCCCGTTGCAACCTTGTGTGTGACCAATAACAGCAACAGCCCCACCGAGTGCTAATGGCTGGTGCTGGGGTGTGCAGTGCCACAGCCAAAATGCTGTCTGCACCAGCCACCTAATTAGGTTCAAAAGAGGATCAAGCCTTTGGCAATAATTTCAAAATCCTTATGCATAAGCTCCAGGTACACCAGGTAAATGTTTTTAAGGTACCTAAATTATTTAGGATCGTCTGTCTGATTTCCAGATGTGAGTCGGGTATGCAGGGGGCATATATTTAAAAATATATAGGCTCCAGTAAGTGCATGGGGAGAACACGATTAAACTGCTACAGCACGAGCAGTGTGCCCCTAGGAACGTATAGTGGAACCTGCATCTGCAGAGGCTTATGAAACTTTCAATATCTGGCTCCAGAGCGTCTGCTGGAGGACGGAGTGAGTTTTCTGTGTCCCATTAAGCTTCTGAAAATTTTACAACATGCCAGCAGTTAAGCACAAGCTTGCAAAGCAGTACCCATCCTGTGCTGTGCTGCGTTGCCCCAGAAGGGAGCTCACCCCAGCCCCACGGGTACACCGGTCCACGGATGGGGACGGGGGCGGCTGCCGAGCAGCCCCTGCTGCGCCGGCGTTCGCGGTCGTGCTCTGGCTGTTGTCCACCAGCATTTGGGTTTTTCCATGTTACGTCTCCAGCCCAGAGAAAGGTGAAAAAAGGAAAGGCTGAGATGCTGCTGGAGCCCTGGAAAGGGGGTCTGAAGTCCCGATTGCCACCATGGGGTCAAGAAAAGCACCTGTATCACCCTCAACGTGTGTTTTTCAGGCCCAAAGCTCTCAGCTGCAAAGGCAAGGAGGTGGAAAATGTTTTCAACATCCGGACGCCCGAGGATGCCAACCGTGTCGTGAAACTGGCCACGAGCAAGAATGTGGTTATCGTGGGAGCATCCTTCCTGGGTGAGCGCTCGCTCTTCAGGTGTCTGCGTCTCAGCTGTCCACGTCTTCCTGCAGATGGTCCCAGTCCCTCGCCCAGTTTGTCACTGCCCAGTTAGAGGTAACCTCCCCCCCCCCGCCCTGCAAACTGGACCTCGGGGTAGTCCAACCTCCAGCTCCAGGTGGGTGGTAAGGACATCACCTTGCTGAAGAAATTGATTTTACTGAAGAGGCTGGGCCGTTCAGCTTGCACAGACACGGATATTGCTGTCCCAGTCAGAAAAGCATAGGGCAGGTCCAGTACTGGTGCTTGGGTGGTTTCAAATCTGGTGTGTCTGGATTTGGCTTCAGTTGGGAGGGTCTTGTTGGTAGGTGAAAGCCTGTGGGTTTATTTCTCTTTTACTTTCTAGCAGGGTGGTGAATTTTTAAAATACACAGCAAAATCTTATCATTTCTTTGATGTTCCTTCTTTTTGCTTGATATGGTTCTAACAGAATTATTGTCGGTCCTACAAGCCTTAAGCATAAATGGTTATTAGTCAGGGAATTTGTTATAAAATGTTCAGTATTTGTTTTTCTTCTTTTTTAAAAAAATTTCCTGTTTTAATGGTTCAGTCAATCCCATCTACAGAAAAGCATGTGGTGTGTGGGGGCCAATTGCAAACTGCAGGTCATCGAAAAGATCCATTTCCAAAAAAACCTCATAGATGGAAAAATGTCTTGGTGAAGGTTCCCATGCAATTGCCAGCACCAAACTTGTCCCGTTCTGATCGGAGAAAACAGCTAGTGACAAGGGCTGTTTTCAGCCCGCAGCTCATTACCTCTGCTGAGACAGTCACAGCCGTAACAGGAAGGTTTCCCTCATCTGAGGTCCATTGCTCCAAGTGCTACGGCTTCCTACAGCATTTTGGGACTTCATCATGGCCGGTTCCTCCCTTCGGTCTTTGAAACCTGCATCTAAGAACAAATTGCCATAGATCATAAATCTCACCTGAACTGGTGTGGTCCCTTGTGGCCGCCAGGTCTGGTGGCACACCAGATCTCCTAGTAGAGCAGCTCCAACCTCCCTAGCCAGGAGCGGGCAAGGCTGCTCCTCCGCTGCGGCCAGCGCCGGGGACGCAGGGCAGCACTGGGGGGATTCCCGCAGCCGCTCGGACCTGCTTCTGTTCTCCAGGGATGGAGGTGGCCGCCTACCTCGCGGAGAGGGCCCACTCGGTGTCCCTGGTGGAGCTGGAGGAAGTCCCCTTCAAGAAGTTCTTTGGGGAGAGGGTTGGCCGCGCTGTCATGAAGGTGACCTCGCTTTCCCATCCGGGGGGTGGTTTTGGTGACAGAGCGGGTTCTGCTTGTTTCACTTATTGCACTAATTAATTCGTTATTTGACGTTTATTGATTAAGCTGTGATGGTAGCAGTCACTAGAAAGAAAGACCGGGCTGCGTCTTCTCTGTCGTGGTCCACGTGCTGTAGAACACCTTCTTCTGGACACGTGTTGGGGACGGAGGTGGTGCTGACCCCCTTTGCAGCGTGGGTCGAAGCGAGCCCAGAGGGTGGGCAGGGCAGTGCAGGGAGCAGAGGGACACCAGGAGCGGGGAGGTTCAGGGTCCTGATGTCCCCTGCTCTGTCCCATGTCCCCCCTCCAGATGTTTGAGAGCAACAGGGTGAAGTTCTACATGCAGACAGAGGTGTCGGAGCTGCGGGAGCAGGAGGGCAAGGTAGGGTGCGGGCAGGGGGTCCCCGGGGGCACCGCCACGGCATCCCCCCAGGGCTGCCGTTCCCTTTGCCGCTGGGGTTTTGCCCTCTACTCTTTCCTAGCCCCTGAAACTCATATTCCTGGATTTAGCCCCCAGGAGCAAACGTGCTCCAGTGCGGTGTGTGGGGTGATTTCATTGCTCCCACCCTCCTCCTGCTGCCGTTATAAGGAATTATGGTCAATTTGCATGTCAAAAATGAAGCAAGCTGCCAGCTTGGCTTGCTGCTGCTACAGGGTGGGGGTTTTTTTGTCCCTAAATAACCGTGATGTCCCCCCGCGTCTCATGCAGCTGAAGGAGGTTGTGCTGAAGAGCGGGAAGGTCCTGCGTGCCGACGTGTGTGTCGTCGGTGTTGGTAAGGGGCCATTGCTGCGGGTGCAGAGCCCGGCGGGCTGGCGGTGCTTCGCTCGGTGGAGGGGAAGCTGGAGGGGATGTGGCAGCGACGGGTCCCCGGGGCTGGGTAGCTGGGGCTGCTGGCAGTGATGTGCCAGCCCCGCTCAGCTGCCACACATGAGTCTGCACAGAAAAGCTGAAAAAGGCCTTTCTAGAGCCTCCACCCCAAAATGCAACTGAAAATATATTTGGAATACAGTAATGGTTTCGGTTTTTCCAGAAAAAAAACCCATTCAAACCAATTTCATCCTCTCAAGTTGTTTTTTTTAAAGCCTCCCCTAACTGATTTTTTTTCCCCCTCTTCTTTTTTATTGCTGCTGCTGCCGTAGAAGAGGGTATTTTTGTCCTTTACACCTGGGGGAAAAAAAAATCCCATTCTCACTCTATAACTTTTCAAAATGTTGCGGACTGGAAGAATCACAGAATTAGTTTAATTCTGCTTTTGTTGTTTTATTGACTACTCTGATTTGTGAAGGCTAGAGGAAAAAAAAGAGCAAAAAAAGAAAATGAAAGCTGAAGAAAAGGTACAGATTGTGGGGGAGGCAGAGGAGCCCTGTCTGGCAACCCGAAGGCTCCCTTTTAAATATATTTTTTTTCAAAATATCTATAAAAGAGAAGTGGATTGAAAATTATCCTCAAGCATTAGAAAAAGGTGGTGGGCACGTTACAGCGGTGCACTGATGGCTTGGAGAGCGGTGGGAACCCCGGGGGTGCGGAGGGTGATGTAGTGAGAGTAGTGGGGGCTCTGTAGGGTGCCTGGCTCCGCTCCCCGCTCCCGGAGCAGCCCGCTGCCTGTCCCTTGGGGCAGACGGCTTGTCTGGGCAGGGGGGAGACCTGCTGGCCTTGGGGTCAGCCCCCTGGGGCTGCGGGGACGCCCGGCTACCGTGCCGGCAGCCCTTGCCTTCTCCCGCAGGCGCAGTCCCAGCGACGGGCTTTCTCAAGCAGAGCGGCATCAACATCGACTCCAAAGGCTTCATCGTGGTCAACAAGGTGAGCCTGGGAGGCAGCCCCCGCCGGGAGGGAGAGCAGGAGGAGCTGAGTCTGCTCTCCTTCGAGATGAGCTTCCCTGGGGCTCCAAACTGCTGTCGCAGGGGCGTTTCATCCGCCGAGATGCTGAGAGCATCACACTGGAGTGCCTGGGACCCCCCTGCAAGGGAGGGGTTTGCAAATCCCAGCCCTGGATGCTGTGGCTTGGGTCTGGCTCTGAGCTCTCCTGGAATGGTGTGGATATTTTGGGCAGAAAGAAATGGGGAAAGATCCACCTTTTCAAGGATCCCAAAGGATCTCATCTTTCCTCCCCACCACCGGTGACTCCGATGGGAGTGGTGTTGGTACTGATGGGTGCTGTGTGCCGTGAGTGAGGAGCGTGTCGGGGGGGCTGGGGCCCATTGCCACCCACCCCTGCGCTTATTGCTCATACATGCAATAAGCCAGGCTCCATTTGCAAACACCGACAGACCCTAGTCTTCTAAGAGGGGCTCCAGGACACCAGCCCGTGTCTCATTTTACCGGGTAACCCACTGGCAGAGGGATGCTGTAGGTCCGTGCCTGCGTGGTCTGCTTTGAAAGTGAAGAACGCTAAATCAAATCCCACCTGGGGGTCCCACAGCCGAGCAGAGGTTGTCCATGTGTTCCCGGGGACCGTGGCAGCTCTAGAGCAGTTCCCTGTTCCTGTTCGTGTAGGGTGCAAACCCCACCGATGCACACTTCTGCTTCCACCCTGCAGATGATGCAAACCAGCATCCCCGGAGTCTTTGCAGCCGGTGACGCTGTCACGTTCCCACTGGCCTTGAGGAATAATAAGAAGGTGAACGTCCCTCACTGGCAGATGGCCCATATGCATGGTAGGTGCTTTTCAGTCCCTTCGCTTTGCAACAGCAAATTGCTTACGGAAAAGAGCCTTTTCTGGATCCCCGGGAAATTTGCAAGCCCTCTAGCGAGAGAATGAGACAACTGCCAGCGGGGGAACTGGGTAGTTGTATTAAACATTTTGAAGCATGTATATTTTATCCTGTCCGATATGCCTTCGTTTGTCAGCCTTCTTGACGTGCATTGCCTAGTGTCCTCGTTACAAACAGAGAGGTGCCCAGGGACAGGCTTTCTCATACGCCGTGTGCTCCCTGGCATCTGCAGTCGCCGCAGGAGCCTGATCTTCTCCTTGCCCCGGGACACTGAGGAGCTCACATCCTAATGTTAGCTCGGGCTCACATCCCCAGCTGGGCTGCCCACGCTGCCGGGCTGGCCCAGGAGCATGCTGCAGAGCTAAGACCCTTCTCCCCTTCACACCAGCAAGCCTGGAAACCCTGACGTGATCGGCTGCCCTTGAGCTTTCCAAGGCCACAACCCCGTGAGGAGGTTGACCTCTGGGTGGGTGCCCTGGGTGAGAGGTTTTGGAACCACACCTCCAAAGTTAGCCTTTGGACACAGCCCCCTTTAATGCTGGTCCAGACGCGCCTCTGTGGCAGGGACTGTACTCTAACAGTCTCCGTGTCCTCAGGGGGTTTATCCATCCCATCCCCATTTGCGGTGGGAGCTCAGCAAGTTCTCAGCCCTGTCACTGTTGCAGAAGTTGGGTTGAAACAGGCTCATGAGCACATCGTGTATGTCAGTGGAGGTGACGGGTCAGTAGGAGCTGCACTGCCGGGGAGGAGTCCGAGCCCAGCCTCGGACGATGCAATGAGTTTCCTTGTTGGTGCTTGTTGCTGTATGGGTTTTTTTCAGCCTAAGCAGAAGGCCTTGGTTTCCCTGTACTCGGGGACTAGAGATGTTGATGCTGTGCTGCGACCTGAGGGCAGACCACAACGCTTGCCCCGGCGCGGAGCTTCCTCGCTTGTTCTGCTGCTTCTCTCTTCCAGGCCGTATAGCTGCGCTCAACATGCTGGCCCACGGCATGGAGATCAGCACAGTCCCATACTTGTGGACTGCTATGTTCGGGAAGAGCATCCGATATGCGGGTAAGGGGCTCCCCAAGGCTGCTGTAGAGTTTGTGCTGGTGGAGGTGCCCTGGGATAGAGAAGCCACAGCCACCTCCCTTGCTGTGGACCCTCCGCGCCAACCTCTGCCTCAGGTCTGCTTCCCTTCCTGGCTCCTGAGGGCTTTGGTATCTTCTCTGAAACCTGTCTGCTCATGGCTGTGGGGTGCAGGGCCAGAGGGATGGCTGCGGTCACGAGGGATGGCCCAGCACGAACAGGGACAGTCTTGCTGAACTTGCACTTCTCTGAACAAGAAGGGGTGCTTTTTGGTACCCTCATCTTCTGGTGCTGGTCTCTTGGTGACTGCAGGATGCTCTTTGTGTAGCTCTGGATTGAAACGCTCTGTCTTAGGGGCTAGAGCTGGGCCCAGGGCGATTGTTGCTGAATCCACTTCTTCTTCTCTGCCTTCCAGGCCACGGGGAAGGATTCGATGATGTTGTCATTCAGGGAGATTTAGATGAACTGAAGTTTGTGGCATTTTATACCAAGTAAGTGTTTCTCTTCTCCACGTTCCTACACAGGCATTCGTCTAAGCTTGTTCTGCTAGGCTGGAAAATATTTTTGCGAGAGCTTCTGTCAGTCGGTTTTGTTCCTCTCTGGACACTGAGGTTGCAGGACATTAATAAAAGGCCCTAGAGAAATGATGTGCTAAGCGTAAAGCAAGTTAAATTGGTTAAACTAATGTCTCTGCCAGATGTAAGCACTTTGTCTGTTCACATAATATCTGAGAGCAAATAATGGCTTCTATTAATTTGTTGCTGGCAATTCCCATCAAGTATTTCCTTCCCATCTCTTCGCTGTGTTAATGATTTGTGACCAGGACTGGACTGGGAGCTCAGGCATCACCGTTTCTGCTTCTGGTTTGACAAATTAAGCTCAAAAAACTCTTCTGTCTATTAACAAGCTGTGAAGGTTAGCAAGAGTTCAGGAGCTTTTGTTACACCTGTAGTGAAACCCAGCTCTCCCCCAGGCTGGGAGCCTATCTGGGAATATTTTCCTGAGATGTGTTGACAGCCGGGATGTGTTCCCTCTGCTGTTCTTGAGCCACGCTGGCTGTTTAGACTGGCAAGACTGTGCACCATGAATTTATCCCCAAAATATTGCTGCTGTTTATTCTTTTGTTGCCTTTGTCCCATCCCAACCTGAAATCAAGAGCCTCCTCATGCCTGGAGACAGAGGGGATTTCTTCAGGTGCTTTCTAATATTAAGGATGGGGAGAGTGAAACCAGGGAAGCGAAGGTCTGCCCGGCTCAGCAGTCAAACTACTCGGCAGCAGCATTCAGGCAGGGATCAGGAGGGAGCTCTGGGCAGGAGCCAGCTCCTGCTCTGCAGAGATCATCTCACCAGGGCTCGTTGCCCCTCTGTCCCCTGCCCAATGTCCCTCACGGCCTCCCCTCCGCGTCCCCCTCCCCGAGGGTGGGCGCTTGCCCCCATCGCTCCAGGATGGAGCCTGGCAGTTGGATGTGTCCATCAGGCTTGGAGTGGCACAGGGCTCACTTTATCACCCCGTGGCATGAGCCAGCCAGCTCCCCGGTGCTCACCCTCCTTCTCCTGGTGCCTGTGCACCTCGGATAAAAACCTGCTGCAGGCAATGGGGCTCCAGCATCTGCTGGCACCCAGGGGCCCTTTGCACGTCGACGCACCTCTGAGCTCGCTGGCACCTTGGCCAAAATTGCCTAAAAGGGTGGGTTTGTACCAAGGCACCACCTGTGGTGGGGAGAGCTGCTGCAAGGGGACATTCCCCTTCTACAGCCACAGCCACGGGGCTGTCACTCCCCACCCTCTCGATGTTTCGGAGTGCATTTAAATCACATAACTGCCAAAGCAACATTTTAAAATGCACAGTTTGCTCAGTGAGTGTGAGCCAGGGGAAGATAAAAACCCTTTTCGGCAGTTTTGCTGCAGTGGTTTGCGGAGTTGTGTGTACTTTTGCCGCTGCATCCCCTGCGAAGCCGCTCTGCAGCCGTTGTGTTGCCCCGTCTCGGGTCCCCTGGCCTCGCTGGCAGTCCCCTGCGTGCAGCAAAGGCAGCATTACGGGGCCAGGCATCCACGAGCCGCACTGGCACGCATTTCTTTCCAGCATATAATCGTCTTTGAAACCTCTATTCCTCCTTTCCGTACCAGAGCTTGAGCTATTTATCCCAACCCTAATTAGAAAGGAAATGTCAGATTGCTTTATTTAAACATCTGTAGAGCCTGTTCAAAAGGAAAGCCCTGAGCAAGGTGCATAATCCCTGTGCTGTGCAGCAGCCCCGTGCTCAGCGTGCCGCTGGCGGCTGCCGGGGGGCGAGGGCTGCCTGGGCAGGCCTGCCGGCACGCAGGAAAGCCGGGCTCGGTGGGCAGCAGCTCCCCGGCGGGCGGGCGGGCGGGGGCCGCCGCTGAGGCTAAGCGCTGTGTTGTTCTGCCACCCAGGAGGGGGTCCCGGAGATGGCTTTTGGGTACCAGGACGGCATCCTGTGCTGAGAGCCGGAGGTACTGGGGGAGCCAGCCAGTGCATCTCCGGCTGCTTTGCTCGGCTGTAATCAAGTCCCTGTCTCCGCTTCTGTGAGAGGCCACCGGGAACATTTCTTTCTCTTTTCCTCGTTTGGTGATAGTTCTTCTGGTTGGTGCTAATGCTTTTGGACTGAGGACACTGTCCCAAATCGACCATCCCCTCCTGCTTCCTTCTGCCATGCCCACCTGATGGCTTGGACTCTTCTCCTCCTGGTGCACGCTGTCTTGGTTGTTGCATGAACTGCTGGTGGTTTCCACTCCTGGAGCCTGTCCTCAGCATCGACTTTCACAATAAGGCTCTTTTTTCCCCAGAGTTTGAAGAAGAAAGCTGTTCACTTGTCCCCATTCAGAGCTGTGTGAGCTGTGGAGGGGTCAGCGTGAGGCCCTGTACCAGGAGGTGGACGGGACGGGACATGCTCTGCAGATGTCCCCATGGGACACTGCGTTCACTGCAGCACCTCAGCCAGAACAGACCGATGTCATCCCACCCCTAAGACCTTGGAGATCTTGGGAGATCCAGGGAATTGCTGTGGTGGTCTTCTTCACGTGTCCCCACTTCCTTTGCGTTGAACCCTGCAGAGGAAGGTGTTGCGGAGGCTCACAAAATCAAATTAGGCAGGTGATAGGTTCAAAAATGAACTTTATTTTAACCAAAATTGTTTAAGAGAAAACTAACTAGAAATGAGGCGTCAACGCTCCGACAACACCAGTAAAGCACAGGTTCAGGAGGGCGTAGGAGGGATTAACACTGCACAGCCGGCTTTAGAAGTGAGGATCCAAACTGTGCACAGTCACTCACCTGGAAGATGAGGGCTCTCAACCGCGAGGACTTTCCTCGGGCGGCGTCCCGAGCCCAGGGGAGAGTCCCCGACTGCAGACCCGCTGCTCCCAGGAGGAGGACCGGCTCCCCTTGCCCTCCGGCGGGGCTCCATTTCTACCCTAGTCGAACCTCATCTCCGGTCAGTTCGAATTGCCTGAGGGCCTTCACTTTCTTACCCCTCGCCCGAGGTGTATACGGGACCATAATGACTGGCCAAAAATGTGTACGTGATGGTCAGCACTCGCCACCGTAAAGGCGTGAAAGTAAGGGCACAAAAATAAGGGCGCAGCCGTCTTAATGCCCCCAGTCTTTGTCAGGGCAGGTCCCCCTGCCACAGAAGGGAAGACCATGTAGACATGGTGCTCCACCTTCCCTCAGCCTTTACACCAAGACTTCTGATTGCTCCAAATCCCAGGTTCAGGAAGGGCACTCTTGTTGCCTCTAAAGACCTTTGAAAAAGAGGGATTCCTCCTGGCTTCCCCATCTGTCAGACAAAATGTTTAAAAGCCACTGCTGGTGTGGGATGGTCCAGCTCACCAGCGCCCCACGAGTTATTTCACAAAAGGACCAGCTACCCCATGTCTTGCTGACGGAAATGTTTGGGCTCCATCCGCCTTCCTGGCTGGTTGTGTCGGGCACTGGCTGGGCTTGAGGCTGAGTCGGTGGGCAGCTGGTGGGATTACGTCTTCCTTTCCTTTCCCTTGCACACCTTGGTTATTCGTTCCCTTGGAACAGCACATCTTCCCCTGGTTCTGATGGATAGGTGTCTCCAACCACTTTGTGTTTCCCAGCTGGGGGCTGGCTGTGCTCAGGAAACCAAACGTAGAGGAAACCACTGAAGCTTCAAGACCATGTGGTGTGATGTGAAGGTGGTGCAGAACCTCCCAGGAGTCCTGAAGCCTCAGCCCACGCTGTGTGCTGAGCACCAGAGGCATCAAGCAATGGTGAAGTAGCCAAGGCCAAGGCCCTGTGTGATGGAAACAGCCACCTGTAGGGTCTCCCCAGGCTGTGGTTCATGGTGGGATGGGGTTCTCATTGGCAGTTTGTGTTCCTGAGCTTGGGGCAACCGAAGAGGGAATCTGCACTGCAGTGCCATCAGGTATTGCTGCAAGAGTCTTGGAAGGAGACCGGCGGTCTTCTGTAAAGAAAACTCATGAGTCCCTGCACGTATGATTGGAGTTACATCCCTAGGGAATGGGGTCCTGTCCTGGGAGAGTAGAGGACCTCATTTACATCAGGCGGGACGTCAAGCATCACAGCAGAGAAGACACAGGCTCAGAAAGTGAAGAGCTCTTCTAAATCACAGCAGCAGCCCTTGAACACAACAGCCCAGCAGGCAGTTGAGCTGAACACATACATGCTTTGTAATCTTCTCGGATGGTTAATTATCCTCACTGCCTACCACGGACGCCTGTTTTCCAGTGTGAACGTATTGCTCATCAACATCTGTCTGTTACTCCTTATTCCCACCTTGTCTGCTGGATGGAAGAGCCACAGGCTATCAGCAATCCCCTCTGCTGTAGGTACATGTCTCTGCAGTGAGCTAAGGATGCTTGAGATGGGATTTCCAATGGCAGCCAAGTCTTGTTCTAGAGCTCCTGGCAACGCAGCAGCTCCCCCTTCCCGCAACCATTCTCGTGGAGCAGCACCCTGTGCTGGAGCCTGGCTGGTGTCAGTCCGTCTCTGGGTCTGGCTGGTGTGGACTAACTAATCTGTGGACAAGCTCCAGTGGCTCCAGAGAAGATTCTGGGCTCCTGGTCTGCTCTGCACATCTGCGCTCACCCATGGGATGGGGAAGCCAGACCACCGCTCTGTTTCCGACTTGCTCTCCCTTATTTGTAGTGAGCTTGTTTAGGAATCAGAGCCTCTTGAAATAGGTAGTCTTCTGTGATGGAGCTACCCCGTGGCTTTGCGGGACAGCTATGAGAGATGACTTCAACTCCCATGGCTCCACAGAGATGAAGTGTCCTCTGAAACATGGCTTCTGCTCTCCTCCTCCCAGGAATCAGGCACGTGTTCCCCCCTCCCCGGCTGCTCTTTGCTCTGTTGATCACGGAGCTCTTTGGCAGCAGATTGAAGAGCAGATCTTGATTTGTTCGGTGCCTCTACTCTTCAACTTACTCAACAATATCACCAGTGTTTAGTATCTTACCCATGCACCTTCTCTGATCTTTACAGTGTTTGTCTATTCAGTTATCTATTTATGAGTCATCTCTTGGGTTCAGTCTTTGAAGATTTACACTCAGGTTGACCTCTGCAAACCTCAAAGCAGAAGAGCCATTCTTGTTTGCCTTGTGACCTTTAGCCAAAGCTCCCCCAGCGTTTTCACATCCTCTTCCCTTCTGCTTCATTCGTTTCCCATTCAGCCTTTGAGGTTGCGTTGTGCCACCAGCATTGGCGTCCTGGTGGGTGATGGTCAGCCGGACTGGGACGTGCTGCTGGACATCCCATATACCCAGGGGTTTCATCACTGGGGCTGGTGGGACCCTGCTGTCGGAGACCCCCGCTATCCCGGTGCTTTGGGAGGAGCATGCCTGTGGAGCAGCTCGGAGGTGGGCACTCTGCCCACTTGAAGGTGGGGATCAGGAAGGGGATGTGGAGTAGCACAACCAAGTGTCCCACAGGGAAATCCTGACCACCCGCTTCTCCACTCCCTCGGTACAGGGCAGCAGCACAGGGATCGCCTGCCCGGATGGCAGCAACCACTGGGCATCCTTGCTGATGTCCAGGTTTTTATCCACCATCAGATCCTCCTTTGCTGCTGTTTTCCCACAGATGCCAGGGTGCCCAGAGCTGTCTCCATCCCCTGGGCACCCTAGTGATGCTCACCTCGCCAGCATGTGAGCATCGGTGAGACCACTGCTAGCACAGTCCCCGTGGTGCTCACACCTTGGGATGGGTCCTGACCCTGGAGTGGGTGTTTCTCTTTGCTTCCCGCTTCTCTCCAGCATGTTGCTTTTTGGGTGATGGAGCCGTGGCCACCCGGGGCTGCCCTAACCGCTCTGCTCTGCCCGGCACTAGGAGCGACGAGGTGGTGGCTGTGGCCAGCATGAACTACGACCCTATTGTGTCCAAGGTGGCTGAGGTCCTGGCTGCCGGCAGGACCATCCGAAAGCGTGATGTGGAGTAAGTAGACGCACTGTGGGATCCGGCAGTGCCAGGGCAGGGGCTGAGCACAGCCATGGGGTGCAGGGCAGGGCTGAGCACCCCGAGGCAGGACCCCGATGGGCACTGCGCAGCTCTTGCCCACTCCATACCCTTCTTGGCCCATACCCTCCATCCCCCAATGCTGCCATCCAGCTGCCTCAAGGTCTGGCATCCCCCACACAGGGGGTTTGTCTTAAGCACCAGGATCCAAATCCTTGCACAGACTCGATGGGACAGTGGTGCTCGCTGCCGCTGGGTGCTGGCACATCACTGAGGTAGCACTGTCTGATGCTGGGGTGCCCCTGGGCACCCAGTCAGTCGAGGGGACCCGCAGAGAGGGGCTGGGTGTGCTGCCCGTGCACAACCCTCTGCAAGAGCAAAGCCCGGAGAGCTCACGGTGCCGGGACACTGGCCCTTGGTGTCTCAGCCTCCAGTTCATTGGGGCATAGCTCATAGGCAAAGTGCATTTTTTTCCCGTCACTTTGTTTTTAAGACTTTGCACAGAAAAGGGTGTACCCCTGCATGCAGAGGGTGGGTGCAGAACATGCTGTGCTGGAACGCAAATGCCAGGGAGGTGATAGCAGCCGGGAAGGAGCCTTTAGAGTGGGAATCAGAGCTGAGTGGGGAATGTGGGTCCCTGTCCCTGGGATGTTTCCACATCTGGAATAAAAGCAAACTTTTTCAAAAGCTCGGGGAGAGAAGCACTCCTGGCCCCCGGGCAGCCCCGAGCCAGGTCAGACAGCCCGGGCACCCCTGGGACGAGGAGCGTGTCGAGGGTCCACCCAGCCACCAGTGACTGGGGTAGGGTTGTGCCCATCATCTCCAGTACATCGGGAAATGGTTGCTGGCCACCCAGTTTGCGGCTGGGAGGGAGGTGGCATCTCACGGGCAGCCCGGTGGCGGGGGGAGCTGTTGGCCCCCGTGGTGGGGCACAGCAAGCCTGGAGGAAGCCGGACCGCCTAAACCTGAATGTCTTTTCTCTCTCTGTCTCCTGCTGCTTTCGCACCTTTTAGGCTGTTTGTCCGTCATGGCAAGTACGTTCGGTTTGGGGTCCTGGGTGCGCTGGGCGTGAAGGGCTGGCAAGAGGCACAGCCAGCCCCCTGCTTGGGCCATGTCCCTAATTCCTGTGAGGGGACACTGGTTAAGGCTGCGTGCTTGTTTTGCAGCCCCCCCCCCCCCCCTGGGGGGGGAGGCCGCGGGGGGGGGG
>NW_008795533.1:119894-125895 GCF_000699145.1 Aptenodytes forsteri
TGTCCGCCCCCCCCCCCCCCGTGGGGGCGATGCCGCTGTGCTGGGTGGTGGGGCTGGGGGTGGCAGGAGCCATGCCAGGGGCGGGCGGGCATGGCTGCTACGTCCCCTTTGCAGGGTGCTGGTGCACAGATCTGCTGGGAACAGGCAGCTGCCTTTTGGCTGGGACCCTGCTCAGCTGGGGAGATGCCTGCCGTCCGGTGGCTTTCCATGAATTTTCAGCTGAATGCCAGAAGGTCTTGTTTTAAGTTAAAAAGATACTGTTTGAACTCAGTTTTACATGGAATTGAGGATCTGCACATGAGGTTTTGAACAGTTTTAGTGACATGTGAGTGAGGGCGGAGGAACGGGCGCTGCCATCCTGTCCGGGCTGGCTGTGCCTCTGTGCAGAGCAGCGTGGGTGCTGGGACGGGGACCAACGACAGGACTAGCGCCGAGGGCAGCACCCAGGCGGACCGAGCACATTTGCTTGCGCACGCTGGGAAACATCTCACAGCACTGCTGTTTTTTTCTCTTTTTTAGAACCGGAGATATGTCCTGGCTAACTGGGAAAGGCTCCTAACGCCGCTGGTGGCTGTGCCCTCCTGATGCTGCCCTCGCCATGGGGAGACGCGATGGCAGCTCCACAGACAAGCGGGAACACCGCAGCTCAGTCATTTCCCTTTGAGACTTGGATGAACCTGGCGCCTGTCACTGCGCACTTACCTTCCCAGCAGACTGCTGACGGCTCCACTGCCCCGGTGCCTACCGGGCTGGGGGTCTGTGGTTGCAATTCCCGTGGGATGCTGGAAAAGCAGCTCCCAGAGAAAGCAGGGTTTGGCACTGGCGGCGGGCACAGGCACCGCGTGGCTGCAGATGCTGCTGATGGGCTGTGGGGTCCCCAGGCAGGTCTGCCCCAAGCATGTCCCTTGCCCACGTAAACAGCGTGAGTGCCTTTCATTGCTCCCTGTGCTTTCAAGCATGTTGCCTCTTCCCAAATTCTCTTCGCTCCCAGGAGAGCTCCAACGCACATCCCCGCAGAGTCTGACATCTGCTCCCTCTCCGCATGGCTGCAGCGCTTGCCACGGCTCTCCCCATGCCCATCCACCCCGGGGAGCACCTGGGGGGGCCAGGGAGATGGGGTCACGCTAGGTGGTCTCTGTACAGCCTGTGTTTGTGTTTCGCATTCTCCCTTCTCCAGGCTGGTCGCCCTGTCCAGCCCCCCCAGCAGAGGTGGGTCCCTACCCAAGCCAAGGGCTCTGGAGCTCATCAGACCCCGTCCCAGCACCCGCAGCATCTCCCCGTCCTGGAGCAGACAAGGGGCTGGAGCGCTGCTCCCCATCTCTCGGGGCTCGGTTTGGGCTTGGGCACTGGCAGCTCTCGGTCAGCCCCGGGGTGTGGAGCGGGGGCTCCCTGGAGAGGTGTGACAGCCGGACTGCAGCCTGCGGGCTTGGTGGCCGTCCTTCCAGCTAGCCTTCTGATGTCTCTCTCCTTAATGATTATCGCAGGATTAGTGCTGCTGCTGAGATGTTACTCAAGGAAAAGTAGCCGGAGGAGTATTTCTGGCTGTCCTCCGGCCTTTGTCACTCATTCGTCCTGTCGCCTAGTGACAAGGCTGCATTTCTCATCTCAGCTTTCCATGTCAGTGCTCTGCTGTCGTGTTTTCTGCCCCTTGCTGGAAGAAGAGCCTTATCTCCAGCTCGGGAGTGGAACTGGCCAGCCCACAGCCCCATGTCCATCAGCCCAGCAGAGCCAGGGGGGTGAGAACCCCCCTTGGAGAGCCTCCAGTGCTCTGTCCTGGGGGAGGTTTCTTCCCCAGCAGTCAGTGTTTTACCCTGAGCCCAAAGCAAGAGGATTTATATTTTTAATTTGATTCACCCCCTATGAATTAAAGCAGTACTATTCTTGGGATCTGGATCATCTCTGATTTCTTCCAAGGCCTTGGGTCACCTCTGCAGGTCGGCTGGGTGGTGCAAGCACCTCTTCTGTGGAGGCTTCCCACTTGTGTCCAGCTCACTTGTATCTATTTCCAGACTTTCTGATCTTTGCTGGGTAGAAACATCACCGGTCGTCTGTCACGTCTCTGGTTGGTCTCTTCTGGTTTCACTGCAAGGTTTTTCCCAGGCAGCGTGACCAGAGGGGATGGTAGGCAGGGACGTGCATGCTCCAGTACGCAGCGATGAACAGGGTCCTCCTCTTGAACTGTTACATATCTGCTGGATCCACAAAGGGATGTGAACTTGCAAGTCTCATCTTAGGTCCCAAAAGGCAAATGTTGATGTCCCCGTCCCCAGTGCAGTGTGGGTGAGGGCTTTCTCTGAGGGCAGAGGTATCCGGGGCTGCTCAGCCCCTGGTGCCCCAGGCAGGGCTCTTGCAGAGGGGCCAGGGCTGTGCACGCTGCACAGGTGGAGGCAGCTGCCCAGCCTGCTGCCCCGGCTCTGCACACTCGCCGGAGAGATGTGGCTTTGCATCCCGTTGTCTTGCTGGTGGGATGGCCGGACTCTTATTCGGCAGCTCTCCAGGGGACCCCAGCTGGGGGTGCCTGGGGACGCCGGGGCACCACATGGTGGCACCCCTCGGAGCTCTGTGATTTCCCCCCCCGGGCTCTCCGGCACAGCCTCCACACTGGGTGAGACTGGCAGCCCCACATGCTCCCCCAGCACAGCTTGGCTGAGCTTTTCCAAGGCCTCCGTCTTCCTGCTCACCTGAAGACTTGGCATCCTCTGGAGTCCTCCTGGGTAGATCGGCAGGGCACTTCATTTTTCAGGAAGATACCCTTTGACTCCTTCGCCTCTGCTGGGGCCTCATCCAGTGTCGGGCATGAGCCGTGCACAGCGGGCATCATCCCCGTGTTCATGGGGCTGAAGACCATGCAGGGGCCGAGGAAGGACCTTCTGCCCCAGCTTACGGCTGCAGTGTGGGGAACAAGTCCCATTCCCCCTTTTTACAGAGGAGCTGTTTCAGCCGGGGCTGGGAACATCACCCCATAACACCCCAGTCACCACCATGGCTTTTCTTAGGACATGTGCCGGGTCATGGGCAGGGCCGCCAGCATAGCTGGGCATCCTGACACCGACCTGCAGGATGGTGTTGGACCTGGGACCCATCGTCCAGCGCCTCGGCAAATGCTTACCGGTGGTGAGCATGTCCTGGATCTGGGCAAGGCTGGGTTGTCTCTTCTGCCGCCTCTCCAGGCACATCGTGCAACCTCCCATGCCAGGACAGAAAGTTTCCAGCTCTTCTTGAGAAACCGCCTGTTCCCATCGGGAATGAGCACCATTAGCTAAACCCAGCTGGGGCACATGCAGCTTGTTAGTGATCCCTGGCTGCATTGCCCCATCACATTTAGCTTCACCAGATTGCCCAGGTATCTTCTAGGTTGCTCACCTGGGTTGCCCACACAGATGTGATGCCTCCAGACCCCAAGCTCTCCACCAGCTCCTGCTCCTCAGATGCTGGGCTTTGCCTGTCACCCTGCCCGCATCTCGCCCCGTGTGCTGGCAGGACCCAGGGAGCCAGGTGTTGGGCACAGCACACCTTCCCTTCCCACACACCCGAGAACCCCTCTGGACATCTCGTTTCAGCATCACACCAGGTGACAGGTTTATTTTTAGTTCTGCCGTGCCCTAAGCCTTCGTTTAAAAAAATTGCTGCTCCTCACGAGGTGGTTTCCCAGACATTAAGTATGGCCTCACCCTTCGCCTGTCCATCTCTGCCCTTGCTTTTGCACCTTGCTCGTTGCTTGGGTGAACGTCGCCCCTCTTCATGTACTGGCATTTACACCTCGCTTTGCTCCTTCTTACAGACCCCAAGGAGGTCATGGCAACACAAATAGCTTCGCCTTCTTCCTTTCCCGCAGTGGCACGCTTGTCCCCTTGTTCCATGGGCTGGCTGCCCTTGTCTCAGCTAGAGCTGGTCCGAGCTGAATGGTGGTGGCCAACCATCTCCAGGCAAGTCTTCCCAGTGTCGCTTCTGAGGCTGGGAGGTGTTCAACGTAACTGTGGTTAAACACCCTCCCCAATGCAGTGGAGACTGTCTTCTCACCAGTGGCATCCTCAGATGTCTTGCCCAGGCTTGGTCAAATAGACCAGAAGGACCTCATGGGCCTTTCTGCTCATCCATTGTCCCCCTTTAGCTCAGTGTCATTATCTAATAACAGGCCAATGCTTATAGCAGGGTGTATTTTTTCCACACTTGGTTAGATTTTCTGTGAAATCCACTTCGCATAGGTGATTTGGTTTTTTTTTATACAGTAATGTAAGGACAGGGGAGCAGCTGCCCTGAACCACGCCGTGGGGCCACACTGGGGTGTCACAGCTGCTCAGAAGAGCTGTAAGGACAGGGAGCAGCTGCCCTGAACCACGCCGTGGGGCCACACTGGGGTGTCACAGCTGCTCAGAAGAGCTGGAGAAAGGACATGTACCCTGGGCTGTGCTCACAGCATGGACCTGCCTGGAGAGACTGGGTCCTTGTGCGTGGAAGCCCTTGATGGACTTCAGCCAGTCATGCACTGGTTTAGTCACGCTTTCAGCTCCAGGTGGTTTTTTTTTTGGCAGCATATGGCAATGAGCTCTGCAGCTTCATTTTGGCTTTGTCAAGCAGAAGAATCCTCTTTCTGTTTGGTTTCTCGTGTCCCTTGCCAGTGCCTGGCCCTGAAGGAGCACATTTACAATACTCTCTCCCAATATTTGCAGCAGCTGCTCTGATGCACCTTCTGGGATGGGTTGGAGGCTGAGAGATGAGACCATGCCCGTTGGGTAGGACTAACCGTGAAGGCCCCAAAGCATCCCCTTTCCCTGCCATTCACCTCCGGCTCAACCACCCTCTTGCACACACCGTCCCCCACTGCCCTCCCCAGGCCCCCCGAGCCTGGATGGGGCTTGGGGATGCTGAGCGGCATGGAGACCCACGGGGGCGGCCCATTAGCAGGGAAGCTCATGGTGGTGGGTAAAATGCTCCATGAGTCTGGAGGCTTTGAAGAAGTGTTTCTGGCAAGGAGCACCATCCCCTCCCTGGGCATCTTTGTCTGTCAGGGAGTTTTGAGCAATGATTACATCGATACAACCCGGCTGGGAGAGGGTGCGGCGGAGCAGAGTGCTGCCTGCGAGGTACATGGGCTGGGGACACCACCGCGTCCCCGTCACGGTGATGGGTACAACCTGCTGCTCATCCCTGCGAGCTGCTGCAGAGGGGAGACGCTCTGTATCCTTGTGGCTCCTGCATGGGCTTGGTGTCCCGGGGGGGATTTTCCTTCCCCACATCCTCCTCCCGGCTCAGCAGCCCTGTCCCCAGGGAGCCGATGGCCACGTGGCCCCACACATTAGCCCGACCTGTCATCCCATTAATTACCTTCCGGCTAATCCCGGCTGAGCCGGGCTGGGGCGAGCAGGGCTCAGCTGCCGGCCATGGCTGTGCACACTCCTCTGCCCCCCAACCTCCGCCGGGGCTTGGTGGCGTTCAGCAGCTCCCTCTTCATCAACAACAAGACACGGGACAGCGGCGCTGCCCACACCTACCACCCAGGTACGGGCAGCAGGGCTCGGCGGCAGAGGGATTGGGGGGGGGGGGTTTGCTGTTGCTTCATCACCGCAAGCCTGCTCAGCACATCACCAAAGCACGCGGGTGCCTCCGAGCTGGGAGCACCCGAAGGGTCCCTGCACCCACCCACCGATGAGGGGGAGCAAAAATAAGTGCATTTGCTGCAAACAGCCGTTCTTGCTACCCAGCCGTCCCCCTAGGCATGGCAGGGGCCATCGCTCTCCCCTCCGTGAGCTGGCGAGGCAGGGGCTCCCCCTGGGCAGCAAGGCCCTGGGGGTGCTAGGCAGCCCTGCCCACCCCTGCCTGCCCTGCCCAGCCCACGAGGTGCTGGCCAGCCTGCCCCTCCAGATGATGCTCTACTTCAATGCCTACTACTTCCCGGTCTGGTGCCTGGCTGAGGGGATGATGCTGCAGCTGAAGGTACCGTTCCATGGGGGACGTGGGGGGGGGGGGGGGGGGCGGGCCCTCGCCCAACCTCCCCGGGCGT
>NW_008795533.1:125936-139013 GCF_000699145.1 Aptenodytes forsteri
AAAAATTAATATGGGTCCCCACACATGAGCAAAATGCCCTGTCCCCCACAAGACAAGATGGCTCGCCTCCGGCTCCCAGAAATGGAAATCGTGAGAACAGCCACTGAACTTCCAGGCAGGGAAGGTTAAACTGGGAGGGCAGTGGGCAAGGCTGGGCACCAGCACGGGCGGGGGCTGGCAGAGCATGGGGAGCTGGGCACGGGGAGGAGAGCACGGGGCACAGAGCACGGGGAGCAGGGCACAGGGAGCTGGGCATGGGGCACAGGGCAAAGGGAACGGGGAGGTGGGCACAGGGAGCTGGGCATGGAGGGCAGGGGATGGGAAACGGGATGGGAAACTGGGCATGGAGAGCTGGGCATGGGGCACAGGGGACGGGGCACAGGCTGGGACGAGGCCGTGCCCCCGTTACAGTACCACCTGCTGCCTCGGCACTACCAGTTCCTGCTGGTCGCTGCCTTCCTCATCCTCTCGCTGGCTGAGGGCGCCCGCCTCTACCTGGGCTATGTGGGGAACCTGCAGGAGAAGGTAAGCGCCATCTCTCTGCCCTGGCCACAAGTCCCCTGTGTTCGGTGAGGGACGGCCCTGCTGGGGGAGCTGTGGCTATGCTGGATGTCCCCTCGTCCAGGACCTGAATGCCTGTCACCACCCGTTCCGCCTGGAGCTGTCCTGGGAGGGAATCGCGGGTGCAGGCAAGACCTGGAAGCAGGGGACAAAGGGGACCCACTCGCTCTCCTGCTGTATCCCTCCCTGTGCTGTGGGTGTGACGCTCCAGCACTGGTCTTGACAGCATCCGACCACATCCAGGCATGGCTCCGCACGGCAGGGACGTCCCCGGTACCTGGGTGCTGAGGCCAGCAGAGTGGCCGATGCAGGGAGCTCCTGGGGCAGAGAGGGTCCCCCCACACCACCGATGGCCTCTGCGCCCCATCTCAGCGGCCTCTGCTCCCACAGGTGCCCGAGCTGGCCGGGTTCCTCCTCCTCTCCTTCCTGATCCAGCTCCCCCTCCTGCTCTTCCTGCTGACGGACAGTCACGTCATCCGCCTGCCGCTGGAGATGGCTACGCACAGCCTTCTCCTGGCCTTCGTCGTCGCTGAGATCGCGGCTGCCTTCCTTGCGCTGAAGACCATGACCAAGCAGCTGGCAGCACAGTTCTACCTGCGGCAGTTCAAGGAGGGCGGCAGGGGACGGCCAGGGCAGGGGGGCACATGGGGGCAGGCAGCTGAGGAGGGGTGATGCTGCAGGACCCCTCCATCCCACGCAGTCAGCCCCTGCAGGGAGCATTAAACGGTGCTCGGACCCCCACTGCGCCTCCACACACTGTGTTTTTGAGCCGGGCAGCTCGGCAGCTTGTGGGGTTCCCGGAGCACCCCATGGGCACGGACCCTGCCAGTCCCTGCCCTGCACCAGGCCGACAAAACCCCCGGGGCAGGTGGGAGCGCAGGGTTCAGCACCTCCAAAATGCTCAGGCTCACCCCAGGGCTGCGCTTGTCCTCGCTGAGCATCAGCCCTGGCAGGAGGCAGGAACCAGGGGGCACAGGAGCCACTGCACCCCCCAGTAAGCAAGTACCAGCCCAGGGCTGCCACCTTAAGCTCAGCTCTTAAACCCTCGGTGAGCATAGCTGAAGTAGGGGAGGGGGGCAGCCCTGCTACTCCCTGGGGAGCTCCCAGGATCTGGGCAGCTCGCGTGAAGCCATCCCAGCTGGAAGCATGCAGGGTGCTGCGAGGTGCAAGAGTGACACCACAAAACCTTCGCAGCCACCCCCAGGGCTAGAGACAGAGCAGAGCCACCTCCCGCTTTTTGAACAGCTTTATTTTGTTGCATCCCCGTTTTTCACGGGAAATCAAGGCCCACGGCCATGTGGAACGTGAAGAAGCGCAAAGTGCTTTAAGCCTCTTGTGCTGAGCATGGGCCAGCCGCTTCCCAGCAAGCTCCAGTTCCCGCAGCAGCTCCGCAGCATGGCTCTGCTCAGTCACCAGCCGGTCAGTGCTGGGAGCTGCACGTGGGATGGCTTTGTGCTCCAGGAGCCAAGAACTGCCAATGCAAATGTTTCTCCAGGAAAGGGAGACCCTAACCCCAGCAGGGCACACTCAGGCCAGGAGAACTGGGCCACCTCCACTTGGGCCGCAGCCGTGCCCCCATCGCATCTACCTGGAGGTTGCTCCGGAGTGAAGGGTGCTTGCGGCAGAGCATTCCCGATGTCCCTAAGCTGCAGCCTCGGTCTTACCTTTAGGGGGTTTTGCCTGCGAAACAAACAGGGGCATCTTAATATACTAGAGACAAGGGGACAAGCCCAGGCAGGTGGTCCTGTGCTGCTCTGCTCAGTCCCATGCAACCAGACTCATTGTTTGAGACCCCCACTCCACTTGTGATTTGAGATCAGGCATTAGGAACAACTTTTTTCCCCCCAGTAGGATGGTGCAGCCCTGGGGCAGTTCACCGGGAGCTGGGGGATCTCTGTCCTCAGCGGTTTCTAAGACTCGGCCAGATAAAGCCGAAGATGACCCGAGCTAGGGCTGGCAGCTCTCCTGCTCTGCGGGGGCCTCCCAGCCCACACCCTGCGACTCCCCGATTCACCAGGGCTGGGCAGTGCCAAAGCGGGAATTGCGCACGGCCAGAAAACCTGTCACTGAACCGCAGCGTCAGCACCGACACAGCGCCAGGGCGCGCTCTGAAGAGCTGCCCTCTCTCCACACGGAGTTTGGCCAGATTCAGTCTGGAAGAGGGTGAATAAATGTGGAGCTGGGTCAGGTTTCTACGGTAAGGTCCCCTCGGGGACTCCTTGCTGTCTAACAGTAGTTGAGGTCGTGGTACAGCTTCCCCTGCAGTCCGGGCACCAGCTGCGTCCCCCTCTTCCACTCTGCTGCCTGTTGTCATTAAACTTGCAAGAGTTTAATCTCTGTCAGGTTCAGTTCAGACCAGCCGCCAAGCCCAAGAGTTGGAGACTAAGAACTGCTCCGCCAGGGTTTTCCCAGATCTTGTGAACTGAGTTTTAACCAAGGGGCAGAACATAATTAAATCCGCTTGCAAAACTTCACTCGAACCTCATCTCTCCAAAGTGGCCCCATCCTTACCTCCTCAAACTTCTCCTTCCAATAGAAGTCAGCCTTCGCATCCAGGTAGAGCAGAACCAGATCACAGACCACCGTGGCCTGGAGACAGACAAACGCAGCAGGGCAGTCAGCAGTGAAACTTCCTGCAGGAGTGCCAGGCCCTCTGTCCTGGCTCCCACCAAGCCCTGCAGCCGGCTGCAGGCCAAACTCCAGCACCTGGCCAGTGCTGGGGGGCAGCAAGCCTGACCTGCCACCTGCCTCCCCCAGGCAGCTCCACCAGGTCCTCTTTGACCCAACCTGCTACCTGCTCCCGCACAGGAGGTTAGACGTGAGCTGGGGGGCAGCAAGCCTGACCTGCCTCCCAGGCCACCCAGGCAGCTCCACCAGGTCCTCTTTGACCCAACCTGCTCCCGTTAGCCGCACAGGAGGTTAGACGTGATCATCTGGGCTGCAATGCACAGACGCAGGGTGAGGGCTGGTCCAGCGGAGAGCCGCCGTCACAGCCATGTAAGGGACTGGGATGAGCACGTCTGGGAGGAAAGAGGGGGCAGGTGGGGGAGCCCAGGCTCCCTGTTACTCTGCTGAAAGGGAAGAGCCACAGAAGTGCTCTACAAAGGGGCTGCCTCGTCTCGATGACCACAACGCCATGTCTGTGCTGGAGCCGGACACTGGCTCCCTTTAGAGTCAGGGGAGAAACACAGACAGGAGGTGCCCTCTCCTGCTGGCCGAGACAGCTGGAGCAGACCAGCCAGCAACGCCCCAGCAATGCGCCTTCCCAGGGTCAACACAAACACCCAGCCTCCCTGAGGTGTGCCCCTGACAGCGCTCAGGATCCTTGATCCGGCAGTGTCATTACTGCTAATGATCACAGACAGGAAAACGGGAGCTAACACCCTGCTAGTGTTCACAATCTCCCCTCCCGGGCTGGCAGGCACCCAGGAAGCCTCGCGCCCAGGCAGGCAGGGGAAACAACAGACGAGTGGCAAATCCCAACCCACGGATCAGAGGAAAAGAGCGTATCTGGAGTACTCACGGCACCAAAGAACGCGATGCCAGTGCCAAAGCTCACAGCAGCAGGAATTATGCTGAACTTCCCAGCCTGGTGAGAAACAGTGGGTGGAGGGGGAAGACAGTGGGTGGAGAGCGGTGAGAGGGCTGTGGGACAAGCCCCGCTGGGCAGCGTGCTTAAAGCCAGGGAGGTGCTGGAGGAAACCGGGGTCATTTCTCCGAGCCCAGCTGTGGGAACCTGACTGCTATTGCCTTGACTCAAAACCCCTTTGGCTATTGAAGAAGGGATTGAGGCAGCTCGTGACTCAGTAGCAGCAGAGGTTACTGTGACCCACCTACTCCTGCAGGCACGGCAGAAGCCTCCCTCTTGCTGCAGGACCCCAGCAGCTGCCACCCACAGAACTACATCCCAGCGAACGGTATATAACGTGGCATCTGAGGAAAGAGATTTTCGGGTTCCTGTCTCTCTCCTGGCTATTCGATCCTGCTCCACACCTCCCGGACCTGGTCTCACTACCCAGAAGTGGGTGCACCCCATCCTGCACTGTGTGCTTCGTCCTCTTCATGTGAAAAGGCCACTGCTAAGCACGACAGACCAGCTGTGGACATCTCTTGGGGTGGCAAGTCCTCTCAGCACAGGCTCCATCTTGCACAGTTGAGTACTGAGTTTGTCAGTGATGCTGCATAGAGTAGGATCAGCCATGATCATGCCCATGCCTTTTCTCCCCAAGGGTACAATTAATCAAGAAGGGATTAATTGTCCAGGTTCTGAAAAGTTCAGGTTGATCTTTGCCAGGGTGCTCCCACCACGAGACCCTCAGAGATGCCCACAGTCCCTCTGCCCAGACAAGCTCACCTTGCCTACAGGGCCCAGCAGTTCACAACACCCATGTCAGATCCTCAACGAGGGAAGCCTCCCTGCTCAGGGCATTACCAAGAAGTTTCTCTTCAAATGAGAGAGACCATTTTTCCCTGCTCTGCTTGGAAAACTCTGGAAAGAGGTGAAGAGCTCACCACGGTGGGGAGAAGCAACGCCAGCAGGAAGCCACAGGGCTGGCTGCAGGGGAGAGCAGGAGGGAGTGGTGCGAGGAGTCAGCCCTGGTGACAAGGCCGCCAGGACTGCACATGCGGGGTCTGCAGAGGAGACGGTACCTGGCCGTGCACAGAGATGTCGAAGCGGATGCCGTAGAGCTTCAGCAGGTTCCGGCAGAGCCGCCGCTGGGAGTCCCAGTAGTAGGAGGCAGTTCTGCGGGAGACGTTGGACACATGGCAGCTCTGTGCAGGCAGTGGGGGAAGAGGGCTGCCAGTGCCGTACGATTGCTGGGGCTACCGTGTGCCTGTGCACACCTTGTGTCCTCCAGTGGGCTGGGATGCAGGTGATGCACGTGCTGCCATGACTCACTAGCTTGGCATCAGCAGAGGGGCATCAGTGTCCACTCAGCACCCAGCCCGGGGTCACCGCAAGCACGCAGCTCCCAGTGTGTCCAGTTCAGGGTCAGCACAGGCGTGGACAGCCACATGTCCCTGCCCTCAGCCAGGTAATGCCTTGCACAGCTCCAAACAGAGCAGAGCTACAAGGTGTGGGAACTGCCACGGCACCCCGGTACTGACAGACCCTCTGCTGAGTTACCACATCCCGTTGTCCCTGCTGCTCCTTTCAGAGCACCAATCAGGAAAACTAAGATCTCGAACGATTGCCGTGTGCTCAACCCACAGGCCCGTGTGGCCACTGTCCCAGCATCCTCACCTGAAATTGTACCTCCTGTCCTGCAGGCTGAAGGAGTACTGCGGCTGGCACTGGGCAGCGGGGTGATCCAGGTCGCAGTCCCACTCGATGCGAACTCCGATGCTCCCCCCCTGCAAAACACGTTTTATTCCAGGAGAAGCACGGAATCAGAGATTTGCTGAGTTCTTTACTGTTCAGACGTTCACAGATCACGCATTCCCTAAGCATTTCAGGGGTCAGTCCTGTCCCCCGCCCCTTGCCCACATCCTTGGGGAATTTGGAGTCATCTTCCATACTTCAAAAAAAAAAACCAAGTACCAGCAGGGCGAGGTCTCCAAAGGTCTCTCCAGCTGCCTCCACCATGTCACGGACACGGAAGACGGGGCAGGAGGGGTTGAAGAACGGATCGTACGTGCAGTTCTTGAAATAGGTGGGGTCATTGGTTTGCAAAGTATTGCACCTGAGACAGAAGAGAGAGAGGGGGAGCTGTCACCGGTGGGGGTGTGGGAGGTCAGGCAGCCCTGCTGCAGGATTGAAAAGGAGACCCTCCCACTGGAGTGGGACCACTAATGCTCCTGCTTCAGGGGGAGACAGTCATTGCCTCTCCTAAAGCCTTAGTTGGAGAGGGTGGAGGGAAACCGGCCCAGACGAATCACACGTGGAGATGTCATCCTTTACAGCACCTGCCACGGTCCTTCCCCTCCCAGCTCCTCTCCTCCACCTCTCTGCCTTTGTGCTTCTCCTTTCTTCCCCGGTACCTAGCTCCCACCGCTGTGAGATGTAATGACCCAGCTTGAATTAGCGCTCTAGGGGTGATAGCAGGGGCGGCTGAACTGCCCCAAGCCATGTCTCCTGCCAGAGTAAGGCAGCACAGTCAGCATGCCTGGGGCTGTGAGGCCAGTGCAGCCCTTTACTGGGCCTCTGTGAAACCATTCTGCAGGGACTAAAATGCAGAAATACATGGGGTAAAATGAGACCTTGGGAATAAGTGGCCTTGTCCAGCTCTGTCTGTGGTGCTCTAGACAGGCAGACGGACACCAGTCCCTCTCTCTGAGGGCTCCCCATCCCATTGCTCTTACATCTGCAAACACAGGTGCCGCTGAAGCGACCGGCGTTCTCCTGAACACACCATCCTGAACCGTAACTGCCTCGAGCCACCACCCGTCCTGGATGGCACATGGCTTCTTGAATGCCTCGGCTGCTCAGCCCCTAGGCAGACAAGCTCAGCGCAGATGCTGGACTAGGCTGCACGCACAGTCTGGCTGGCGGAGTGTCATACTTACTTGGAGAAGTTAAATTTGGTGAAGTGGATAGTATTTTTTATAAAAAGAGTGAAATTCGCCGCCTCAGCCAGAAGAGGTTTCCTGGAAAACAACCACCAATGAACTCAAATTTTGCACAGCGGCCAAGGCATGTCCCCATTCCCCTCGCTCTGCAGTCTCTTCCACGATCCCGGGACTTTGGCTACAGTGGACAGCTGCAAGAAATGCTCTTGCATGAAGTTCTCTGAGCTTAACTGACCGGTAGATCAATGTCAAAGATCTCCCTGAGCCTGGCTGCCCCCTGGGCAAGTATGATCAGGCCCCTGGTTACACAGAGCACAGAGGAAAGGAACTAAAGCTCTCAATGCCTACGGTCCCCTCACGCTGTGCCTCACCTGGGCAGGGTGTTGTTCTCCACAGGACACCAACCATAGATCTCACAGGTAGAATGGGTGGTGTTGAACATCACACATTTCCCAGTTTTTATCCCTAGAAATGAGACAACGTATATAATTTACTACTCCTTTTCGAAGTGTCTTCTCTGCAGCTCCCCTCTTGGGATAGTGCCCTGGCCACAGGCTTGTTCTGGCCTTCTCAATACCTGAACCACAAAGACAACCCTGGCATCATCTTCAGTGTTTTCCCCACCCAACAACTTCCCTGTGAAACCTCCCCTCGAGGCCCCACGACAGGAGCTGTTTTACAAAGACAAGAAGCTGCTTGCTGCTGTCAGCGCCTGTCTGTCCAGCGCAGCCTCTCCTGCCCCGCGGCTGCTGAAGCCACCCGCTCCCCGGGTGGGAACACGACGAACTGGGGCAATCCCGCACACAAAGCTTTGGCAACCAACCTCCTAGAGCTGAAATATCCTTTTCCAGCTGAACTCACATGGGCTGCTAATATTAATCAGCATGAAATAAAAGCCAGGTTTTATTACAAAAGGAAAACCTGCCAATCACACGCACAGTGGTTTCAATTCCAGCAGCCAACATCAGAAATAAAGCACCCCTGTATTTGCTGTGACAGCGCCTTGTGCCCGCAGCACCTGCTCGCCCAGCTGTGACAGGTCGCTGTAAGGTCTTGCCAAGAATAAATGGCTGGAGAGCACTTCTGTGTGCACTTAGGAAAAGCGCTGAACTCGGGCAATCAGGCACCTTTGTGGATCGGTTTGCTACCAAACATGACAAATTAAATGATTTTATGTTTTTTTTAGCAAAACACCCCGTACCGTTGCCACGAACCACTGGGTTTCCCACGGGACAGTCTGCATCTTCTGTGCACACCGCATCGAGAACAGAGGGGCTCTGAGAAAGACAGAGAGAAGTGCTGTTACTGCGCTGCGCAGCCGCCTGAGGCCACGCGGTCACTCACCCACATTTCTGCGCTGCTGCTCCTGTTTCTCCAAACACGCAAAACACCCTACCGTTGCCACGAACCACTGGGTTTCCCACGGGACAGTCTGCATCTTCTGTGCACACCGCATCGAGAACAGAGGGGCTCTGAGAAAGACAGAGAGAAGTGCTGTTACTGCGCTGCGCAGCCGCCTGAGGCCACGCGGTCACTCACCCACATTTCTGCGCTGCTGCTCCTGTTTCTCCAAACACGTCCCAAACACTTACAGAAGACATCTGCCATGTCCAGAACCCGGGCAGCCTCCAGCCAGCGAGGAGAGAGGCATCTCTGAGGGGCAATCCTTCCCGCCTGTCTCCACGCTCTCTGGGGCGCTCGCCTCCTCCGCCTCGGAGGCAGAGGAAGCCTCAGGAGCTAGCTTGGACCTTTCGGCTGGGACTGGGAACAAGCACAGTTGGATTCAGGAGGGCCTTAATGTCAGAGCCCATTAAGCACCTTGTAAAGCACCACCACAGTTCCCCCGGGGAAGAGCTGAAGAGACCCTAAATACAGCATAACACAAGTTTTACAAGAGACGTGGAAAGCTTCACCCTCACTCTGGACCCACCTTATTGCCAGGAGCAGCAAAAAGCTCCTATTCAAACACAGACGATGGCAGGTGGGGGAATACGAGTAACACCCTCCCGCAGCTACTCCCAGGCCATCGCAGGAGTCACCAGCCCGTCAGAAAACCACTTCCCCAAGCCCAGAGGGGCAGAGAGGCCCAAAGGCAGGTGGGGAAAACCCAGTTATGGAGTCAGAAGAAGGGGGATCTGTCCAGGCCCTTCCAAGGCAACAGCCTCAGCCCCTTGTTCCAGGTGTGAAATCCACCATAATGAGCCAAGAGGAGCAGCTCTCTGAAGCACCTTTGGGCTGGGTGGGGGGGTCACTGCCTAGGGGTATAGGAATCATTATGGGATGCAGGAGAAGAGCATTTTGGGATTGCACAGGACGTTTAGGGGATGGGATGTTTAGGGGAGGAAGAAAGGCATGGAAAAGGAGGGATTTAGGTGACCTGAGAAGGAACAAATATTGGAAAATAGAGGGATAAAAGGATGCAAAGGACTGGTTGCATGTACAGGCTGGTCAGTACGCTGGTCCGCCCATGCCCTGTGCCCCATCAGCACAGTCTGTCCTGTCTTCGGACTAAACTCCATTTCCAACTATTTTCCCGGGCGAGGGGCTCTATTCTGTATGCATGTCGGGTGTATGGGGGTCTGAGTGCCAGCAGCTGGAGTGGGACCACCGGTCATCACAGGGGCCCATGTGCCTGGGTGCCAGCTGCTGCGAGTGCAGGTGTGCATGTGAACATGTGATTCACAGCAAACGTCGGGCCGGACAAGCCAGGGAGGAGGTGGCCTGGGAGCGAGGCAGGGTATCTAAGGGCAAGCCTGCAGGGCTACCGGAGGGACCAGGGAGTCCTGCCTGACCACTGGAGAAGGGTGGCTACTGGATTCATGTCCCTCACCCCCACTGATGGCCCACTCATAGCGTGCAGCACCCACCTGCAATGCTGCAACAAGCACTTATGAGAGCGCTTTGTCTTCCTGGATCCAAATCAGATGTCATGGATTCAGCCTCCAGAAGGACCCAGACAACAGATATTTGCAGATGAGTGATCAGTCCCTTCCCAAGTCCAGGTAACAAGACATATGACAAGTGCCACTTGGCAGACAGACACTTCTGGGTGTTCAGGGCATGCAAGCTGCAAAGCTTGGGAGAAATTCAGGTACTGAAGTCTGTGATGGTATTACAGAAAACCTAAAACCTGGCCAAGAAGGTTTCAACCTCCCCTACCACCTTTTAGTGGAAATGAGCCTTGAAAAATCTGTCGGCGCTGGCATTCTCCACAGGCATGATCCAAACCAGGTTACATGTGCCACAAATGCATTGTGAGAGAAACAGAGATCTAGACTCAGTTAAGAGCCCTCATGGGGCCCTGGACCTGTGCTCCTAAAGCCCTCTAAACCATTGCTGCATCTTGGTTGTGTAAGGGTCTAAAAGCGTGGGAAAATTAGGAGTAACAAATTTTTCTAGGAACCTACCCAAGAACTGCAGGTTTGGGACGGGACAGGAATATGAGCACACCAGTATTCAGAACAGGTTTCCTGACAAGCGGGTGAACTACTACACGTTTTTAGAAGACATCCCCCAAGGTGCTCACAGCAAAGCTCAGATGCTGCTTGGAGTTCGTCGCATTTGTGTTCCTGGGACAGGGGTGATTTCAGACAGGGGCAGCAAAGAGGTGCTTGTGTTGACAGCAGAGATCTGTGCATGAACACTAGGAACCTCAGGGCTGAAAGGTTTATATTTACCTTCTGTAGTCACAAATATGTGGGTAGAGGATGACTTTATTCTTAATCTTATTAGAAACAATTGCTGATTCCCAGCCCTCGGCAGCTATGCAGCCACGTACCAGGGGCCAGGAAGCAAAGTGAACCTTCTTGGAGAGCAAACCAGCAGTAGCATCACATGTGAGCAAAGAAGGATGAGGCTTCTCCCAAAATCTAACACCCGCCTCATCCCCGTAGGACACAGTCCTGTGTTGTTTGGGGCTGGGACCAGCGCCACTCACGTGCACACCCATCAGCAGCATCTGGACCTGTAAGAGCTGAGCACAGCTGGTTGTACTAAAGACCATAATTTAAGTGAAATGGTCCCTTAGACCCAGAGCTTCTATCTGGACAGAGTGGATGCACTGTCTGACTAATACCTTCTGGCTCTAAGTCTATTTTGATCATCTTATTTACCTTCAGAGCGCCTTGCAAATAGAGGCAGAGGGTTTCCAACCACTCAAAGTATTTGAGATCAACATTGAAACGTCTCCCTAAGAGAAGTCACAGCTCAGCCACAGATCTGAGCTCAACACAGACATCAGCTGCTAAAACAACCCGTCCTGTGTTTGAGTGCTGCCGCTGTCCCCAGCCAGACTTTTCCCTGGTCCACCAGCACAGAATACCTTGGTAATCGAGAATATTCAGAACTTCCTGCAAAGTCAATAGCTGTCACTGCTAAATCTTCAAAGCTTTCCAAACATGAATGTTAGCTACAGCCCCAAAGCCAGGAACTGAGAAACTACTGGAGAGCAGCACGGGGTGAAGGCTGTGACAGGCAGACACACCACAGCACTGTAATGGGATGACATGCTCTGCCCTCTCTGTATCCTTGGCTTGCACACTGCAAAAATAAGCATCCAGAGATGCCCGTGACTGCCTGTGAGAGAGCCCTGAAATGCTCTACAGCGCATGTCTTCCCCTGGGGACGTCCCTGCAGCTATCAGTACTTTAGAAGTTCTCAACATTTTAAAGAGGGATCGTTAGTACCATTTTCCCCAACCCAAAACCGGGGTTGCTCCTCCTCTCCCGCAGCCTGTGGGCTGTGTTTGGAGAGCCGCCCAGCCCGGCAGCCTGCAGCACAGGGCGAGCTGGGAATCAGGATCAGGCTGGGCACGGTACAGCAGGCCACAGCAAGAGCTGAAGGGACCATTAGGACAAACAGTGCTTGGCTCAGGCACAAGGCGCCAACAGCGGCTTAGCTTAAAAGACATTTGCTCCTGTCTGCCAAGCAGGGTCCAGCTTGGGAGAGTTCAGTTGAGGAGCTGGCCTGAATCCAGCCTTAAAGGGAAGATTTATCCCAGAGAACATATACCACTAAGTGTTGGCTGACTGCAAAAACCACCTAGACCTTGTGCTCCGTTCCTCCTAAAAATAGGACACTAAGATGGAGAGGATACTAGGATACTAGTCCTGCAGCAGAGAGTTATAAAGGAAACATGACACAGGTATCCATGGAGCGTGTGTAAAAGCATCAAGAAAAATGGCAGAACAGAGGAAAAAGAGCGGAGCAGCAAGTCAAGAAACCAAGAATACGTGTGAGACTCAAGAAGGAACACAGGTAACAGAGGTATTAGCTGGGGATGGCAGTGCTGATGCCAGCCGCAGTGCAGAGAGAGAACAGCAACAGGGTGACAGCTCAGCCTCCTGAGAGCGGCCCTTGTTCAAAGGCAGTAGAAAGCCTGTAAAGATCACACAGTGTCACCACCCCTCAAAGAAGCCCAGAGAGCTGGCGAGGACCCAACAGACCATGTCCCTTGTCCTTCTGGTCACCACAAGTGATTCTGGCCAGACTGCTTGGATACACGTCTTGGTTCATGCAGGTACGACAGAGCAAATGCAAATGAGCAAGTAACATCTATGGAGCAATGAGAATGAGGGGAATCAGTTTTGTTTGGAATAAAAATCCATTTTTCCCTTCTGTCTGGTCTTGCACTGGGTTATTCCGAGTTCCTGTACAGCTACAGCGCAGCAGCACTGACTGGCTTTATAAATCTAACCCCACCGCAGCGCTGGGCTAAGGAGCAGCACAGCTCACTTACCTCGGGACAGGTGCCCTGGGCTTGCTTTGCTGTAGCGATGAAATTGGTCACCAGAAAAAGCACATTTTCTCCCTAGGAGGCAAGAAGGCACCTTCAGCAAGGGACTTACACCGCTACACTCCTCAGCAGCAGAACAAACAACAAATGTTCTTTTTTTGGCTTTGTGATTAACGTCGCCTTTCCTTTCCCAAAGGGTTTTACCACAGTTTTTGCCAACCACCCCCCCCCCCCCGGGGCGGCCCAGCCCCCCCCCCCACCGGGGGGCCCCC
>NW_008795533.1:140030-153408 GCF_000699145.1 Aptenodytes forsteri
GGTGAGGGACGGCAGCACCATCACCCCGCGTGAGGGACACCTGCCGCGGGGCTCTGGGGCGTCAGAGGGGCTGCAAGCCCCATCAGCCAGCCGGGGCTGTCCTCTCTGTCACCCTGTCGTCACGCTTAGCTCTGGTCCCTTGCCAGAACCAGAAACCAGTGCAAACACCCCAACCTGGGGACTGTCAGTTTTGTCTTTCCCACTAACGAAAACGTTGTTGTAGCTCCTCTGGGTATCTGAGCAACCCAAGTTTTATGTCAAGAACATATCGGTGACCCTTTTCTGCCTGCCTTGCTGGCGGTTCAGATACCGGTTAGGGGCCAGCGTTTACTCCACACGAGGTTTGGTGTTTGGCAGGCGGTGGGGATTTGTCAGCAGGTTGTTTTGCAGGGCTCAGGAACGGGAGTCGTCTCCTTCCCTGGACGCGGGAGGGGAGGCGGGAGGATGGGATGTGCAGGTGTGTCATTGCCCCTCTTCCCCCTTGGGTTGAGAATTTTTCCTGAGAGTGTGTTGTCTCCTCTGGGGTACTCCACATTTTTTAAATTAATATTTTTAGGAAGAAATTATAAACTTTTTGTACATTCACGCATTGGTTCGTGTCCCACCCATGAAAGCTGCTTTCAGTGGGCATGGCATTTTGGAAATGTGTGCTTTGGACCATGAAAAGGGTGCAGCCTTTCATACTAATTTTTGGTGATAAACCTTTTTGTTCTGTTAAGTGTATTTTATCTGGAATAGTTCTCTGAGGTCCCTTCCAGTTCATTTTCCCGTGTCTGACATCCAAGGCTGGAGAAAATACTTGATTTTGCAGTATCTGTTGAGTAATCGCAAGGTCATTGCCATACTTCTGTTTAAATATTTCTGAAACCAAGAATTCCCAGTGAAACAGACCAGGGCACTGACGCAATAGAAGCTTCTTAAATGTTGAGGTCAGGATTCAGAGCAACCGTAAGTAAACAAAACATAGTAAACCGGCGCTTACTATGGCTGTACTGACAGACTGCCAGGTAGAAGTGATGTCCGGAGAGGTACACCGTCAGGCACAGGAGGCCAGAACCTTTCCCTTTTCCTCTACGTCGTGAATATTGACAGCAGAAGTATTTTTCATCTTTTTTATGGAAGGAGAAAATAATTTTATGATAACATAAGCGAAATGAAATCTCTTGAATTTAAACCATATTCAGTGTTTGCTTTTCCAGCCTAGCTTTAAATGATTTTGGAAGGGGAATATTTTTGCATGATTCTGCTGATTGCTTTGTGAAATCCCCCCGAGCCCTGCCAGGCTAAGGGGAGCTGAAACAGAAACATTCACAAGAGCTTTGTGAACCCAGTGAAACTGTAAATGACCTGTTGTGGGTTTTATTTGTTGCAGGGTGCCAAGGCTTTAGCCCTTTCCTTGATGGCCGATACCTCTATCCTAACGTTAGACCTGAGTGACAACTGGCTGCAAGGAGAAGGGGCAGCTGCAATTGCGGAGATGCTGAAAGAAAACGGCTGCGTTTCAGGTTTGTATTCTCCCATCTGCCGTTCTCTGGTAGACGCGTTGCTGCAGAGGAGGAAATCGTGCTGGCTTCTTTGTGCTGTCATAGTGACTCTGTGTGTGTGAAAAGGGTACCAGAACTGGGGTGCTGTTTGAACGGTGAGTGTTTAAAACTGTGCTGCTCGTCACCTTTCTCCACCTGTTTTCATAGCATTTACTTTTGTGAAGTTAGGATGCCACTAACTGGAGTCAGCCCAGTGCTGTTATTCCTGTGAAGCTGCTGGAAAGAGCGAGTTTCTGCTTTGATTGTGGATCAGAAACATCCACCTGAAACTTAGACTATTCAGAGGATGTGGTTAATAATGGTTAAGGCTTTGTAAGTTGAATTTGCACGATTGGCATCTTAAGAAAATGGAGCTTCTAGGTAGGGACAGGTGGAAGAGAAGCCCATCTAGAGTGAATCTGCAAGCCTCTGTTCTAGCAGCAGCACGTCTGCTCTTCCCAGGGACATCTCACGTGTCTAATACCTCTAATACCTCTAGACTACAGATACTACAGATACAGGGAGCAGAAGCAGAGCAGCGCTTCCTGAATTTAAGTCTCAGACAGGCAGTGTTGTGTCTAGAGATCATGGTTTCAGTCCCTGCTTTTCCAGGGTCGATATTCCTGCCTTTCATAATTTAAGTAGCAACTCCCAGTTATACCTGGACAGGTTATCTGGGTTGTAGGTTACACGTGGCAGGGTCTTGCGCTGGCTCCGCAGAGCTGAGGTGCAGTGAAGGCAGTCCAGTGGGATACAGCTGGTTGTGCCAGCACGTACCCAGAAGCACTAACAAGCCCTGCCAAACCTGAGGTTGTTACGTGTGGAGACAGTCTAGGAGTCTTGTGCTGTGCTTCTATGTGAAGAGCGCAGAGCAGAGACCCAGGACGGGTCTGCGTGGAGCCCCTGTCATGTGTCTGTGTCACTTTTTCCGGCACTTGCATTAACCTCCTGTTTCAGTGTCTGAATCTGCAGGCCCCCGCTATGATACAGGCAGAACTTCGCTGTAAGTCATGCTGGTTGCTGCGCTGAAGGATATCTTTTATTCACAAAGAACAAGGTCAGTTTAGACAGCTGAGAACACAACTCTTGTGTAACTAAGGCAACCCTAATCTGCTTTGTCAGGAAGTCATCATGGATGAAGGGGACAGGTTCTGTGCTGTGAGACCCCGTTAACGTGGGATTTCCTTATTTTTGTTTTCTAGTGGTTGGATTCAGTATTAGAGGTTTAGGGTTCTGTTACTTCTGTGCTAGGAAGATTCATTCTGTATGTAGGTGGGCAGAGAAGTTCATACTTTCATATTTGGGTCTCAGCGTCTGTCTTCCCATCCATTCGTGGTGTTACATTTAGCTTCGCTGTCTCTCCCAGCCTACGCTCTTCTTTTCAAGCCGTGATGAGGAACCAAGAAACCCGCTATAACTTTGCTGAGTGTAGGTTGTGCCTGGAGTGGGAAGACAGATGTACAAGGAGCGCTTTTGTCTCATGTCTCATATTCATGTGGCAAAACTTAAATGAGCCTGTCTTAGGGACAGGCTGTGAATTCAAAAATGAAGTTCTGTTGTTCCTACTAAAATACTGTGTTAGACCAGGTTCAGCATTCTTATTTTCCAAGTCTGGCACTGCTTCTGCCATTGCAGCATAGAGGTCAGGCGCCTCTCTGGCATCTGATATGATATGATTTGATGATCTGATAATGTTTTTTTCTTTCCCCAGCTGTTGATTTATCTGACAACAAATTAGGCGTTGAAGGAGCTAAGGCCTTTTCCGCTATGCTTCTAGAAAATACTACAATTGTGTCCCTCCAGCTCTCAGGAAATGAATTTGATGATCATGCAGCGAAGTATTTAGCAGCTGCCATCACAGCAAACAGCAAGGTGGAAATTCTGGATCTGAGTTACAACATGTTTGGTGACAAAGCAGGTAAGTGCTGTCTGTGCAGCTTGCACAGAGAGTGCTGCTGTGGCAGTTAGCAACGCAGCTTAATGAGTTGCTTGCCTGCCTCAGACCTTTGGGGAGCAGGGTTGGTTAATATTTTCAGTTTCCTGAAAAGTATTTTTGGCTCTTTGTAGGCAAAACCAGTGCAAGCTATCATCATTCGTTCATCTGCATTCTCTGCCTTTTCTTACAGCATTGCAAGCTTTACCGCTTCTGTTTCTTTCCTCGTTGTTCCTAGTTCCCAAGTTCTGATGGTCTTCCTTTCACTGAACTATCGTTTGCTTTTTTTCTCAGTCATTATTTCAGCTTTCACGGGTGTGTAAAATGCTTAATAAGAGCAGAAAAAAACCAGCAGAACGGAGTTTGCCAACAGTCCTTCTGTCTAGCTCCCTGTCACCGAGAGGTGATTGCAGGTGCCAAGGGGAGGGTGTGAGAGTGGAACAAGCAGGCGGTTGCGCTTCCCTGATACCCTGCCACCCTTGACAGCTTGTGGTTTGGGGACTTCCTTTGCTAGTGACTTTGGCTATTTCTTTTCTTGTTGGTCTCGACCTTGTTAATACATATTGCTCTTTTTCTTTGGTTTCTGATTTTTAAGCACGCTGTTACTTAATCGTTACATCCTTGCATTCACAGCGCTCCTGTGATGCTGTGTGACGTGATGAAACGCAGTTATTGGTCTCTGGGCCTTAGTCTGTACTGGTTTCACCAGGCTCACTTGTGCTGGGCTGAACTCCCCCACCCTTTCTTCCTGACTGTCCACTTCTGTAGAGCACTCCTCATGATGTCATTGCTAATCCCTGACTTTTCAACCTTTATGCTCATCTCCTTTTTGCACCTTATTGGCACATGCTTCATCTTCTCCATCTATGGCTGTCCGTGGGCAGCCCCAGGCATGTGTTCTGGTACTATCTCCAGGATGAAGATTCACAAATCTTCTCCCTACTCCTGGTCTCACCCTACAACTGCGCTCCAAATCCTTCTACTTCCAACACTGTCTGTGATGGGTACACACTCAAAAAGGGAGATACTGAATTTTTTCTCTCCCATGCCACATCCTATGCTGTCTGTCAGGTCCACATTCTTCCCGGGTTGTGTCTTTCATGAAAAATTCACCATCTTCTCTCCATCCACTGCTTTACAACCCTTAATCATCACACATCTCACTGGCTACAGCCTCCTCCTTGAAGATCCTCCATGTCTTCAGTGGGCTTCTCTGGCTCACAAGAGAGGAAACAACCATAATCCTCATTTCTTCTGGCCACCAGGAACACACCAGCCATTCACTTGGTTCCTTCCCAGTTCCGTTCTGCTTTTTTCCTCATTTTTACTTTTGAAGGCTGCAATGGCTGCTTTTCTCTCCACCCCTATCCTGCTCACCTCCTGCTGCCTTTACAGTCTTTCCCCAGTCTTCTGGTCTTCAAGCATGGCAATGGCTTCCTTTTCTTCTGTGCTGGTTGACAACCTCATTTCTTTCCTGGCCCATTGGAAACTCACGGAACACTTGCTGATGAAACCTATTCAGATTTTATAATGGCACAGGAGCTCTGGGAGGGGTTAAAGAGGGAGCAGAGCTGGCTTCTCTGCCAGCAGAGCGGACCAGCAGGCTTCAGTTGGCTGGAGGCCAGAGCTGGGGAAGGGTGAGAGACTGTGGGAAGCTACCTGGTGCGTGGTGTCAGCTTTCAGACCCTCCTCAGGCTGGAGAACCAGCCGGTGCGGTCGGATCTCCACGCATGAGCAGCAGACCCTGGCTTTGTGATACGGTGATTGCATTTTCTCTCCCTCTTTGCTACATTTGCAACCTGTAGTCAGAGAGCACATATGCTTTATTGTCCAGCAGCTTCTGCTTTGTGTTTACAGTAAACGAAGTATAAAAGAAAATAATATGTTGTAGTTTTAATTGCCTGTCTAGAGGTAATACAGGCAGTTGCAGAGAAATACCTAAACTAACCCGAGCTTCCTTTTAACTCTCAAACTTAATTCTTTCAACTCTTAAACTGTTTGGCTTCATGTGTTTTTTCTTAGGTGAAATTCTTGGAATGGCAATAGCAGAAAACACTGGATTAAAGGAACTTAAAATCAGCTGGAACCATTTCCATAGCCAAGGGGCAGCTGCCTTGGCCAAAGGCTTGGGGGTAGGAAATGTTTTCACTCCTGTTTCTAAATTCTGAGAACTCGCATGAAGCTTTATCTGTTTAAAGAAGCGTGAATGCCATGATGTGCTGTTTGCCTTGTGCCCTTGCCTGTCCAACAGCCATCTACGATCTGGGATCATACAAACCTTGGAACTAAGCGAGTAAAATCATCCATTGTCTATTGACATATTGCATATGTTTTCATTGCTCTATTTCTAGTTCTTTCCCTTTTTAGAGTCAAAGCTACTATAATGAATGTTTTGAATTGTTTCATTTCACTTCTGATTCATAAATCAATACAGAAATTTTTTTGTAGTCTATTTACAGTTTTTACTCTACTAAAAGAAAGTAGCCTCTCATTAAAATAAGAAACAGTTCTTCCAGCCTCTTAGGCTGAAAGGGGCCACTAAAGTAATTTCATTTCACCTCTTGTATAATGCCAATCACGTGTGCCATCCTAGCGGAGCAAGGCCCCAACTGCTTTTTGGACAGTAGAAGGGGTGGTAGTGCACAGGCAGGATGTTTCTCCAAGGCTGAATCAAGTGAGAGGGAGATTTTCAGTTGTGCGTTTATGTCACACCACAGGCAAACATATTTCTCAAAGTGCTGGATGTTTCCTACAATGGCTTTGGCAACAGTGGAGCAGCTGCCTTGGGGGAGGCTCTTAAAGCCAACAACGTGCTGGAAGAGCTCAACGTTAGGTGAGTCAGACTGGTCCTGCTGCACATTTTCTCCCATTCTGCAGCGGTGGGCAAAGCCCGCAGCAGCCATTTGGATCTCCTACCTGCAGAGTGTGGTAGGTGCGTAAGGCAAAGGGAGCGTTACAAAATACTAGCGCTGCCGGTCTCATCCCAAACCCCAATTCCTCTCCTTAAACTTGGGGTAACTTCCACAGAATGCGTTACGGGGTGTGGGGGAAGAGCATCTGGGGATTGCACAAGGCCTGTTGGGGGATGTTTAGGGGAGGAACCAAGGGTGAGGGAAGGAAACCAGGTGGTCTGGGGAGGTATAAGCATGGGAAAAGAGAGGGACAAGGTGTGAATGTTGAGTGTTTCTGTGTTGGTCTATGTGGCTGGCCGTGTGCATATCTTGCATACATTTGTGTCTGTGCCTATTGGAAATCCACGGTCAGCCTTACTACTGGGGGCGTGGAGCCGTGTCAGCCGCGCCTCTGTCAGCCTGTGGGATTTGGCAACTCCTCACCGCTTCCAACCTCCCAAGTACAATTGTTTAGTTGGAAGGAGCTGCCCTAAATTCCCTCTGGATATAACATGTTTTCAGTGCTGCGTGAAGCAGTAGGTTGCATATCCTTTGCCTGAGCAATGTGGATATGGAAAACCTGCAGCTCAGCATGTGAAGCATGCCTTTTATTTGTTTTTAGCAACAACCGTATTTCGGTGGAAGGAGCTCTGCACATTGCAGCTGGCCTGAAAGAAAACAAGACTCTGAAAAGACTTAACGTGAGTAACTTTCCTAGGAAGGTATTGGAGCCTCTTACACGTATTTAAATATCAGTGGTGCATGTATGTCCTGGATTGGAACCCCTTAGAACAAATCCACAGCAAAATCAGGGAGCTGCTTGCCCCAGCCTGTCTCCTCCCATGCTTCCCTGGTTGCAGTATGCTCTCATTAAGACAGAGGGCTTGTATCCAGCACTTTCCTCGGTGAACAGAGATTTCTGTGAGCCTGCCACTGTGTGAACTGCAGCCTGTCCTGCCGTGTCTTGCAGCAAGGATAGCATCCTATTGCTGCGGCAGTAGTGTCCAGCTTGACATGGCGGGTGGCACTGGGATGGCCGCTTGAGGGCCCTTGGCCCACTGTTACTGGCACTTGAAGTAAACCCTGCTGGTATCTCACCCACTGGGGGCCACTGGTACCGTCAAGGATCATACAAAAAAATCCATGTCACATATCCTCCTGCTGTTTCTTTTCTGACTGCGGATGACCAGAAATCCCATGCAGAGTGAAGGCTGCTGTGGGGTCCTCAGAGCTCTACAAGCAAATTCTGGCACTGGCATGGAGATCCTGGACTTGCCAGTAAGTGTTACACCAGAAGGAAAAGGGAAGGGAGGGAAGAGGTTGAATACATGGTGTATGAATAACAAAGGGCTGCCAGAGGGATTCTGGCTCTGGCGTTGTTGCTGCCCAGTGAGGACTGTATATGGAGGGAATGGCCCCCGACTTCAAAACGTGGACTTGTCTGTATGTGCCCAGGCCCCACTTTGTGTGTTTGCAGCAGCACCAAGGTGCATGAAGGCACCGAGCTGGGCATTGCTCAGGCTTTGGGCAGCAGCAGGGTGTGGAGGAGGCACGGCTCAGCTCTCACTGCAAAGGTGCTGAGCACTGGGAAGAATCTGGCCACCTGTGAATTCAGAAGTTCCCCGGGAAGCTTGAGCTCTCTGCTGTGACGATGCACATAGTTTTGGAAAGATTTCTGTCCCATTTCTAATGAAGCTAAATGGCCCTTACAAGGCACGAGAACTGCCACTTACTTGAACATCTACCCCATTTGTGAACAGTGCCAGATCTGAGAAGGCAGCCCTCTGTCACCAGGTAGGTCTCAGCACAAGGCACCAAAGAGCATCACTTCTGGAACAGAGGCTCTGTCTCAGGCCAGTAGCCACCTAATGCCCTCTGGATCAATTAACTAGCAACTACTTTTAATTTCTAAAAAGAGAAGACAGTTACTCAGTTGTTTATTGAGGAGGAATTTGTTTTGCCTAGCTCATATACAATGTCGGTGACTATGTCTGAGGTGATTACACAAGATCTGTTCATAGAAGATGGAGGTTTAATCAATGGTATTTAAGGCAAAATTAACACACCAAAGTGTAGAAGTCTGCTTTAGGATGGGGAGACTTGCACTTCAGCTCTGTATTGACTGTATCACCATGGACTACATAGGGAGACTGTGATGGTGAGCTCAGAGGAAACAGTTGCCTTGCAGTCACCAGCATTTAATCAGGTGAATCTTGTTCTTTGTGACCCTTTGCTACGAACAATCCAGACATCTGCCTTAAAGAGAGAGCTCATGATCCCTGAAATGTTGAGCTGCCTTCTGTCATTCAGTGCCTGTCCCTTGTTCCTCCTCCTTTCCAGCTGTTTTAACTTCTCTTCCTGTAGACCATTCTTCTGGGCTTACTATCCATCCTGGCATTGTCCTGACTTTCTCTCCAGGTCTTTTTTTATTTGTTTGCTTGTTTTTGACAGGGTGTTTTCCACCTTTATCCGCTTTAGCTCACTGTCTTTTGGCAGTGCAGTGAGGAGCTTGCATGAAAACCCCTATCTTCCTTTGATTTCTGTACTGCTCACCATCACTTTAGCTCTTTCGCTTCTTGCCCTGGGAGCAGGATGCTGCTGCTTGTTGAATCTCATACCTGCCCGTAACATGGTGGTGTTGGCTAACGGCCCTGGATCTCACAATCTTGTGTTAGAATTTTGTGTTTGGTTTGAGAGAGCACAGAATATGTTGCAATAACTGTTTTCTGAGGGATGGTAAATCATACCATATGCTTACTTACCTGTAGTGATTTTGCCCTCTAGGACATCCCTGTGAACAAAGAGCTTGCAGAGCTGTGTGATGCTGTGAAAATACTTTTCCCAAATCTTCTTCTCAGACGTGGTGGAAACATGAAGTTGCAGAGGAAAAGTCAGTCGAAGGTTGAGCTTCAGACTCAGCCCAAAGTGGTGGGTAATTCCCAGAATGCAGTGGCTTAACATGAGCCTCTTTGGGCTGCTTCTTCAGCACCTCTGCCTAACGCCCCAGTACCACTCACCAAGCCCGTGACACAAGGATGTGCCAGGGCAGTGCTAAGGCAGGGTCTGTGCAAATATTGGCTACTTCATCATTGCTGACGCTTGGAAGTTTTTCTGCCTTTTCACTTTAAGATTTCTGCTACGGCCAGCTCTGAGTCTCTTCCAGCACATGCAAGAGCATCCCCATGGATGAGAGTCCAGGGGCTCCTTTTTCATCATCATCTTCGTGTGTATGGACATTTGTCTGGTGGAACATCATGTGCTGTAGCTGCTGCTGGTGCTTGGATCCATAGCCCACTGCAGTGGGGTCTGTACAGCCCGAGAGTGCACTTACTATGTCGGAAGCAAAGTCCTATCCAGAGATGTGCTGTGAACAAATGCTTTCTGCCTTAGGCTTGTTCTCCTGTTACACAGCCAGGAGTGCCTTTGCTGAATTGGCTGTCAGATGCACTGCTGACTCATTTTCAGCTGCTTCCTACTGCAGCTCCTTAGCCTCACATGGAGCTCATGCTCTCCAGGGCGGAGCCCCCGTCCTCAGTCGTGACTGGCGTTCTTATTTCCTGGATGTATGCTCTTGCTTTTGTCGGTGTTACGTAGGATAGATGCTACAAGCTGCCTGGAAATAGGATAGGCACTCAGTGGTAGTTCAGCAATGACAACAGCACATGGGGTGTAACTCTTTTCCCCTCCCTGGGATGTTTTCTGTGATGCCAGTGGATCCTCCCTATGCTCTCTGGGACACCTGGGCACTGTGGTTCAGGGAGGGGGGGAATTGTGAGCTCCTTGAGGAGCATTGAGCAGGGGGCAGGAATCATGGCTATGCTCTGAGCATCCTGGCTTAACTCTCCCTCTCCTGGTCTCTGGGAAGAAGTGGTTTCTTGCAGCAGATTCTTACAGTTTGGGAGAGGGGCCGAGGATGATCACACAAACAGCTCTGGATATCTGGCTTGGGCTGGAGGTGCAGGCAGCTCTGCCCCACAGTCAGAGGGCAGCAAACCCCAGCGGTCTTGCAGTGCTGCCTTAACCTAGTTGTGGCTATACACAAATAATTGCCTTTCATTCCCTGAAGGTTGGCGGACCTCATTGATAAAGTGCTTGCAACGATCTTGGCTTCATCCGTGGCTCCAGCTAGGCAAGCCTGGTCAGTCCCCAGGCACGTCAGTGTGCGCTGGCTTTGATTTCCCCTTTCAGTGACACACCAGCTGACGAGGTCTGGGGACATCCAGGCAGTGCTCTCCTGTAAGGCAGTGGTGACACCTCTCTGAGAAGGCAGCTTGCGAAGGCAGGGCCAAAATTGAAGAAGATGGCTTCTGCCAGTCTCCTTCTAGAGTAGCTGGCTGATGCCCTGTGTTTTGCCTTATGCTTTTTTCCCTAGAACAGAAGCATTATAATCCCCTTGCTCACTTTTGTATTTCATTTACCTAATAAATATGCCTACCAGTGAAATTGTACTTAGTGTTAGTTCTCAGCAGAAGATGAGGTTTAGCCTCTTTATTTGAAAATAACTCTATGCAGTTATGATTTACCTAATGGAGTCTGTCCTATAAATGTGCAAATTATTTTAGTTATGTATCTAATAAATAATGTCTGTGCCGTGGACTCACACCTGTCCACACCACTTGGAGAGGTCTCTTGCATGTTGTACAGTCTGTAAATATGGGTTGTTTCTAGAAATTTCAGAACCATCCTGACACCCCCTCGATCTCTAGATGAAAAATTTGTGTATTGAACACAGAAGCTGTTACGGGGCTTGATTTAAATCAGTATAAGTACTTATATTTTAAAATACTTAGTCACCATTTATTATTTCTGTTATGTCCTTTGCCCCTAGCCCTTCCTATGATCTCCAAAGAAGAGATGCAAGTTAAAATTGTATTAAAAATAAGGTGGGTAAAGAATTCTTACGCACCAAGTCTGTCCTTATTCACCAGCTGGTGTAACTAGAGAAGATCTACTTGCCACTGCCTTGACCCATATAGATTCATTAGTCACTGGAGTCAGAGCTGGGTGTTTTTTTCTTGTGAGAATTAAGCTCAATAAATCTATCAACGTACCGTTTGGGAACCTAAAAATGCCAGGTGAGCCAGCAGTGTGTTACGGGGTAACGTAGCTGGGATATAGATGTTGAACATTCAGTTGTCCTGCGGCTTTGATGAGAGCAGGAGGTGGCTGTGGAAAACTGAGCACTGGCCTGCTCCGTGTGCAGGCAGGATTGTGCAGGCAGGATTTGCCCTCCCAGAGGGCTGCAGGGAGAAGAGGGAACAGGCAGCCGGAGCTAGCCTGCAGGAGGTTTTGCGTGCGAAGTTGTAGGAATTTGCTGTGCTTTGGCAGCTGCTACAAAAGGTTATGAGGAATCAACACGTGGAGAGTTATACTGAGAGTCGTATTCCAGTTTTACTGAAATAGTAGTTATTCCAAATTTACCTGGCAGCCTCCCCAGCTGGTATCGCTATTCCTCTTTCCTCCAAACTCAGTTGTGTTTTCTTTCAGGTTAGGAACTAATCTTGGAATAACTCAGCAGAAGATTTGCTGAGTCGCTGTTCACAATGTCATTTCCAGCACTGAGCCTTTTTTTTTGGTCTGAGTGTTATTTCAATGTTGTTCCTTTTTGGTTTCTTTACAAAACTGCCAGGTAGCAGTTGGATGCCTTGTGGAAGGTACTATAGTATAACAGCACTGGTGCCTCTTTCCAAGCTCCTGACCCCACCACAGCACAGAGGTTACACAAATCCGTATTAATTGCCACTAACGGTATTTTTTCCTTAATCCTTGAGCAGCTCTCATTTTGATCGGTGTCCTTCTGAGGCCTTGAATTTCCTTGCACCCCTTCATCTTTCTGAAGGATCAGCCAGCTTGTTTTTCTGCAGCACTCTGGGACTTCTCCAGCTGCCTGATTGTTTCTGGAAAATGAGCATTAATGCTCCAGGGCAGCTCGCTGCCTAATTCCACATGAAACTCTTCTGGCGTAAGTTACATAGGTGACCACAAAAGGTTTAGCTATAGCAGCTACTAATAAGCATTATTTGGAGGCAGGTCTGGGGCAGAGAAGCCTGCAACGTGACTCCTAGCTTTCCCCCCCATGCAGAAGAGAAGTTTTTCATGAACACTTTCATCTCCTTTACAATATTGAGTGTGCTGCCTTGGCACACAAAGGTGCCTTGGCTCTTGTCCCAGCAAGGATCCCAGCCCACGGTGTTCGGTGCTGCCCTAAAGTGCTTCGTCTAGCGAGGGAAGCCTGGACAGGTGGGATCACGAGAAACCAGCTATCCTTGCTCCAGAGGAGGAGCAGCTCACTGCAACCCATTCCCGACAGCACCTGACGGACGTTTCATAACCTCTCAGGCAAAGCTGTCATCGCTGTGAGGAAATGTTTCTAGTCTCTTGCCTAAATCTCCCTCATGGCAGTTTACGTCCGTTGCTTCTTGCCTTGTCTCCTGTGCACGTGGTGAAGATTTATTCTCCTTGCTTTTGTGGCTGCGTGGTTGGAGACTGGCACCTCTGCTGTCGGAAAGAAGCCTCTGCTGCTGGGATGGGACCGCATCCTTCATGCATACGCTTATACAACTCGTTAGAAAATGTCTGCACTGTGTGGCGAGACAGGGAAGAGCTGTGGCCCAAAGCAGCCTGGTTGCAGGGACCGCTGAGACACAGGCTGCTGAAATGCTTCTGAAACACGAGCACAAGCGCTCCTGTAATGCTTTGGGTGCCCCTGTGCTCAGCACACCGGCTGCTGGCCTGGCCGCTGCCGCTTCGTGGAGGGACGAGAGGACAACAGGACCCAAGGTTTGTGCCATCTTTTAATGCCCTGCTGCTCTCCAGCCAGCAGAAAGAGCAGATACGCTGCTGCTGGCATCTCAGGGATGAAGCGTGGTGCTTACCTCATCCTCTGGCTGTATCTGCAGGAGGAGGAGGGGAGGATCGAAGGGCATAATGAGAGGATTACTTACAGCCAGCCTTAAATAAGCCCTGCAGCTTGTCTGTGCTGCTTTCAGAGTTGGGGGGGGGGGGGGGGGGGGGGATATATAAAAAAAAGA
>NW_008795533.1:153453-157168 GCF_000699145.1 Aptenodytes forsteri
TGTGGGGTGTGTTGGGGGGGGGGGGGGGGGGGGGAAGGAGGGATAATTTAGAAACACAAGGCTGGGAAGAGATTTAATTAGGACATTGAGCTGCTCTCTCCTGGGTGCCAGCCCACCACCCTCTTCCAGTGCTCGGGGCTCCCCTTTTCCTCCCTCGAGCATGGACAGGGCTCAAGTATGCAACTGGGTCAGTGCCTGCTTATTTCAGCGTGGCATCTGTGATTAAACTGTCTCTGAAACAGTGTTGGGATGCACCTGCGACTCCCACCCCCCCGCGCTTAGCCGTGCAAGAGCCCGGCGATCCCTGCAGGAGCTCCCGCAGCTCGTGTCGCTGGGGCTGCGTGGGCGACAGTAGTGAGCCTGTTTCCTGAAGCCTCCGAGATCATCATCATCTCGGTCCCGTTTGGTCATCTCTGGAGCTGGGCTGGGTACACCCCCTCCCCGAGCTGCATTTCAGGGCTGGGGGAGGAGGGACACAGGCTGGTTGAGTGTCTCTACCATTTAAATGATGGTGGGTAGCATCCCTAGCATCGATTTTCTTCCTAGTACAAATCCTGTGTTACTCCCCCTCTGAATTTGCGTTTCTCCTTGTCCCCCTGCACCCGTTTTGTGGGAACTCTCCTCCCGGGGCACAACAAACCAGCGCTGTCCTGGTAGCTCCTCTACCAGTCCTCCCAGTCCGGCAGCGTCGCTCCTGAGGCTCGGCCATCCCTGGCCGCTGCCTGCCCACTCCCACGCTGTTAAGTGGGGGATTATCATCCAAGGATCACATTAACCCTCTTAGCCCAGCCCAGGAGCACGTGTGCCGGTGCTAGTCATGCCCCGTGGCCCCTAAAGCCCTTCCAGGTTCCCGGAGCCCCAGCACTGGCCGTTACGCTGCTGACCTACATACTTCACTGGTGCGTTGTAATTAGATTGACTTTCATGCGGTCCAGCTAGGCTGATTAGACCATTTCCATGAGTCCCAGAAAATATGATTTTTTTTTTTCCCCCAAAAAAACCCTAATTTGGAGAAAGATACCCCTATGGCAAGTCGGTGTAATATCAGCGGCAGCAAACTGCTGTCTCCCTGTGCTCTATGAAATAGGGTTTTGTGAGCTGCGCACGGGGGTGGTTTGTTTTTAAATCTGGCTGGATCACGCGTACGGAGGTACAGATGGGGGAGCTGGTGTTTTTTTTCTCCTACAATTACAGGCTGCCATCTTAAAGCACTGCTGGTGGTGGTCGGTCTGGATATTTTTTTTTTCCTGCCGACACAGTTTTCAGGAACAAATCATTGTAGGAGGGCTCCCTTGGTGGCAATGGCTGCTGACAACCCCCCTTTTTTTTGTGTGCCTTAACGGGTAGACAATTTAAAATCAATTAATACATGTTCTGCGCCTGCGCAGGGCATGTTACTGCAATAGGATGGTGTATGGCACGGATGAACCAACCAATTTTGTAATCCTATTTTTAAAAAAAACCACAAGTGTGCTTGAGAGGGCACACTCCCCTCCCAGGCTGCCGTTAATTACGTTTCAATCCTTTAATTCCCTGCCAGCCACGTCCCCGTCACTCCCTGCCTCTCCCCGGCCGGTGCTGAGGGGTACCCCATATCCACACTTGCTTTTTATGGCGCAGCCTAGCAGTAGTTTCTCGGCATTTTTACAAATGTTCGTTTTAAATAGATTAAATATCAATGCTTACGAGGCTCATTCAACAACTCTTAGGTCTTTGCCAGTTTAAAAGGCCGACCGAGAGCCCACGCTGGGTGAGCCCGGCCCCGGCGACAGTCCAGAGTGTTTTGTGATGTGACTTCTATCGACTTTCCTCCAAAAGAGAACATAAAAGTGTCTTGAACCTCAGCCTGTCCTGCTTTGTTAGGACTTTTACTGCTCTTCCCCAACCGCGCGCTGGGCTCCCTCGCTCCTGATCTATCACTACGGTTCTTTCTGCTTGCCTTTATCCTGCTGACAATGGATTTATTGCAAATTAAAAGCTGACAATTGATACGGAGAGTTAAGTCTAGCTGCTTCCCTGGATACCTGTTGAATATTTTATTTTTTAATAAAGAATGACTTTGTTTTCATGGGAAGGAAACTTCCTTAGTGAGCAATAATGGTGAGGATGGGGGTATCGATGGATTATCTCAAGTGACTCATGCTTGAATTCCCATTATTTGCACTGCTTCACAATTTCTCCCATCCATTCAGCTCATAACCCTTGGCAGCTTTAGTGAACCTGCCCTGGTGCTGCTCAACATCTTCCTCGCTGTTGACAAAGGGGTTCAGGCCCATCTGGGTGAATATAGTCATATTTGTGTATCTGTAAATCTCAAGTTCCAGGCTACCTCTGCACGGCTGCCCCAGCCCCTGGGGGGGGGGTCCCAGTTTCTGTGGGTCCGGCCGGAGCCAGTCCTCGTGAACAGCACACCCGTGTCAGAAGAGCAAAGCTGCTCTCGGCGGTGCCCGGTGGGCCCGGCCGGGCGTTGTGCAGCTCGCGCACGCCAGCCCTGCTCCGGAAGCACGTGCTGGCGGCTGGGAAGCCGGGCTCAAAAGCAGCTGGGAGGCTCCCGGCACGGTGACTCGACTCGCCAGAAAGCAGCTGCGGGCAGGGTCTGCACGCCCCGGGCAGGGTCTGCACACCCCGGGCACAGCCCGCTGCTGCCCTTGCAGGGCTCGGGAGGAATGTGGCTGCACGGTGGCAGCGGGTGGCACAACTCTCCCCTTCCTCAAGCTTTCAGGGGGCTTTCCTGAGCATCTGGGTGAGCAGCTTCCCCATGTGGACTCTTGAGGGGGACACACAGCACAAACAACCAGAGCCATCACAGAACCAGTATTTATGAGGGTGACGGGAGTCAGCCCGTTGCTCACAAGCCACTACACAGAGGTGCCAAGCAGGAGCACAGCGCGGTGGGGACGCGCTGCTCCGTGGGCAGCGGCAGCAGTGCAGGGGCAAGGCAGGACGCGGAGCAGCGCTGGCAGACAGAGGGGTTCACCGGGGAGCCGGCGCATCGTACAGAGACCTCCCCATGGCCCCTCTAGGACCCCCCCAGGGACTGGCCAGCAAGAAGCAATGGGACTAGCCTGCCCACGGTCCCCGGCTTCTCACAGGATGCAGACGACGTTGCACGTCCAGCATGGCTGCAGGGAGCAGGGTGTCCACGCTGCAAGGCCTGGCAGTTCGGCAACCTCGTGCTCGACTGATTTGTTTCCTCCATGTATTTCTTCCAAAACATGCTAAAGGCCCCTTCCCTTCCATTTTAGGCTGTCCATGGGCAAACCAGCCAGGGGTGGCTGCAGCAGTGCTGCTGGGGACTCCCCCCACAACATGGCAGCTGGGGTGAGCCCCAGAGCATGGGGATGCTCGCCCGGGAGGGGGCAATACTGAAAAGCACCCGCAGAGCCTGTCCCGAGCCACAGAGAGCCTGGGAGGGGCATCACGGGGGGCTGAGCCCCCCACGCTGGGGCAGGCAGCAGTGCAGGCTGTGCTGCTGGGGCGCAGGGGAAGGGGGGAGCCGGCTCCAGGCAGGCCCGCCCAGGGATCCTGCTGGGGACCTCTGGGGACAAGGCAACAAATCTGGGGTCCTGAGCGCCCACACCCACCTGTGGGCTGGGGCAAGAGCCTGGCCCTGGCATGACCTTCCAGCCGGGCTTCCAGCCGGGCACAGCCCCCAGCCCACCCTGAAACAGCCGATGCCAGTGGCCAGGAAGGGGGCGCTGGGCTTCTACCCCTC
>NW_008795533.1:157663-162956 GCF_000699145.1 Aptenodytes forsteri
CCCCCCAGCCGATGCCAGTGGCCAGGAAGGTGCAGTTGGGCTTCTACCGTGCCAGCCCACACTGGCTTTCCTGGGGTCCCTGCCCAGCCACTCTGGCCATGTCCCTTCTCCATCTCATGTCCCCACCTGCTCCTCGGCCCCCCTCAGCCTCAGCCTTTTGGGAGAGTGGCCCTGGGGATGGGGATGGCAGGGATGCCAGTGGGGAAGTGCGGCTGGCCCCTGCCTCCTTCCGCAGGCAGGCTCAGCGGGAGGCAGGAGGGCTCTGCAGGGCTGCAGCAAGATCCCACGCTGCAGCCAGGATGAGACCCAGGATGGGCAGCACTGGGCTGCCTGCCCCGGTCCCTGGGGACCCTCTGCATCCCTCTGCATCCCTGGCTGCGCGGATGGGCCAGCAGAAAGGAGATTTGCTGCATGGCACCTGGATGTGCTCAGGGGAAGGCGGCTCCTCGTGAGCAGGGCAGGCACTGAGCTGAGGGGGCTGAGACGCAGTTCCTGAGTGCTGGGGATGGGGAGGAAGGGAGCCAGCCCCTCCCCACGCTCTGCAGGGAGTGGGTGGGGAAGGGCGAGCATCCTCGTCATCTCCGGATGGAGCCATACGCCCAGGGCAGCCCCGGTGGCTCCGCTGTCAAAGGGACCAGGAGGAGGAGGGGGGATCTCTGGCCTCACCGTGGGGAGGGGGTCAGATGCTCCCATAGCCAGGTGCCCCTGTCCCCCGGGGTGTCATCTCTTGCAGTCGTCGGTGTCGGTGTCCGGCAGCCCGGCGGCGGGCTGGGAGCTGGGCTGGACTGCCTGCACCCTCTCCTCCAGGCTGCCGCTGGGGAACACCACATAGCGGGCGCTGACGCGCTGCGGCCTGGGCTCCCGCAGGTTCTCCTTGCTGTGCCAGATGCCGTAACCGAAGTACACGAGCAGGCCTGCAGCGGGGGACAGGGAGAGCAGTGGCTCGAGCAGAGGCCAGCGGCCGGCACGGATGCAGCCAGCATCCCTGCGTAGCAGCACAAGCCACGGCACTGGGGGGGCTTAAACCAGCTGCTTGCAGGTGGAAAAGGATCCTGCAGTGTGTTAAGAGCAAGGGGGGTAACCCCAGTCCCTGGGGAGGGGAAGCCCCTCACTGGGAAGGGCTCCTCAAGCCCCAGGGAGCCACCTCGGGAGCAGCGGGTGGTTCTGGTCCAGAGCTTGAAGGAGGATCCAAACCTTAACTGGAACAAACCGTAACACTCTGGGAACCAGAGAGGGTCAGGGAGACGCCGGGAGACCTCGGTTTGCGTCTCCGAAGGGGAGTTGGAGGCGGAAAGGGGCACGATGTGGTTTATAAACCCATCACCAGGGGAAAAGAGCTGCTGAAGCCACCGGCCGGTGCCAGGACAAGCCCAGTTCCCCTCTCCCCCGAAGCAGCCGCTGCCTTCCTGGGGCTCACGCCACCGTGGGAGCACTCACCTAAGAGCAGCCAGACGGCAAAGCGGAGCCACGTCATGTAGCTGAGCTTCAGCATCAGATAGATATTGAGGACGATACTCAGCGCTGGGGAGAGGGGTACCAGGGGGATCTGCGGGAGAAACCAAGCCGGGGGTAGAGGGTGAGACCTGCAGGACCACATTCCCCATCCTTAAAACCATAGAGACAAAAGCCAGCACTGGTAAATGTGGGGGACAAAGTGACTCTCACCCGTGGCTTTCTGAAAATGACTTTTTTTTTCTGGGAAAAAGGCAGCCAAAAGGAACAATTGCCAGTTAGGGAGCCAAGAGATGGGAGCCAGGCTGCATGCCGGGCACGGGCTCTGGAAACAGCCCAGAGGCACCGTCAGAAGGACTGAACAAGCCTTCAGTGCAATCCAGAGCCAACATGGTCCTCACTGGAGAAGCCCGGGCAGGGGCACGGCAGGGAGGTGGTACCACTGGTGTTACCATCCACGCGGCTGCACCACACCGGGGCCCAGATGGGCTGGAAACCAGAGAGCGGGGAGCACGAGAGGCACAAAAATGATTTGGGGGCTGAAGAAAAGAGCTCCAACGCATAGGTCAAGGGCAGGCCAAAGGCAGAAGGAGTTGGGATGGGCAGAAGGGGAGCGGGGGGCTGTGCGGATGCGGAGCAGGGAGCCCAGGGCGGGCAGGAGCGATCCCGCTGGGGTTGTCCCCTCCTGGAGACCAGCAACTGTGCAGCGTGACACCGCAGGCACCAACACCTCCCCACAGCCAGTGCTCGCTGACACCCTCCTCCTCCTCCTTCAGCAGTTGCGGTGCTTTCACGAGACCGGTGTGACCGGGGCCTCTCGTGGGTGCATCAGAGCTGCTCCCACCCCGCCGACCCTGGAAGAGGGACTAATCCTGCCTGGGCCCCCAGGCGTACCTGGAAGGTCTGTGTGCCGCGCTGCTGCTCGTGCGCCCAGATGAGGAGGAGGCTGAGCAGGAAGCCCAGGCTGAAGAGGACCAGCAGCAGGGAGTAGCTCCAGGTGGGCAGGTGGAGGTGAGTGTTGCCGAACACCAAGATGGAGCAGAGGCAGATGGCGGACACCATCAGGGTCACCACAGCCACCGTGACCACCTCGCCCGGGTAGAAGTCGCTGAGGAACTCCAGGTAGGGCTCAAAAGCTGCCTTCAGCTGCCCCGGCTCCCGGTGCTCTTTGCTCTTGTCCCTGTCCACTAGCTGGAGCTTGTCAGAGAAGGACTCGTACTCCTTCAGCTCGCCGGTGGACGGAACCTCCTGGGGCTGGGGGCTGGGACGGCCACTGGCCACCGGCGCAGGGGCATCCACCTTCTGCTGCTGGAAGCGCAGGACGATGATGCTAGCAGCCACGAAGGTGTAGGCCAGCAGCGTGCCAATGGACAGGAACTGCACCAAGGCCTCCAGGTCAAAGATGAGGGCCAACAGGGCCATGAGTAGCCCAAAGACCACGATGCCGACGACAGGCACCTGCGTGCGGGGATGCACTCGGGAGAAGACCTGGAAGAAGAGCCCGTCCTCGGCCATGGCGTAGACGATGCGTGGCAGGGAGAAGAGGTTGCTCAGCAGGACTGTGTTCATCGCTGAGGGATGGGCAGAAGAAGGAAGACCACGTCAGACCCAAAACCGCCCCAGTTCCCAGCCCCCATCGCAAGCAGGGCGGGCAGCTCCCACCGCCGCTGCCTGTACTTACCGCAGATGGAGCCAGCGGCGACCAGGAACCCTGCCCAGGCATAGCCCCTCCTGTAAAACGCATCTGCCAGGGCAGAGTCGGGGTCCAGCGTGTGCCAGGGCACCATCAGCGTCAGCACCACCGACACCAGGATGTAGGCCCCGGTGGCCAGCCCCAAGGAGAAAGCGATGGCCCGGGGGACAGCCCTCTGCGGGTTCCTGGCCTCTTCGCTGGAGGCCGCGATGACATCAAAGCCCACGAAGGCGTAGAAGCAGGTGGCTGTGCCGGCCATGATGCCCGACAGTCCGTACGGGGCGAAGCCGCCCTCCTGGGCACTCCAGTTCTTGGGCTGCGCGAGGATGAAGCCCATGATGAGAATGAAGAGGATGACACCCATGCTGATGGCCGAGAAGACGTGGTTTAGCCAGGAGGACACTTTGGCCCCGAAGGAGATGAAGGCGGTGGCTACCAGCAGGATGGCTGCTGCCAGAAAGTCGGGGTAGTGGGCCAGGAACGGCACCTGCCAGGTGCCCACGTGGGTCTCGGTGAAGTTCTTTATCTTGTGGTTGAAGATGGAGTCCAGGTAGCCGCTCCAGGCCCTGGCCACCGCAGCTCCTCCGATCATGTACTCCAGCAGCACGTTCCAGCCGATGAGGAAGGCCCAGATCTCACCCACGGACACGTAGGTGAACATGTAGGCAGAGCCCGTCTTGGGTACCCGGGCTCCAAACTCGGCATAGCAGAGAGCAGCCAGGAGCGAGGCAAAGCCGGCAATGATAAAGGAGACGATGACGGCAGGGCCGGCGATCTCCTTAGCCACAGTGCCCGTGAGGACGTACAGCCCAGAGCCCACCATGCCTCCGATGCCCAGCAGCGTCAAGTCGATGGTGGAAAGGCATCTATTGAAGGACGTCTCCATCATGTCGTCCTCCAAGGTCTTCACCCGGTTGAGTTTCTGGCAGAAGCGGGTCAGGTCGGCGGAGCGAGGCAGCCATCTCGCCATCCCGGAGGCAGCGGGCCCTGCCCTCCGGCAGGGTGAGGGGTCCACAGTGGCGAGACCCTGCCTGGAGACCTGGCAGGGGGGAGCAGGAAGGTGTGAGCATCCCCTCCTGCCGGGAGGTATCGCGTGGTGGGGACAGGGTGGAAAAGCCACCACGGCACATTCAAGGTGTCCCTCGCTCCTCAGCCAGCGTGGGGCTCAGCACTTGGAGCATGTCCTCCTGCAGGGTGGTGGCACAGGACAGACAGCCACCCCGCGCAGGGACCCGTGCTTGGGTGCCAGGTGGAAGAGAAACCACAGCACCCCCAGGGCAGCATCCCCCAGGCTTTTCTTTTTAAAACGGAGCTGCATTAAAGCCCAAAACAGGCTGCTCTGGCCCTGCTGAAGGTTTCTTTGCTGTTTCCCCTCCACCTTATTCAACATCTACCTGACCTTCTCCCTGGTGTGCCGGGAGCCCACCGAGGGGGCATGCAGTGCCTCCCCGCTCCCAGCATCTCGCTGCTTCCCCAGGGAAAGCCCAGGCGTGGCGCGGAGGTGTGCAGCAGGAAGACCAGAGCAGCTCTGGCAAGGACGTGGGCATCCCCGGCCAGACCAGGAAACACATCCGCGCCTGGGGACCAAGCCGCGGCCGGCAGCTGCCGCTGGGAGAGGGGGGGGCTCCCTGCATCCCCAAACCACGGGTCCTGCTCAGAGAGCTCGTGCCACTCGGTGCAGCCCTGCTCCCTGGGTCCATCTGTCTCGGAAGCCAAAAGGTCCCAGAAAGGCCACTGCGAGCCGACGGCACGATGTTGGCCCGTGGGGACAACAGGCCTGTTGGCACCAACCGTGCTGGCTGACCCTTCCGGCTGCCCTCCTCCCTGTGCCAGGATACGTGTCTCCCTGCATCCCCAAACCACGGGTCCTGCTCAGAGAGCTCGTGACACTCGGTGCAGCCCTGCTCCCTGGGTCCATCTGTCTCGGAAGCCAAAAGGTCCCAGAAAGGCCACTGCGAGCCGACGGCACGATGTTGGCCCGTGGGGACAACAGGCCTGTTGGCACCAACCGTGCTGGCTGAGACCCCCCCAGCCCCGCTCGCCGCCTGCATCTGAGTCCCCACGAATGGAGGGGCTGGCACTATTGGGGTGCCCCCCCCCCCCCCCCCCCCCCCCCCCCCATTGTCTGGGGGGAGTGGGTGAGGGGGG
>NW_008795533.1:163475-174196 GCF_000699145.1 Aptenodytes forsteri
GGGCAGCGCGGGCGGCACCAGCCCCAGGGGTGTCTCCCCCGGAGCTGGCAGCAGGGCTTGGGGTAACGGGGGAAGCACCCCCGAGCCCCACGGGGAGGCCGACAAATGTTTGGCAATGCGCCGAGAGCGTCGTGGTGGGTCCCCCGCGACCTCATCGCTGCAGGCTGGACACCAGCCCCAAAGGGGTGTTGCATGGGCTGGGCTTGGGCGCCGCAGCCTGAGCCGCTCATGAAGGGAACAGCCGAGGATGGAGTAGTTATCCCAAACCTCGGCCGCTGGACGCAGTTCTGGACGGAGTGAAGGGCCGGGACCCTGGTCCTCTCCTCCTTGGCTATCCCAAGGAGGAATCTGCCTCTGCCCTCTATGCTCTGGAGCTGCTGCCTGGAGGACAGGGACCTCCTCTGTGCTCAGGTATTTGCCATGAAGAAGCAGAGGTGTAGGGGAAAGCGGCTGGAGGGGCAGCAGTGGAAGGTGAGCTCTTGAACAGGCCCATCCAGCTCATGTTCCTGCCACCCGGGAGTGAAGAAAGCCAGTGCCTGGGCAGGAGCATAAAACCTGAACAAAAGCGTGCAGCGCTTCCACCTGGCTCCAAGTACCTGCAGCTCGGTGAAGGGGAATCGCTTCTCTCCATCTCTAAGTCAAAAGGCATTTCTTTTCCAGAAGCGCCTCACCTCCTCTTGAACCAACATAAACCTTCTGCTTCCCCAGCCCCCTGTGGCAGGGGGTTTCCCAAGCAGTCACCTGTTCCACCTAAACCTGCCTTTTACAGGCTTCATCTAACACCCCAGCTCTTGTAGTTGAAGAGAGTGAAGTCTCTCCCCATGTCACCTGTAGTTTTACCTCTACCCTGTCCCCTCTTGGGCACCTCATTTTCAGATAGAGGAGTCCAGCTTGGCTGGAAGGTGGTCCAGACCTCTGGTGTCCCCAGGGCCTTTGCAGAGCCCGTTCCAGCTCTACTGAACGCTTCTCGGGATGAAGGGACCTGTGTTTGGGTGCTGGCGCATCAGCGACTTCACAGCAGCAAAAGGTTTTTCGTTTTCTTGTTCGCTCCCTTCCTAATGTCTCATTTGATTTTCTGATGGCTACTGAGCACTAAAGCTGATGTTTCCATGGACCCACCAGTCATCACCCCAAACGTCACTCCCGAGTGGTAATGGTCACCTCAGAGCCCACTGTCCAACACTAAGAGATAACACCTGCATAAATTCACCCTTATCCACGCTGAATCGGCCTCCTTACGTGGAGGGGACCTCGCTATCCTCCTCATCAGCCCAAAGTACAGAAAAAGGAAGCAGGAAACAGGACTTGTCCCTTTCTACCACCCATCATTTGCCTTCCTCCAGCTCATGGGTGAACGCAGGGCTGGCACAGAGCCATAGCTCTCCCGTCGGTCACCTCGCACCAGAACAGGGAACTCGATCCTCTCGTGCATCCCCGCTCCACATTGCTTCCGGCACACAAGGAGATTTGGGCAGGAACTTAAGGCCCAGCCCCGTGGGTGGCTGAAGCCACCTGAGCTGCCACCAAAGGGGTCCCCAACCACGTGTTCCTGGGGCACCAGTCGAGAGCTCAGGGGCTGCACCGGCGGTTGAACCAAGGAGCTGAGACAGCTGAAATCCAGTAATCCTTCGCTGCACTTCCAGCTCCTTTGGATCACTCTCACCAGGTCCAACCCCAGCCCAGCCGTCACCGGCAATAACACAACCGCAGTAGCACGGGCACAGCCAGTGCCATAGGAAGGCGTCACCCTCTAGTGACACAAAGGCATTTGCTTGGAGAAATATCCGTGTACCCTCAGCGTCGTACCGCCCAGCAATGCTTCCTGGGGGGCTGAGCAAGTTTTCCTCTGCTGAAATCATGCTGACCGAATACTCCCTGATCACAAGCTATCCCAGGCGCTTCATTTCCTTAGACCACCTTTTTCACCAGTTAACCATGCCTGACCACCCTGCCGCTCTCCACCTCACACGGAAAGCCTTTCTGAAACACAACCTGACCACAGGCATGGAAAATTTAATGCTTCCTGGGGCTGAGCAAGTTTTCCTCTGCTGAAATCATGCTGACCGAATACTCCCTGATCACAAGCTATCCCAGGCGCTTCATTTCCTTAGACCACCTTTTTCACCAGTTAACCATGCCTGACCACCCTGCCGCTCTCCACCTCACACGGAAAGCCTTTCTGAAACACAACCTGACCACAGGCATGGAAAATTTCAGCTTGGATCGGCTGCCTGGCAGAGCCGTCCGCAACCAGATGGCGGGAGCGGGAAGCCCGAGAGCTGCCGTTGTCATGGCAGTGCTGGAGCAGCCCGCCGTGATCCCCAGCGCCAGCTGCCCCCGGGAGAGACGGCAGCGGAGATGGCAGTGACCAGCTCTCCTGGCCTGTGGGGAGCTCTGAACCGAGGTGGGCTCCACTCTTCACGGCACAGGGCAGCGAAGCGGGGCTGAACCCACCGGCAGCAATCCCCACCTGCTGCGGCAGCTGCCCCCGAGCTTCTCCAGCCACGCCATCGGCTCTGCCGCTGGCCCAGCAATGCGAGAGTGCTCACGTCAAAGTAGGGGGGGGTCCTCCCGGGAGGCAGCGCTACCCCCCAGCATGCAGGCAGGCAGTCTCCTTTCCTGCAATAGGACCCATCATTCATCCCTGCCTTCCTCATCCTCACCTCGGGAAGCAATTCCCTTGCTAATAGCTCTGGCCACACACAGAGGAACATGGACGCCTTCTTCACCTGGTCAGCACCGGAGAGTCCTCTGTCTGTACGTGTCCTCACAGGCAGGATGAAGGTGTCTCCAGAGGGGAACGTTGCCCACTCTGCTCCTCGCTATTTTAGCAGTCGAGTGCGGGGCTCCGAGCTGAGGGTCAAGCGTCAACACAGTTCAGGGTGGTTCGTGGGGATCCTGCAACAGTGCAGGTCCCACATCAGCCCACTTTCCAGCTGGGGATGTTCGTCCAGGAGGCGGCAACCCCACAAGAGCAGTACCTCTTGTCTCCAGCCACTGAACCACAGTAGCACGTTCCCGTGGGGAGGAAACACCCACCCCTGATGGCAATGGGAGGGGGTCTCAGCCCTGAATTTGCAAAAGCCTCGTTGGTCCTTGTAGCTGCTGATCTTCAGTGCGTTTGTCTACAGTAGTGGGCAACTCCTCCACCACCACCTCTCCCTACCAAAAGGCCACCCACGAGCTCTTCTAGCACCTCTGCAGGTTTCCTTCCTTTAGCTGGTTCTCCAACTCCACAGCTGGCTCGCTCAGTGATCTGCTTCCACGTGAACGTAAGGGCTCACAGTACCTTGGGCAAGGGGTACCGACCCATTTCCCAGCCTCAGTAATTAACAGCATAGTGAATGTTCTCACGCTGCCTTCTGCTGTGAAAAAGAGATGGCTGCAGCAACAGCAGAGGACGCAGGCAAGAGCAAACAGCAACGCGAAGGAGCCATCTCCCAAACACAAGCCTTGCTCTGGGAACGCCAGAAAACCCTTAAACAGTGACCCGGGTGTAATCAAAGCCCTTCGACACACGAAGGTCCAAGTCTTTGAGCCACCCCCAACAGCTTCTCTGACTTGAACTTCACCTGTGAAGAACAGAACCGCTTACAGACTCCCCTTTGCACCATCCCGTTTTCTACGGGCAGCCAACATTGCACAGTGCCTGGCACCAACGCGTTTCCTACACACCTGAAGTGATCTTCTACCGGGTTTTCAGCAAGTGCCCCAACTCCTTCTGTGCACTGAGTCCCGGGGGTGCAACTCAGGCTCTCGGGGTCATCAGCTCAGCCCTGGAAGGTCTCAGAAACACTCAAGGTTCCCCACCCCCAGCTTTAATCTAGCGCACCCCAAACCTCACGCTCATCAAGCAGGGATGGGACAAACGTAATCACAATCATTGACATTCAGAAAGCTGCAGCCTCAGAAGGCAGGACAGAGTATTTTATTTCTCTCCATTTGGAGACTGGTTTAAAGTAACAAAGCAAAAGCTCTTGAGCCTTCTCTGCTGTCCGAGTCAGGTGGGAACACTGCGAACGTCACAGTCCAGTAACACTGGGCAGAGGCCTGAAATCCTCCTTGAATAAAGCCCCCTCGAGGTCTCCCTGGGAAGGGTCTGCCTGTTTAAGGGGCTGTTTCTGCCTCAACACACACAGAAGCATCTTCTTGTAGATAAACCTTGGACTTTTTTTCCCCAGCTGCCAACCATCTGCCATGGCGAGGCGGCACCGGCTGGCGAGTCCACTTTGCTTCCCTGTCCGACACGGCAGCTACTCACCTCTCCCATTCCCTACCAGAGACACTTGCTCCTCCTCCTCGAATTGGAAGAGGAGATTGCAATCTGGAGATCACATTGCTCACCCGTTCAGCTTGATTCACCTAAAGGCGGGGGTCACCCATGTACGGCTGGGCTCGGTTTGCTGCCTCGGCGCCTGGTCCAGCCTCCCCTGGCTTAGTGAACGGCCTCACCGACGCTGCAGGCTGTACGAGGCAGATTAACGCCCTCCGTCGCCTCTCGTCTCAGCGAGATGTGCAGCACGGATCTCGCTCCGAGGACCGGAGAGGCAGTCTGATGCTCCCCAACCACCCCCCTGCTCTGGGAGTCCGCTTGCCCCAGCTCTAAGGTTATCTAAGGGCCTCAGCTATTTCTTCTACAGCCAGCAGCCTCTTCCTGACACAATATAAAGCAAAAGCATTAACAGACTATTCTTTAGAGGGAAGTCAGAAGAAGACTCTGGAAAGTACACAGCAGATTTGCTCATTCAGGAAAAAGCCTTCTCGGACTCGGATTCCTTCTGTTGTAACTTCCGAATCAGCTCCAGTAAATTCATCTGTAAAGTCAGCTCCTGCAAAGAACAGAGACGTTTTTGCAAGAATGAGATGATCCCATTCCCTGCCGCAGGAAGCAGGAGGACTGCTTTGTACCACCCACTCAAGAGCTACTAATCTTCAGGGAACAAAAGAAAAAAACCACGCAAATACAAAACAAAGCCTTCGTCTTGTTTAAGCATTTCTATAAAATACAGGGCAGTAACATCTTAAGAGATCTGCTGCAAACCGCAGCTGTCATAGGAATCCAGGGCTTTATGATTCATTAAGGATTCAGAAAGGTTCTTCTTGACCGTGATTTAGCGGCAAATGCAGTGCGGGCCAGCCAGTTCTGCAGGTGTAGGAATCCAGGGCTTTACGATTCATTAAGGATTCAGAAAGGTTCTTTCTTCTTGACCGTGATTTAGCGACAGATGCAGTGCGGGCCAGCCAGTTCTGCAGGTTTCCCCCTCTGGAGCAGCCTCCAGGAGCGGGGCAGCAGCGTCCCCTCGCAGACGCACAGCCACACGCCCCGGAGGAGGTTCTCCGGGTGGGCACAGCTCCCTCCCCTCATCCTTCAGCAGCGTCTTCAACGCCCTGATCCTTTTCCAGCACGGAAGGGCAGGAAGCAGGAGGGATCGCTTTGGGTACTCTCTAAGTGGAGTCTAAGCCACGTGCGACACACTGCTGTGCTGGTGCATGAAATTCCCTCTAGGTATTTCATTCCCCTTCAAAAAAATCCCTTTTCCATGACTGTAATCAAGTGGAGACCACCGTCTCCCGCAGTCACCGACATCAGCTTATGGTTTCCTTACCATCTGCTTGTTCTTTACTCACATTTAGCTCACAAGCCATTTCGCACAGAGACTACGTGGTGGGGTAGCTAATTCAGTGAACCCTGTTCTGTGACTCAGGCTCGCAGACATTACATTATGGAAATAAAAATCTATTTTTGTAAAAATATATCAACTGCATAAGCAGCCATTTTATACAACAGACTGGGAGGAAACACGTCAGCTGATGGGAAACGCACGGAGAACAGATTCCAGCCGTGATTTCTTACACGACGGTGGCATTCACAGGTACAAGCCAAGGTCTGGGTCTGCTTTGCCAGCTATCGTAAAGGCAAACATAAACAAAACTCAGCAAATAGGAACCCTGTTAGGAGTTATTACTTACAAAAATAACATAAAAGGCAGGGGCAGGAGGGGAGAGAAAGAGCTGCTTTCATTATACAGATGAGGAATAGCAGCACAGGAAAAGTAAAGAGGCTTGTTCAAGGCTGCACAACCAGGAATCGTGTGGGTTTTAGAAAATGCCTGTTTAACTAACTTAGTCTAAGCCGTCTTTTCTCACTAGCAGGTCTTTATCAAAGTGAAATTTAATCGGTTACAAAAACAGAGTTAAGAACAGCCTGTTTCTGCACTCCCTGCAAACTTCTGTGGCATTACAACGAGACTTTGGAAGTTTTATTTTTTCATTCCTGCGGTGGCGTTAAGACAACAGAGAAAAACCCAGGCGACTGCTCACGAGTTTTAAGAGCAGATGCACTGGTGAGACCGAGAACGATTTTCTAATCACAGTCCGAGATCGTCTCCAGCAAGTTACATGCAAGAATTAACAAGATGCCCAATAAAAAGACTTCCTGAAGGCAATCTGTGCAGCTAAGCTAGGCACAAAAGCGATAAACCTACGCAGCCACTTATTTTAGTATTATTCAGACCCATTCAAGAGTCACAGGACTGCAGGCTGTTGGCACCGCGTTTCTTCCCTCCACACTGGGAAAAACATTGCAGAAAGCTGGGGACGTTGCCCTGTCTAACGGGTTTCTGCTCCTTCGTTACGAACCTGGTACTAGGTCGGCCCAGGGCACGTTGCCCATCAGCTGATGAGGCAAAGGTATTCCTCCTGACCCAGCGATTCAGAATTCATTAAGAGCAAGATTTTTTTAAAACATAAAGAGGCTAACACAAGAGTACTGTCAGATCTTACACTCCCTGCCTAAACACCAACCTGTGGGTTGGTGGTGATGTAGAAGCCAGACACCCCAGCCTTCTCCAGAGTGCTCTGTTGGTCTATCACTTTTTGGTCCAGTTCCAAGACTATCTTCTCATCCATCATTCGCTGTTCCTCTCGAATTCGTTGCTCCACAGCCTGAAAAAGATAACAGTCAATGGTAAAAAAAAAAAAAGTGGAGTATCTGCCTTCCTCGATGGTAAAAAAAAAAGTGGAGTATCTGCCTTCCTCCTATCTTTTTCCTCATCTCCAAGTCTTTTACTGAAACCAAAGAGCGACTAGATCCTGAAGCGCTCCTGCTCTGATGAGTCCCAGGGACAGCAGAGGGCAGCAAGCGCAGCCCCAGATCGTACCTCCTCCACTTGCCATCTCTTAGAGCAAAGCCACCACTCGAGAAAACGCAGGGAAGTCCCTGGGACCAGCCTGCTTTCCGTGTGTTTGGGGGCCAGGAAAGACCACGAGCAACGGATCGGTATCTGAACGTCTTTTCCTGATGAGCCAACGTCTGAGCAGGAGGCTGCGGCTGAGCACTCCGGCAGCACGGGCTCAAAAGGAGTCAGCAGTCCAAGAACCGCATACCCCTCACAGGACTGGTGAGGCTGAAGAAAGACTTGGAGGAGTAACATAGGCCACCGAAGCTCACCAAGGTGCCAGCTGAGACGCCTCCCTGAGCCCCCGTGTTCCCTGGACACCAACACACAGAGCTAGAGCTGTAAATCACACCCAGATCCCATTTATTCACTAAAGGAGCTGAACTCCTCAGAAACCCAACTTTGCAACTGGAAAGCCAGTTTATTCTGCATTGACAACAGCAAGCTGAAGTCTCGCTTGGGACTACAGCGTGCTGGGGCTCCATTTTTGGCAAAGAACGTTATCAAACGAAGATAACGTTATCAAAGAACGTTTGACTGAGAACGTTATCAAACGAGGACTTTGCAAAATAGCCCCAACCAGGAGAACGCAGCCCCTCCTGCCTCACCGACACCTGCCTAAACCTCAGCAGAGAAACCTCTGCATTGCCTCTGAAGGAGAAATGGAGCACAGCAACCATGTGCTACGTCAAAGGCACGTCGGAAATCAGGAGCGGTGGGCATGCTCTAGGAGCAGTCGCACGCTCTGCTAGCTGCAGAAAGGCGCACCGCTAGTCAGTTCTGGAGGAAACCTCAACCTCCCAGAAACTCCGCCAGAAAGGGGAGAAGAGAGCAGAAGGATTGCAGGGGACGAGGAGAGCCCAGCTCAAATAAAAAGCCACGTGTGTGCGGAGGCGAGGCAATGCAACCTTACCGGGCTGCGCTGAGCAACAGACTTCTTTTGCAAGCCACAGGGAAAGTCAGGAAGCATCAAATCCCATCTAATTACACAGGTAGGCTCCGTCTCTTGCAAGAAATAAACGGCACAAGTTTCAACATTTTACTCCCGCAACGCTGCCCCTTTGTAACACAGTAAACAGAGGCAGGCGTTTAGCTGGAAATATTCACGGGGGTAAATTATCCTCACTGCACAGAAAGGGAGAAGTCACAAAGTCCGGCATTTCCTACACCAGTGGCTGGTGGTTTAAAAGACCCGGGCAGACGAACCCGAGAGGGGAGCCGAAAGCCTGTGCGCTGCTACAAGTCCCGGGGAGAATCCAGAATTTGAATGACAGAGGTCTCGGTCCTGAACAGCCTGGAAAAGAGCTGAGGTATGTCTACAGCACGGACGTTATCAGTGGCTGTCTGCAAAAGGCCCGACCTAAACGAAGAGCAATTATTGCTTACGTGGAGCAGGAGATACCTCATGTAACCTCTCTTGGATGTACGGCAGCCAGTTACCATCTTACATTTTTAATTATGTCCATAGGTTTGGGAAAGCTTCACAGAACTACGCGCTATTAAGGAGGACGCAGGACTGTGATCCACCAGAAGATTACCATACATCAGCTGCTCCACAGAAAACACTTGGGGCAGGACCTTAGTAGAATAAGTCTGAAGAAATTCAAGACAACCTAAGCCTCAATAAAAGGCGAGGTAGAGGGGCTAATTGCCTCCTTCACCATGGGATGCTAATGAACCCAAGAAAGCTCTGTCTTTACACGTTCCTCAGTCTAGAGGTTCACGCTCTTTGTGGAAGATATGAAGGATTCAAATCCCTCGTTCCCCAAAGACTTTCATTCCTCCCAGCCGCCTTGGGGGAAGGAGGAGGCACCACACCATCGTCTCCTGCACTTACTGTGCTGAAGGACTGACTTTCCCTGCGTTTAAAAAAACCCCAGATTTAAGTGCCTACATCCTGTTTAGGGGTGGCACCTGATTCGGGGCTACAGAAGAGTGCCAAGATCTTGGAGAAAAATAAGGCTTAAACACAAGCTTTTGCTTCAGCTCTGGTGGCTGGCGACCCTGTACGATGGGCAAAGCTTTTTTAAATGCTGTGGGTTCCACTAGGAAGCCAGACACGTAAAAACTACATCTTGTATTACCCCTCCTGGGAGCCCAATCCCAAGCTATCTCATGGGAGCTGGTCTTCAAAACCTTTAACCACAGAGGGCAGCTCCGATTAGACACGTACCAACTGTCACTGCCGTGATTGATCTATTCCCGAAATGCTCTGCAGCAGAAATATCAGAGCATAAAAACGGGAAGAAGCAACTCTGGCAGAGGAAAACAGAAGAGGAAGGCAGGGGGAAGGTGGAAGGAAGTAGGAAGAAATTGCACGTTGTGTAAGACAAGGAGAAATGACACATATACGGTCCACTTAATGAGCGAAGACAACATTGGAAACGCTTTAAAACAGGCAGTATAGCTTATTACTTGCTGCAAGCGTAAGTTACTCAGAGACAGAAGTAACAGCTAACAGAGGTCCAGCCTGGCTTTAGTCACCTCGATAGAAAACGAGGGATGGGGAAACACCAAAACAAAAGATCCAACAGCGAGCGCTGACGCGGTGCTTGTCATGGGCAAAGGTCAGGAAAGAGCCTCTGTTTAAACAGTTATCTGTTTGCCTCACGCGGAGTAAAGTAACTTCCCCTCTACATTTAAACTCCATCGATTAAGATAACTAGCTACTTGCAATTTCCTTTACCTTATAAAACTGTCTCTATCTTATGACTAATAGACAGATAAGTCCTTTGGGACTGAATGGGCTGCTCGTGCTGAAGAGTCCTTCTCCAAATGCCTTGGGATGCTCAAAGAAACTATTTTATACTTACACATCTGAAGGCAGTTCCTCCTTATCAGCGCTACTAAGCAAAATGTGATTTTTTTGAGTATTCTCTGCTTTCTGCTTGCTACGATGTAATGGCAGATTTCACATACCTTCTCCGTGTTTTCTGTCAACTTGCTCTCTATCCCTATACAGGCTTCAGCCCGTCTTATAACGGAGACTCGTTAAAGCGTTGTGGAGAGCATCGCTCTTTTGAAGCGGGCTCCTGAACTTTCACAATTCCCAGATCACGCCTGGACCGCAGCTATCCTAGATGGCAAGAGCCTGGGCCCCCCACTCCTGGGGGGGGACAAAGGGCAGAGCAAGAGGAGGGGACCCCCAAGTCGGGGTGGGGAACCTGGGGCTGTGCTAGCAAGACCAGACAGGATGGCTGGCGGCTTCCAAGGCTGCGGGGCCGGGGACGACTAGTTAAACCCTCTGGAGATGCTGCGATGCTCCTGCGATGCAGGAGGGGTCCTGCAGCAAAGGGGCCGTGAGCCCCCCCGGGGAAGGGACACAACCTCCGTGCCAGCGGAGGGCTGTGCCCGGTCCGGCCCCCCCTTACCTCCATCTCCCGCTGCTGGGCGGCGCGGAGGAGCGGCAGGTTGTGGGGCCTGCAGCACTGCTGGGCCTCCTTGTGCCGGTGGAAGCCTGCTGCAGCGGCGGCGGGGCCGGGCTGTGGGTCAGAGCATGCCGCCGCCGCCGCGTCCCCTCCTCACTGTGTGTGCCTCCCTCCC
>NW_008795533.1:175522-195437 GCF_000699145.1 Aptenodytes forsteri
TAGAGCGCTGGGCGGCGGGGGCGCCCCCCTGATCCCGGGAGAGGCGGTTATTAAAGTGCTGTCCAAAAAGATCCACTGAAATGTATTAAAAACGCCTGAAAAGTATTTCACGTGAGTTCAAAGCTTTACAGTTCAAAGCTTTACAAGAGCTGTGCTGCCCGCTTGAGAGGAGGAGAAACGTCCCTGTCGGAGAAGAACACGGAGCATCCCCAGGGAAACGGGGCATCCCTAAAATCTCCCTGAATATAAATTGCTCCTTTCCCCCCCCCCCCGGGTTGGTGGCCTCGGATTTCCCTCCAAGGATCCCCAAATCCCAGGTCCTGGAGAGGCCTTGGGCGTGCCGGTTGCAGGTCTCCCTGCTTCTGGGCTGCTTAGGCCGCTGCCTTGTACGGTTAACCCTGCCCCGTCTGTCTGTCCTGCCCATCCATCCCCTGCCTGCTCTTCCCCCAGCTTGGCCGGCAATGTCCCTGTGAAATGGCTGCCCCATATTTTGAACAGGCAGATCACCCCAAACCCATCCTCGGGAACGGCCGAGAGGTTTTTGCCGCACTGGAGCTGCCGGAGGCAGAGCCGTGGCGCAGAGCCTGGGTGGCTGCAGCCTGCTGAGCTGCTGGGGAAGGGAAAACAGGGTCTTCTACCTGAAAGCTATTAGCCGTGCTGCTCCGCTCCGGCTGGGGTGATACGGAAGACCAGGATAAAAGCATCCCCGACACTTTGCCATCCTCCGCCACGAAGATTTGACAGCAGCTTTTGCTAAATGTCCTTCCCTGGTGTCACCTGAACCCAGGGTTTTGCTGTCCCAGGGTGTTCCCCCGGCAATACAACCCGAAATCCCTTCGGCAGCCGTGGATGCTCGGGGATGGAGGGGCCAAGACTTCACCTGGTACCAGCACAGGACCAGGCAAGCTGCCTGCCCCCGACACGGCTGCCTGCACTGGTGAGGACCTAAATGCAGCCTGCCTTGTCCCCATCCAAGCGTCACATCCCCATCGTCACGGCACGGGGCAGACCCTGCCTTGATCTTGCCATCCTCACTGCGTCGCTGGGGCTGCTGCTCTCTTCCCAAGGCCATTTCGAGGGGGAGTTGAAGCCCAGTGGTGTCTGGGCGTGGGGGAGGGTTGTCTTGACCCCAGACTCTGAGCAGCAGGGTCTTGATCTTGACCCTGAGCAGCACCAGACTGGAGGGGAGAGACGGTGCATGAGGCTCGGAGGGCCGGCATGGCCACAAGTGCTGTGCACAGCGGCCACGGGGAGCCTGTGCACCCCTGCGAGCTGAAAGGGGGGCAGCCAGGGAGAGGGGAGGCTCAGCCCAGGGAAGGGGGGAGCACGTTCCCAGGGACAAGCTCCAGCAGTGCCGGCGAAGGACCAAGGCACGATCCGGTGCCTTTGCACCCCTAGCAAAGGCATCGCGGCTGAGCTGGCAGAGGGAGGGGGGACCCTGGGGCCTCCGCTCCGCCACGGACATTCCTCTCCCTTCCTTTGTGCTGCAGGAAATCTGCGCTTCCTCCCTTCCCAGCGCTGCTCCCTGCTCAATCGCTACCAGATGTGGGTCCCATGTGCTTCTCATTAGCCCGGCAGGCTGCGGGCGCTGCCTTCTGCAGGCTGGCGGGCTGGGGCCTGCAAAGGCTGGGCTTTTGGGGGACCTGGTGCAGATACCTGAGCCGGTGCGCATGCCACGAGGTAGCTGGCCCTGCTTTGTGTAGGGCTCGTGCTGCCTTCGTGCCGGGCTGGCATGCGGTGGGATGCCCGTGGTGATTCAGGGTGAGCTTGCCGTGGTGGATGGAGCTGGAGCTGGGGGACAGGGCTCTCCGCTGGGACTTGCACGAGTGCCGTGGGGACAGAGGGACAAGGGGCATGCCGGTGCTTCAAGTCGAGGGAAGAAGCTCAGTGAGCTGGACTGCAGCTGGGTCTCCCACTGGGGACAATCTGCAGCCCCAGGCTGGGTCTGGGAGCGTGGGAGAGGCGGGTGGGTGGCACGCGTGGGGACCAGGGCTGGAGAGCACGGGTGGTCCAGGGGTGTCCCATGCTCCATATGCCCCAGGAGGTCCAGGCAGGGAGCACATCATGATATGTCAGGATGTGTGCGTGAGTCTCCTGAGGTGTGGGCTCAAGTTGGGGTGGGGGAGTCCCTGACCAGGTGATGGTGTCAGCAGTGGTATCACAAGCAGCTCAGGTGGCACAGCATGGGAGGAGAAAGCATGGGCCCTTCCCACACTCCCCAGGACCTGCTAGCACCCAGGAGGAGATCACAGTGGCTGGACCCAGGGGCTTGAGAGCAGAAACAGCCCCACAGTTGGCTTGTGATGTCCAGGAAGAGCCTTAACCCGGCCTGGATTGAGCTACGGAGGGACAAAAGGGGCAAGAAAGCTCCTTCTGTTCTTCCCCACCCTGCCACCCCCACTGTGGAGCTTGCCGTGGCTCTGCACGGGAGAGCAGGATGCTCCTTGCCTCGGCACAGAGGGAGCCAGGGGCTGATCCTGTCCCGCTGCTTCTTCTTGAGCCCCCAAACCAACCGCGGGGCTTTCCTCACACTGCTAGTGAAGAGGTGGGTGGTGAGAAGCAGGGGGACAAGCACATGTCGTGGGATGGAGCCCATGCCCCGGCATGGGACGTGCAGGGACATCCAGAGGGCCAAAGGGACTCTGTTTCCCACTGGAGCCGCTCGCCTCTCCCCCGAGTAAAGGGTCTCCCGTGGGGTTCAGGCTTCTTGCACTCACCCACAGGAAAAACATCTCCCAGGATGGAGAGATTTCCAAAGGTGGCCACTGCCCGTTTAGGGAAGGGATGCCTGGGTGTTACCTTCCCCTCAAGGGCATGTTTGCATGCTCAGAAATGCTGGAAAACAGCATTTTTATGGCCTTGCTGGACCCCGAGTTGAGTAGAGCTGGCAGCAGGAGCGGGGCGCCCACGTGCATGGAGCAAGACGGCTCATTTTTGCAACCGGAGCACATTGCAATTAGGAGTAATCCTCCAGAGAAACCTGAGTGCAAACCCGTCCGCAGGAGATGGCTGCCCGAGTCTGGTGTCCCCGCGGGAGAGCCGCCACGTCACCGTGGCTCTGAGTCACCGCTCCGGAGCCAGGACCTCCCCCTGCGGCCGCTCAGCCTTCGGCGAGCGTGGTTTCACCGGCCAGCCAGCCGTCACCAAAAGAGGCCGATGCACCGTGGCTTTTGCACTGACTGTGGCTTTACTGCTTTTACCGTGGGGCGGGGGACAAGGCAGCATCACCTGGGGCTCTGCTCTCTATGGCACGCCTACAGATTGGGTCGGCTGTGCCGAAGCCGGTGATTTGACAGCAGCTCTGCCCAAGCCACGGTGCGCTCGGCTGGTCCCCGGCTGGTACCTGAGCCGGGGATGGAGCCAGGGCGCTCCCGGAGCAGCAAAGCCCCCGCAGGGCTGGGTCTCGGGGTGGCTCCTCTCCTCAGGGCCGGATCCTGCCCTCCTCACCTGGCTAGGTTTGGATCATTTCCCCGAGTCTCCTCCAGGTCCTCCTTGGACCCTCCAAGAGCTGCACCAGTCCCCTGCACCCCTGGGGAAGGGGCTCCAGCACCAGCCCCCCATCCCCATACTGTGCTGGGTGTGTGGTCGTCCACCGTGGTGGCTTTGCCGTCCGTCCCCAGCCTCCTCCCCTCCTTTTTTGGTCCACTTTAACCTTGTGTCTGACCTCAGCCTCATGCACTCTCGTCCCCTGGAGAGAGCCCAGAGCCCCAGAGCCTCACGGCCTCGGGCTCACCGGATTTATTCCAATTTAAACACGGCGGAGTAAATGTGTTTCCCCCACTCTGGCCTCTGGAGCTGAATATCTGAACGGGAATTTCACCCCTGAGCTGCAGCTAAAATAAGATCTGGATTGAGGTGGTCGCTGGCTCTCGGTGGCGCCGGGTGAAACCTCTGTGCTCCCTTCCTGACCGGCTGCCGACATAGCTGGCGGAGCAAGGGCTACCGAGCTGGAAAAGCTGGGTTTGACCTGCCGGGAGGAGCATGCATGGTCAGAACCGTGTTGGAAAACATGGCCAGGCTTTGGTTGTCTGGGCTGAGCACCCATGGGGACTCGGAGGAGATGCTGCACACGCGTGTCCCGACGGCACATCCTTCACCGAGAGGAGATGTGAATGCTCAGCTGGGGCGAATCTGTGTTAGTTGTGGCTCAGCAGCACAGGAGCTCCTCATGTCTCCACTCCCTGCAGAGCAGAGGGATTGTCAGAAGGTCTGTTTGATACGGGGTGACAGGTCTATACCACCCCGTGGACAACGCGGTCCTGCCTACGCAGCCCTGCCTGGCGAGCCTGGGCTCGCTCTGGGCGAGGGATGGGAGCTGCTTCCCCTGCACACCGCTGGAGGGGCTCCCAGCCGGCTGGCGCGGGTGCTCTTGGGTCACTGCATGGTGCTTCCCTCCCTGGGAGGGAGACGGGGTGAGAGAGAGAGAAGTGTCTGGGCTTGGCTGGGTGTTATGCGCAGGGGCCACGGGCTGCAAGCAGTGGAAGGGTGTGAAGGATGCAAGGGATGCAAGGGATACAGCGGGCTGCAAGGGATGCAAGAGATGTAAGGGGTGCAGCGGGTTGCAAGGGATGCAAAGGATGCAAGGGACGCAAAGGGTTCAGCGGGCTGCAAGAGATGCAGCAGACTCTGCAGCCAGTCCCTTCCATCCCTTGGCCTGGGGCTGCCCCTTTGCCAGCTGCGCTCCTCTATTTCAGCAGCCTGATTTTTGGGGAAGGGGCAGTGACCCAAACTTGTGGGGCCTGTCTTCTGGGAGAAGGGTGCTCCAGGGGGTCCATCTTGCTGCACCCCAACAGTCCCCACACTAGCAGGAGACAGCTTCAGGCCACGCTCCCTTCCCCTAAGGATATTTTCAGGATCTTCAGACATCCCAGGGGGACCAAACCCCCGTCCCACTGAGGCGGCTGCTGACCCTCCCCTGCAGACAAGGCGCCTATTCAGCCCTGCACCCCGACCTGTCGCCCCTGCATTCTGTGCAGCTCTGCGGGGGGAGCGCGGCCAGCCCCCAGCAGCAGCCGAGGCCGATCATGTGGCTCCTAATGAAATCCAGACCCTGGCAGAGCGATGACATTGCGCCGTGATTTGTGCTCCCATACAGACTAAACAAGGCCGGGCGCGTTACAGCGTGTGGCCGGGCCAGCACAGGCGCGGGGATAAATCAGGTAGCGGCAGCGCGGATGCCTCTGCTTTTCTTCTGCCTAATTATTCTTCCTCTCCTGATCGAAGCACTTGGATTCAAGCGCACTTGTGCTCTCTGTAATGCAAAAATAGGGATTTTTTTTCCAAAACGATGCCGGACAGAGCTTCCAGAGGCGCTGGCTCTTGGATCTGCTCAGAGATGGCTCTGTGTACTAGAAGTGCGTGTGCAGCCCAAAGCGCTGCAGCTGCTGAGCTTTGTCCCTTTGCTCTGTGCAGTCCATTACGGCCAGGGATTAATTGGTGCCCTGGATCACATGCAAACGCTTCCACTACTCCATCGGGTGAGGGAGAGTCTTAAAATGGAGCCAAAGTGGGTTTGCTCGGCAGGCTCCCCGGGGAGGTGTTGCATGCACGCCCGATGCCTGCTGAGCAGGGGACTCCGGCTGCAGCCCCCCCCCCCCCCCCCGAGCTACCCCGGGCTGCTCAGGGCACAGCACCGTTCCCCCAAAACGGCACATTCATGTGCACCACATCCTTCGGGCTGGAGGGTCGGGGGGCTGTGGTGCGTCCCCTGGAGACCCCGACGAGCCGAGGGCACGTCTCCGGTTCGAAGCCCACCCTTCAGCTTGGCCCACGCGATGTGCTACAGCAGAGGATGGGGCAGAGGAGCGTGATCGTGGCCTTTTGCCCAGCCCTGGGTGCCCATTAGCGGGGACAAAATGGCTTCAGGGAGGTGCCAGGTCCCACTCGCAGAGCCGGGAGCTGCTGCTGGGCTTGGGATGGTGCAGGGAGGTAAAGTCCCCGCCAGGCACCCCGCTGCCCCGCTCCCCCAACGGGTCCATGCCGGGGGACCCCCGCGCCTGCGGCTCCCCGTACCCCAGGTCCTCAGGGAGATGCCCAGCAGCGGCGCTTGTTGGATTCAACGTCACAAAGACACGGTCTGTGGACGTGGTGTCGGGAGGTGCCTGGGTGGCAGTGCCACGTGGCCGGTGGTGGCAGGGCTGGCACCTGGATGCTGTGGGCTGGGGGCAGGCTCAGCCCGGCTTGGCCATGCTCGCCTTCAGCTCCTGGAGCTTATAGAAATATGTAAGTGTATAGGTGTGTGTATATATGCACACACACACACATATATATGCATATATGTATATAAAAATAAATAGAAATATATAAAAATATGTGCGTATATATAAAATATATAAGTGTATATATCTATGCTTATATACTTGTATAAGTATATATTATATACTACAGGAGTATATAGGAGAGTGTCTGTGTGTGTGTATATATATATATGAAAATAAGTACATATACACATACAAAAAAAATTTACTCCTGCAGTGTATAGGAGTGTAAATATATTTTTATACGTATATTTATGTATTTGTGTGTGTATGTATGTATACGTATTAAAAAAATATATACTCCTGGAGTATATATTTATATCAATGTCCTGTGTCTAGTGGCATCTCAGGCACAGGGAAAGGCTGCAGCGACAAAACCGCCCCCCCCGGCTGCCCTCCATGGGGGAAAAGGCTGCAAACAACCACCGAAAGGCTCCGCCATCCCAAGGGAAAGCTGCAAGTGCTGGTTCAAGGTGTTCATGCTGCTCCGGGGATGGTGGCACAGGGTCCTGGAGCCACAGCCCACGCTCATGGGGACCTCTGGGACCCCAGAGCACTGGGCCCAGCTTTCTCCTCCCCGTTGGGGGGCTGATGCTGGGGCTGGGCACCCCATGGGACTGCAGCGCCCGTGCTCGTGGCACCGCGGGCTCCTTCGTGCCTGGGGCTGGCAGCGGCTGAGCCCTGCTGCGGGAGCGGGGCGGGGGGCAGAGGGTGGACACGCAAGCGGGAGACAATGCCTGCAAAAAGGCTGCTATGTATTGCGACTCAAACGCCACCGGAGTCCTCCGGGGATGTTGATGAGGTCGCCGACGGCTGCGGTGAGGAGTGTGAAATGATTTTGGTGGCGTTGCGGTGGCTGCTCCTCTTTGGGGTCCCCGCCTGCGGAGAGCCCCGTGCCAGCTGGATGCTGGCTGTGTGAGGATGTCACTGACGTGGCCGGGGGACATTCCAGTGCCCCCAGCCTGGCCATCCCTGGAGCTGAGTGTCCCAGGGAAGGCAACCAGGGACCCTTACATCCACTTTTGGGGGTAAAGGAGGAATTTCCCCATGTGTAGCATGGACCTACGCGAAGCCACTACATGCAGCGTAGGCTCAATATATATTTATACCTCTATCAGTTTACCCTGGCTTGTGCTGTACCACTGGTGGAGCTGATGGAGCTCCCCAAGCCCCTCACAATCCCCCCTCCAGCATGAAATACCCCTGGCACCACCGTCTCCCCTCCCAGCGAGCGCTGAGAGAGAAATTTCCTATATAATTTTGGGACCCCGTCGTGTCACGCGTGTTTCATTCTCATTGGAGTTTCCCTTCCGAGTTTATTTTTGGTAGGGCCTGAAATAGGAAATGAATTGTTGGCAACGGGCTCGCTTTTATCGCTGCTTGCTGGCCAAGCCAAAACAAATGCGCCGATGTCCAACCCAACGGCTCCTTCTTCAGTTTGGGAAATTGGTATGAAATGTGAAGAAGACCAGTGTTGCTACAGTGTTGGTGGAGGAGAGGGCAGGGCACAAGTGCCGCCACGCTCCTCTGCTTCCCCTGGCCGAGGTCCCGGTGGAGAGGAGGGCTGGTGGCTGCTGGGCAGGTCCTGCTCCATCACAGCATCTCCTGCCAGCCTCATCCACTGCTTCTTCTCGGCCATGGGAGGCCATGCAACATGCTTAGTCAAGCCATCACGTTGTCACCTAAAGCCTCTGACCGGTCTGTCAGGGAATGTGGCTTCAGGGACGGTGGCCCCTGAAGGTGGCTTCAGGAGAAAGTGGCTTCTGCTCCACCTCGGGTGAGCAGAAGACCTGGTTTTGCTACGACTTCCTCCTGTGATTGGGTTCAGCTGGTTTTTCCTTGAGGTCAAAGGTTTCTGCATGTCCAAGAGAGCGGTGGAAAGCAGCTAAGAAAAGCAAGTGTATTTGTGCTACGTATGATCTTTCTGGTGGGACTCACAGCTGCAGGGGAAATTGTTTTATGGTTTTCAGCCTCTGCTGATTTGTGAACCCCCAAAGTCCCGTCACCGGTGTCTGTTGCAGCGTGCTTGCAGTCAGAGATAACCAAAGTGTGGTGGTGGGAGGAAAGCCTGCAGGCCCTGGTAGGATGCTTGGAAAAGAGATTCATGGTCATGTTATGCGAAGAAATCAGCCCTTCGGGACGCTGAGGTGTGGCAATGCGATGGTGATGTCCTTCATGGCCTGTGGCATCACAGGACATTTCTTGGAGAAGCATCTGACCCATCTGAGCTGGAAGGACCCTGCTGGAAAGAACCTGGAGACTATGGTGGACCTCAGGTTGAACATCAGCTTGTCGTTGCTCTTCTCCAGAGTAAGGCAAAGCCCATAGTGGGGGACATTGGGAAGAGCATGGGCAGCCACCTGAAGGAAGCTGCTGCCTCTCCACCCAGTAGGGTCCAGATGTGGGCCTCCCAGTTCAAGAGGGATGTGAAGAAACTGGAGAGGCCTGGAGGTGGGCTGTCAACATGGTCGTGGAGCTGGCACACATTGTGCCAGGAGAGGTGGAGGGGGCTGGGCTGCGTTAGCCTGGCCATGAGGAGGTGAAGGGGGTCTGAGGGCAGCCAACAACTAAGATGATGGAGTCAAATCCTTCTTGGTGGTGCCAGATGATATGATGGGGGACAACAGCCACCGACTGCAGCTTGGGAGGTTCCGGTTGGACCCCAGAAGAAAATTCTTCCCCAGGACAGTGGTGCAGCCCTGGGACAGTCACCAGGAGCTGAGGGATCTCCATCCTTGGAGGTTCCCGAGACTCGGCCAGACAACGCCACGGCTGCCCTGACATGGTGCATTGCTGCCTGGTTGGGCTGGAGCCTCCAGTGACCTGCCAGGATGCGTGTCAGCGTCTGTGACGTGGGATTTTTGCATTTACCTGTAGGCTGCTCACTTGCAGGCTCTGCTCTGGCTTGCTGGGGCTGTGGTCGGAGCCCGTAGATGGGCTCGTGCCTGGGCGAAGCTCTGCTGTCCTAGGATAGCCTGGGGACCGGGGTGAGCTTACAGTGCCCAACCTTCCCAGGGCACCAGCCCCAGCTTTGCTGTCTGCATGAGTGAGAAAGTACCCTGAGAGGAGGCCGGGGCTATTCCCAAATTCACCTTGCTGGGTCACCATCATGAGCATCATGGCTGGTTCCCCCCTGATGCTCTTTAGTGCTGATGTGAAGAGGTTTGTACAGGACCACGTGATGTCTGTGACAACCTCTTTCCTCTTTAGTTGTATTTATTTTTGCACATTTATTGCCTGGATTTGACTCCTTTCCTTCTCCCAGACCTTTCTGAGCCTCCTGGAAGCCTCTTCTGTTTCTCCAATGGCCTCTCTGGCAGAGGGAGAGGGACTTCAATGCCACCCCAGGCCTCGTAGGCTCAGTGTGCCCATTTTTCTATTGATTTTGTCTATTTTGGCTTTGGTGACATTGAGCGGATTCGTCACCTCCCGTTACTCTGCTGTGTGAAGTCCCAGGAGTAGTTTCAGCTGTCATCTTTCATCTTCCCAAGTAAAACCTGAAGGAAAGGGGAGGGAGAGTGAAGGAACTCTGAAAGGTGGCCAGGAGTCTTGTAAGCAACGCCGACAAGTCGCGTGACGTCCCATCCCTTTATTCTTCAGCTTTATGAGATGGTATGAGATGGTGCTTCTCCAGCCAGTGTCACAGATACTGCACTGTCTCCAGCTCTGCGATGCTGAGCGGTGCCAGGGAGCGTGCCGGAGCCCCGTCCCCTCCCGAGTGCCATGCTGGGCTGGCTGCAGTCCTGGCTCCAGGTGGTCTCATCCCATTCTGGCGTTCACCGGCTGCCTCCATCACCTCTGAGATTTGCCCCACAAGTTGGCCTTTTGGTCCGGTGGTCTTCTCCTGGGCCATCATCCCTCACCGTGGGCAGAGCTCGGGACGGCTCAACAGCGGGCACCGGTGCTCCTGGCTCCCACGGCAGCAGAGCCCCGTTTTCATTTCTCACGGCGGGGAGGGTCCCCCGCAGCCCACGGCTCTGGCTCCTCCAGGGAGAGCCGGGCAGAGCGGTGGGTGCTGCAGCCCCACGGGCTGGCGGAGGCTCCGGTTGAGGCTGAAGGAGCCTGGCGGGGGCAGAGCCACCGCCCCAACGGACCCAGAGCCCCTCTGCCCGCACCAGCTGCATTTATAGCCCTGCAGGCGACGGGCCCTGGGCAAGTGCCGGGAGCGGCAGGACAGGCAGGGCTTTGCTGCCCTCAGTCTCCTGGGTGAGGCTGCAGAGCACCGCTGCCTCCCCCGCCGCAGACCCAGGCAGCGACACGGAGCACAGGCAGCGTGCGGGTAGTGTGCAGGCGGAGGCAGAGGGCTTGCAAAATGCACGCAGAGATTAGGTAGTGCGCAGGCAGCGCGCAGGCCAAGTGGTGGAAGCATGCAGGTAGTGTGCAGGCAGGGTGCAGGCAAATTGCAGGCAGGACTGCTTGGGAATCTAGGGCAGAAGCCGTGTGGGAGAAAGCACATCTCAGCTGGCCCCTGGGCTTCTCCCAGCCTTGCCACGTGGCAGCACCGTGCCCGGGGCTGAGTGGAGAGCCCAAACGCTACCAGGGTTGGTAGCCCCTTGGCAGGGGGGTTAGAAAGCTGGGGTCAGAGCCCTGCACCCCACTGGCAGCCCCCCCATGTCCCACCACATTTGTGTCCCAGCACCCTGAGCACCCAGCCGGGGGTGGACTCTCTTTGCCCAGCGGCCAGAGCTCTCTTGAGCCCCAGGGTCCAATCCTGGCTATGCTGGAAAGGGTCTGACCACAAGACGGGTCCCTCCCCCGGGGCTCTTGCTGGGCTGGGGGAGGATGTTGGATAGCGAGGGGTGGGGGATGAGGGGCTCCTAAGCTTGCCCCTAGGGCTGGTCTCTGCTGCCAGGCGAGCACATAGCAGCAGCCGCAGCGGGGACCTGCCTCCCCAAACTGCCTACCTCAGCCAGGGGTGGACTCTCTTTGCCCAGCGGCCAGAGCTCTCTTGAGCCCCAGGGTCCAATCCTGGCTATGCTGGAGAGGGTCTGACCACAAGATGGGTCCCTCCCCCGGGGCTCTTGCTGGGCTGGGGGAGGATGTTGGATAGCGAGGGGTGGGGGATGAGGGGCTCCTAAGCTTGCCCCTAGGGCTGGTCTCTGCTGCCAGGCGAGCACATAGCAGCAGCCGCAGCGGGGACCTGCCTCCCCAACCTGCCTACCTGCCTATCACCACCCGCCTGTACCTGCCGCAAGGTCATCCATCCCCCCACCACATCCCACTCAGGACCGGGCTGAGCACCCGAGCCAGACCAGGCGACGCCCAGCACATCGCCTGCCCGCAGGGAGCATGGAGCACGGAAAGATGGCACCTGGCTACAGAAGAAATACATTTTTATTAGGAAAGCACTCTGCAGAGGTGCCAGGCTCTGTCGTACCAAACTAATCCCTCCAACTCCGCTGGATGGGACACGGGAGCCCGAAGGGTGTCCAGTTCCGGCCATAAATAGTGCTTTCCTCCTGGCCAGAAGCAACCCCAGGGGCGGACGGGAGGGAGGCATCGGTCGAAACCAGCTCGACCCCACACCGGGCACTGTACGGCTGCGGCAGGACCAGCAATGGAGAGCCGTGCCTGGAGCCCAGGGTGCCGGGGCAGGGGTTTGCCGCCGGTGATGGATGCAGGGCACATCCCCGGCGATGCCCTGGGCGCCGAGCAGCAGCACCCTCCCTTTCCCGTGCACCGCGAGCCCGACAGACCAGAGTGCGGTGCGGGAAGCGAGCGGCTCCGTTACTGCAGAATATACCGTGGGTACGTCTAGTACAACAAGCGCTGCTTATGCGATCGATAATACTGCTACAAAAAAGTGGGGGGGATATGCCACACATGGACCCCCCCCGGGTTGGCAGCCGGGCCGGCTCCCTGCAGTCCTGCCCTGCACGGGGAGGGCGAGCTGCCAGACCCGGGCAGAGAGCAGGGAGCAGGGCATGGATGGGAAGGACCAGGTCCTGGGGCAGGGGAGACTAAAGGAAAAAGGGGGATGAGAGAGATGGAGGGCGGGAAAATGGAGGCTCAAGGCTCTTCGAGTGCCCCCTGCCCAGTCCAGGCTTCCACGTCTGCTGGCCACGCCAGCAAACGTCCTGCCCAGTCTTCCACGTCTGCTGGCCACGCCACGTCCCTTCCTCCCGGCACGCAGCCAGCCGGCGCGGGGCCAGTGCCCGGCTCCCGGTCACTGCACTGCCTGAGCGGGCACGGCGGCTGCTCTGGGCTGCTCCAGGCTGGCTTCTCGGCTCTTCTTCCTGGGAGGCTTTTTAATGGGGGTTTTCTTGGCCGCTTGCTCGTTGGGGAGAGCCTGGTCCTGGCCGCTACCGGCGCTTGGCTTCTCCACCCGCTTGGGCTCCCCGGCCGCTGGCTCGGCCGCCCCGGGGATCAGTTTTTGCAGATGGGGAGAGGTGGGCAGCAAGGGCTTGCTGGTCTTCTGGCTGCCAGCGGCCCCCGAGCGCCTGGGGTTTTTGGCTTTCTGTGGAGGGGTGGGCTTCTCCCGCTGGGCGCCCACCCCGTTCGCCCGGGTGCCTCCGTCCCCCTTGTTGAGGCTCTGAGTCTTTTCCTTCAGCTGGGCGGCCAGCTCGGAGGCCAGGTGGGGATGGAGTGGCTCGGAGCGGGGTTTGCTGGTGCCGGGGCTGCGGGGAGCATCCCTGTTGTCCCCGACCCGCCGCTCCGGCTGGAAGGCGCTCATCTTTCGGAAGGCGTTCTGCACTGCCCCGTTGATGCTCTCTGTTGGCTCTGAGCTGCCTTTGCTCCTCTGCTTGGGCTTGGAGGGCGACTGGGGCTCCCCGGTGAGGCTGGCTTTGCCCTCAGGGACACCGGGCTCCTTCGGTTGCTTCTGCACTTTCTCCTTGCCCCGCGTGCCGCCCTTCTCCTCCGTCCTACCCTGCACGCCGGCCGACGTCTCGCTTGGGCTCCTCTTCCTCTTGGCCAAGCCCTGACCTTGCTCGGGGCTGCCGGGCTGGACGGCCACTCGCTCCGGGGGCCGGCGGGGGGGTGGGGGCGGGGGGGGGGCCACTCGCTCCGGGGACCGGCTGGGTGCCGGCAGCGAGTTGGACTGGCTGGAGTTGTACCTGCCGTGGATCCAGGAGACTTTGGGCTTCGTGGCTGGGTCTGGGGGACGGGGCTTGGTCCTCTCCGGGGATGGCGGCTTCCCAGGGCTGCGGGGCTCCATGACAGCATCCTCCTCCTCCTTGGACTGCTTGGAGAGACGGGCAACCCGGGCATAGAGCGCGGCACCGGCCGAGCCCGAGCCGCAGGAGGAGCGCTCACTGTCCGAGGACTTGAGCAGGGGCGTTTCGCTGCTGTCGGCCGGGAAGGCTCTGACGGAGCCCGTCTCCTTCAGGAAGGTGTATTCGCCCGCTTCCTCCCCGCCGGCTGGGGCCACCAGCTTGTCCCCAAGGCTGGCAGGTGTCCCCCTGTCCCTGCTGTCGCCCACACTCTCTGTGGGAGGAGAGCATGGGGGTGTCAGGTGGGGATGTGCCCAGGGAGGGGAAGGACCGAGATGCTCCCACAGCATAGTGGGACGGCATCCCACCCGGTTCCCCCCCACACCCCGGTGTGTCCCCAGGTCCCCCCTTCCCCTCCTCCCGGTCAGGGACCCCAGCACAAGAAGGCTCTTGAAACAATGCCGGAGCAGCAAATGCTGGAGGAGGGAGCTCTGAATCCGCACGGGAGGCAACATCAGCACCCATATGCCTTCCCGGGGCACGAGGAGCCAGGGCGGCACAGTCCCCACCGCGTAAGGGTGACACCTCTGCACTGAGCAGGAGGTGGCCCCTGGTGATGTCCCCAAAGTCCCCTGGGGAAGCGCCCCATCCCCCTGCTCACCTTCGTGGGGGACGCAGTACACCGGCCCCTCATCTGTGGTGTCAAAGGAGGAGAAGGAGCCGCGGGATGACCAGGATGGGGAAGGCTGCTCCACCACGGAGGGCGGCTCGATGAAGCTGCAGTTCAGGGTGTTCTCCAGGTCGTGGTGGGCCACTGTGAGGGCAAGGAACCGCTGTCAGTGCCTGTCCTGCCAGATCCCCTCGGCCCCCATACCAGCCAGGAGGGTGGGATGCTGCACAGCTCCCCCCTGCCCAACTTGCTGGTGGGTCCTGGGGACAGGCACAGCATCCCAGGCATGGGGACAGCTCTTGCCGCACATCCCCACCAGGTCCCCCAGCCTCCTTCTGCAAAAGGAGGTAGAAGGATGGTAAAAGGCTGCCCGTGGCAGGGGGATGTGCAGCACCATTTTTTCCCAGTTCTGCCACTTTTCAATCCCTTTGCCAGCTTCTCCCATCCTGAAGCCGAGGGGGAGCATCCCCCCTCGCCCCGGTGCTGCCCCCTCTGCCACGGAGGCCACCCACAGAGAAGCCGAGCGGAAGAGAAAAACCACCAGAGAGGAAAAACTTGGTGTTAAAAATATTTTCGGTTTCAACAGTTAAAAACAAACAAAAAAAAAAGCTGAGCAGTGACAGTTGTCTGGGCCGGGAGGGACTGGTTTTTCTGTTTGATCATTTTTAAGGCTTTTCGCTGGATAAGTTCATGTCCCAACCCACCCCGCGGTGCTTTCCCGCAGCTTTGGCATCGTCCTCGGGGTACCCGCAGGACTGTGGCAGCACCCAGCTGGGTGGAGGGGACCGACGCTCCCGGAGAGCCAGGCAGCATCAGATGCTCTTGTCCCCATCCCCTGCCTGCTGGCTTTTGTCCCCTGGGGTGGTGGCAAGGGCTGCAGCCAAGGCAGAGCCCGGCTTTGCAGCAAGGGCTGCAAAACCCCAGTGCACAGGGCAGGATCCCCCTGCGCAGCAGCTGTACATCGGTATTTCCAGGTATTTGTAACTTCTGCCCGCACATCCCAACCATCTAAGTCACGCTGCAATTTCCTGCTCGGACTGTTTGATTCTTGCACCACATCCCTGTTTTACAATAAAATAACTCTGTTGTTGGGGTGCCCACCGGAACATTTATTCTTTATTAGGGAATCTGGCTTCAGAGATGCAGGGTCATTAAAATGATGGCGGTGATGCATGCTCGCCCCGGCATGGTTTGGCTTCTCGGAGAAAGGGGAAAAAAAAAAAAAAAAAAAGCAGCGATATTTAAAGAGCAAACAGCCTGGAGAGAGGGAAGAGGCAGGTTCGACAAGGCTTTCCTTGTAATAAAAACCAAAAAGGGAAAATTAAAAGCAGCCGGCTGGAAGCGGATGAAGGGAGATGCTTCCTGAGAGGGGGTGTGATGAGTGGCTGGGACTCACGGCCACGAGGCGTCTCTGGGACTCGGGTGAGACCCAGGATACAGCCAAAGGATAAAAAGAGGATGTGCAGCGCACCCGGAGCCAGGCTCGGGGGCTCCTGCATGGTCCCCTGGGATTTATCCCCCCCGGCCGATACATCACGGGCTGATGGGGCTGGGAGAAATGCATCCACTTCCCTCAGGTCCCCTCTTGCTGCTCCTCCCCGAAAACTCCCGGGGCCACAGCATTGGGGTGCCGACCCCAGCCCTGCTTGCATGGCGGCCAATTGGTCTCAAGAGCGGGACGAAGCAGCGAGGAGCCGCAGAAGGGCCGTGGAAGGATGGCCCCAGAGCCCTCCTGGTCACCCCATCCCACTCATCCCAAGCTCCCTGCAGTCGGCATCACCCTGGGGGCTGGTTGAGCTTTGCCACTCGGAGGAGACGCGGTGGTGGGGTGCAGGAGCGGGCACCCCGCGCTGCAGGGCTTGGGTTAGCCCTGGCATCCGCGGGGTGACACACAACCAAGACCCATGTTGGTACCACTGACGTCCCAGGCAAGCAAACCCCGTGAAACCTGCGCACACAGGGATGCCCAAACCCTGGCACCGCGGCCACTGGTGTCAGCCCAGGATGTGGCCGTGCGGGCTGCCAGCTCAGGTGCAACACCCGGGAAGATGCTGCGGACCCGAAGCCAGTGCTGAGGCGCGGAGCAGCTTTTGAGGGGGGCACCTGGGGCTCCGGGCACCCAATGAGCTTTGGTGGGGCTTCAAAACCTGTTGCCCCACCTGGGCAGGTTCTACCATGCACAGGCTTGTGCTTGCTGGTGGTGACCATGGTCATGTCCGAGCCCAGAGGGGAAAATCTGCCCGGCGCTAGCAAATGCATGGCCATGGCAGCGGCTGTGCAAGGATATGAGCAGAGCTGGAGCGACCATCTACCAGGCGTCCTCCGCTTCGGCCAGCGCTGGTTTCACTATGACAACCCCACAGGGTCCTGAGCACCTCCAGCGCTGACCTGGCACTTGGGATGGGGCATTTCAGCATCCCCCGGACTCTCCTGCCAGGGCAGGACCAACGTGGGGAACAGGCGGCCTCTGCCACCGCGTACCGGCCACCACGGCTTCCAGGCGGAGCCATGCGCTGACATGGCACTGCGGTCACTGGGCATCACAGGGATGCAGCTGCTGCATGCACCCTGGCAGGTCTCCCTCGCACAGGGGGTCCCCAGGCCCGGTGGGGGCTGGAGGCATCACCGGACCATGCACCAGAGGGACCGGGAGCGGCTGAAGACCATGCCAGCTCTGCCGTGCCCTGCAGGATAACATGATGAACACAAGACAACCCCCGACCAAAGCCTTTCCCCCCGGTGAAATAACAACCCCCAACCCCACCAACAGGCTCCAGGAACAGCCCCAGCCCGGCTGGGACCCCAGACCATCCTGAGCATCCCTCTGGCACCAGCGCTGCATCCTCAGCCTTTCCCGGGGCTGCTGCCGCCCTGTTTATGCAGCGCAGCTGGGTGGGTGCCAGCTGCCTCTGGGCCGGCACGGGGAAGGCGCAGGCAGCCCCCTTCAGCTCCCCCTGCCCTCGCCGCACACAGGCACCCTCTGTCCTCCCCAAGCCCTGCCCGGCCCCTTCCACAAACACGGCCTCTGTTATCCTTGCAGCAGGAATGTTTCTCCGGCCCTGGCGCACCCTGCTCTGGGGCAGGGCTTTGCCGTGCCTCACGCGGTGAGGAGTCGTGCCCCCCACTTTGATGCTGGAGCTTGGGCACGGCATGCCGGGATGGGGGCCACGCATGCCAGGATGCGGCCGCTTGGGGCATCCTGCCAGCACTGCACACCCAGGGAGGTGCTGGGCCTGGGGGGACACGGGGCTGAGCCCCGTGCCGGCATAGGGTGGGGAGTGCTGCCTTCGCCCCCTGGTTTATTCAACAGGGTCCTCTCCGAGGCAGCACATCCCCATCCTCACGCTGGGATGAGCGCAGGGAGGTTGCAGAGCGTGCAGGGTACAGTGTTCCTCAGCTGCCTGGTCCCCGACAGCCCCAACACCCCTGGATCAGGAGCTCTGCTGGGTGTGAGCAGCCCCTCTTTGAGCCCGGTTCGTGCCTGGGCAGTGTGGGGAGCTCACCCAAAATCTCTGCCCTTTCATCCTCAGCTCTGCTGTGCACAGCAGAGGGGTGGGCCCTGGCCCCGGCTCAGATGTTCTGGCAAAGCTGGGGCAGGGTTAGGTCAGGACCAAAAGGGCAAACAAGGCATTTCGCTGCTGCGACGGGGACCATTCCTCTACCTGGGGAACCTAAAAACCTCACAAAACAGCTCGCAAGAGCTCCAGGCACCAGGTACCTGCCCTCACAAAGCAAAACGATGCGCTTTGAGATCCAGAAGCGGCAGACTGAGAAAGGGCTGAGCTCCTGTGAGCCAGGCAGCTCACACCAAGCATTACGACAGTCCCGGGGACCCGCGTGTCCCCATCACCACTCTGCCGTGCTCACCGCCCTGGGTTTGGGGCTAGAAAGGACGCTGTGAGTCACGTGCACTGCCCCGCTAGGAGTAAAGCCCCCAGGGTTTGGCTCTCTGCCTCCTCCACAAACCCCAGCACCTTACCCACGACCTTGGGTAACTTCTGGCGGCGCAGGGGGATGCGAGGGAGCTTCATGCCAATCCGACTGAAACGCCCGCACAAGCGTCTTGGCGGCTTCTTGGCTGCTGCCGGGTCCTGGCTGGAGCTACAAGAGAAGGCGACGGCCCCATCAGAGAGGCACCGGCACCCGCCCCGCGGTGGGGACAGCCTTCACGGGGTGAGACAGCGAGTCAGGACCTCAGCGATGCTGCAAATGCAAAGGGGTTTCGGGGAAGAGCCTGGGGTGGCTCGGGGCAGGGGGGTGCCCAGGGCACAGGGGGTCAGGGACCTGCCAGGGCTGCTGCCAGTCCCGGGTTTAAAAAAAAAAAAAATCATCCCAACCCAAAAACAAACACGTGGCTTCTCTTTATTTGCTCTCTGGTTTTGAAGCCCCCCGGGGCTGAGTTTTCAAGCAATTATCGCCAGCCGCAGGAGCGAGCGGCTTCGTGTGTTGATGCAAGGCAACCTGTGACGTGCCCACCGTCGCTGCGGTCCCTTGGGATGCTCTGGCAAGGAACTGCCGCTGGGACAGCACCATGGGTGACCCAGCTGTTTGGGGACATCACGGGGGTCCGGGCACCCCGGGTGAGAGGAATCTGTTTTGAGCCATTTCCCCCTCTCCCTGAGCAATACTTCACCACGTAGGGCTGCGTTTGTGCTTTTATCTGTGGGATAATTACACGCAGCCCCCGGGCTCTCCAAGCCAGATGTGCCGGGCTGGGATTGAGCTGGCAGGGCTGCAAGGGGAGGCTTCCGGAAAATTCCCCTGCAGCAGCCGGCGGCACAAGGGGAAGCTTTCTCCGCAGCCGGAGGAGCTCCCATAGCCCGCTCATCCCTTGCTGAGCAGCACAAGCCTTCGCCCCTGCTATGAGGCTGTCCCCATCCCCGTGGCGGGATGTCACCTGGTGCTGCCGAAATGCTGCCGGCATCCCGACCTTGCTGCAGGAACTCACCCTGCCTGCCCCAAACATCCCCGTCCGGGACAGCTGGCAGTGCCGCAGCCCATCACCCCACCAGGTCTCACCCCACGGCCCAGGGATTTGTTCTGGAGGTCTCGGTCACGTCTTGATGCCCTCACTGTATTTTAGGGTTCCCTTTGCAGATCAGCTCCAGCCCCCCGGAGACTGGAGGGGCCCTGGTGGGTCTCCATGAAGTGATGGCCCACGAGAGGGAAACAAAGTCAGGGAGAGGGGGAAAAGGGTCCCCGGGCAGGGCTCACCCCGAGCCCCTCCATCAGCCCCCCAGCTGGGTGCTGCCCTGAGGATGCAGCGGGACTTGCTCAGACCCCGGGGACTCACAGGGTGCATGGTGCCGGGCGGGCAGCGCTGCTCTGCCTCAGTCTCCCCATAGCGCCGCTGTCCCAGTGCGGTCCCTGCATCCTCCCACCAGTCCCAGCCCCGCACCAGGCACCGACGTTCCCAGCTGTCGGCAGAGCCGCAGCTCCCCCCCTGCTCAGCCTTCGTGGCAGAGCCCGGCGAGAGCCCTCCCAGCCCCAGCACTCACCCGCGGGCTTCGTCCTTCTTGCGGCAGACGCAGCAGCAGCAGAGCAGGGAGAGCAGGAGGATGAGCAGCAGCGCCAGGAGGGCTCCTGCCCCGATGACCCCCATCCGCTGGTTGGCCTCTGCAAGACAAAACCGGCTGGCTCAGCCCCGGTGTCGGCCCCGTGGCAGAGCCCGGCGCCCCGACCCGTGCCCGCTGGCACTCACCCATGTGGCAGGCGCCAGTCAGCGGGTCGCAGGCGCCGTCGTGGCAGCTGCAGGCTTCGGCACAGTTGGCTCCGTAGCGGCCGGGTGGGCAAGTCAGGTTACAGGTGGAGGGAAGGGGGCGGGTGAGAGCCCTTGC
>NW_008795533.1:198486-199410 GCF_000699145.1 Aptenodytes forsteri
CAGCGGTTCGCAGGCGCCGTCGTGGCAGCTGCAGGCTTCGGCACAGTTGGCTCCGTAGCGGCCGGGTGGGCAAGTCAGGTTACAGCTGGAGGGAAGGGGCCGGGTGAGAGCCCTTGCCACCCCGGCTGCTACCTCCTCCCCAACCCTACATGCTCTGGGGAAAAGCAGGGGCCACTTCTCCAGGTTGCTTCAACACAGCCCCCCCGCGCCCTGGAGACCTCTGAACCCCCAGGGAGCAGGAGCCCATCGCCTGCCCGGCGGCGTCACCCATCGCTCAGGGGGTTTGGCCTGGCTGGAGCTCAGACACTCTCGCTGCTCCCCGCACGGGGCTTCGCAATTAGGTGCGGCAATTACGAAAGGTCGTTAATCCAGCAGTTGCATCTAAAGACAACCCGGCATCACACACAGGGTTTCCAGCTCAGCTCGGCGCTGACGTGGCTGCGCGACCCCCGGACTCCCCCATGCCAAGCCGGGCAGAGCCATGGTGGCCACGAGCTGGGAAGGTGCCCAGACTGATTTTATTTTTAATTTTTTGGCCTCCAAGAAGAAAAAACAACCGATCAGCCCCAAGGCATCCGCTCTGTCAGGGCAGACCCTCCCGGTTCAGCTAAGCCCAGCGTCAAATCTCCACCGCCGGTAAAATGACCTCCCTGACAGTGTCACCAAGGCAATGGGGACATGCACAAACGGGCACCGACCCGCGAGCATCACGGGCTTGAGCACAGAAAACATGCAACGGGCACACGCCAAAGCATCCGGGGCTCTTGGTGTCAGCGGGACCGACCCGACCTGCCACCCCGGCGGTGGGACAGGCACCGTGGTGCAGGACCCAGATGGATTCGGGGTATGCCGGCGGCACTGCTGGGCACCAAACCCTCCACCAGCTGCTCACCGGCGGCAGCATCCTGGCTGGAGCTGCTGCTG
>NW_008795533.1:199829-213391 GCF_000699145.1 Aptenodytes forsteri
CTGCTGCAGCCATAAGGAGCCAGCGGGCCCCAGCCCAAACCCGCTCCCCTGGGGACGCAGCTGCCCCCCAGCCCTCGGCGCCGTGCCCGGAGGCGGCTCAGCCCATTTCACGCTCTGCCGACTTGCAAAGCGCCGCCCCAGCTGAGCCTCATGCCCACCAGGCGCCGCGTGCCCGCCGGGACGGGCGCTGAGCCCCTGCGGCCGCTCCGAGCAGCTGCGCCCAGGCAGTAAATGCTGCAGGACGGGAGCTGGGATATTCCCCCGGCAACCCAAAACCCCTCACCCCACCACTTGGACCCACATTTCTGCCCCAGGCTGAGATTTTGGGAGAGCAGAAGGGGGCGATTTTTTTCTCAAGAGGGTCCAGACACCTCTGGAAACACTGTGGAGGAGATAAAATGTTTGGGAATGCTGCAGAGGAGATAAAATGTAGAGTGCACAAAGCGGTTTAGCAGCCTTTCCTTTAGCATCCTCCCGACGCAGAGCTGAGAGGACACCCCTGCAGGGTGAGGACATCCTTTCTGCCTTCCTTCCAGAAACCATCCCCTTTTTAGCAAAATTATACACTGCTGACAAAAACACTAGTTTGCACATAGTCACAGGGATCTGCCCGAGCACCAAGAAAGTCCCCGAGCCCGCCCAGCGTGCACCCATGTGGCACAGCTCAGCCCGTGGTTACAGCTTCGGGATTCTGCTGGGGCCAGGGCTGCATCCCGAGCATCCTCGGTCCCCGCATCCCAAGCATCCCCGGTCCCCGCATCCCGAGCATCCCCGGTCCCCGCATCCCGAGCATCCCTGGTCCCCGCATTCCCGGTGCTGCGCCAGGGCGTCGGAACAATTTAATTAATGCGCTGCCCTCCGGCGCTGTGCCAAAATCACTGCCACACACCCCCAGTGAGCACCAGGACCCTCTTACCTCCAGCTTTGCTACCGAAGGTGGCAACGATACCCAGGACGGGCACCCTGAGCTGGCACCGGTGCCCAGCCGGGCTGCCTCCCTGCTCGCCTCCGCAGCTCTGCCAGCAGCACAACCAGTTGGCAAAGCCCCCAAAAAACCCACCCGAAATCCAAACGCTCCCTGTTTCTAAGCCGCAAGAGAAATGCCAGCACAAGCGGGATGCTGGTCCCAAATCCTTGCTGCCACCGCCAGCCTCGCGGTTAATTCCCGGGAAAATCCGAGCAACACCTGGCAGGACCTGGGGGAGTTGGTTTGCATGGCCCCGGCCAGGTGGGAAACACTTTCCTCGCCTTTTCAAACAGCACTGCAGTCCCACGCTGGAAAAAAACACCAGGGGATGTGAGCAGGACTCCGACGTCCCTTGTGCCCCTTCCTTGGGCAGGGGAAAAGGGAAGGACTGCGGGGCTCTTCCCGGCGGTGAAGAAGACCCTGGCCAGAGCTGCAGCTCGCAGCAGGAGCGCCCTGCAGATGCCATGCCTGTGAGGCTATTTGCTATTCTGGGATGTGGTTTTCTCTCTCTTTTCAGCTAGAAATTCCACCCTGGACTTAAAAAAAACCAAACCAAAACAAAAACTAAACCACCGTTTTGTCGACGGCATTTGTTTTTGCCAAATAGCTGTTTCCTAAAGCAAAATCCCTCTCTCGCAGCGTTACCTTGCTGCTAACGGCTCCGCGAGCACGGCCTTTCCCCTCCGCTCCAAAAATCATCCAAATTACTGCCCGCGAGCACTTCCACTGCACGAAACCTCTCGGCTGGGAACCACATAGGACCCAAGGGGGCAGGAGGTGCCCGAGCATCACCCCTGCTCAGGGTGCACCCCGAAGCGTGGCTCACTTACTAGGTGCCGTGGGAGCCAGGGCGGCAGAGGCACCGGCCGGTCTCAAAGTGGCACTGGCCGTTGACGCAGTCGCTGCAGACGAAGGCGCAGTTCTCCCCGTATGTCCCGTTCCGACACTTGGTTTCGCACCTGGGGAGGGATAAGGGCAGGCAGCTGGAGCACCCACAGCTCCCGGGGACCTCCGGCATCCCCCTGGCCCTCCTGCCTGCAGACGGGGAGATGGGGCTGTGCGTTGTCAGCCCCGTTTGGGTGCTGCAAAGCCGCAGACCCAATCCTGGGCACAAGAGCCTGCAGGAAAGCATCCCAGCTTCACAGCTGAGCCCTACTGCGAGCACCCAACGTTACCTGGGGGCATGGGGCAGGGGTCTCGCAGGCTCCCTCTGGTCCCACGGCCATGCCAGTAGGCTCAGCCCACCCCTGCCCTTCCTTCCTGGCTGCAGAAACCCACAGCCACCCCTGGTCCCCCAGCAGGGAGCAGCAGGGAAGCTGGGCATCACCCCGCCGGGGCCCAACCCTGCATCCACCTGCACTCACCGGTCTCCGATCCAGCCTGGGTTGCAATGGGAGCACTTGCCGTTGATGTGGTTGCAGGTGTGGCCGTCCTTGCAGGGGGGACAGAGCTTCTCGCAGCCCTCTCCGTAGAAGCCAGGCGAGCAGGGCTGGTCGCACTTGGTGCCGTTCCAGCCCGCCTCGCAGGTCAGGCAGCGCCCGTCCGCCACGGTGCACGGCTGCAGGCTCTTGCACTGCCCGCACCTGCAATGGCCAAAGGGGAGCCCGTCACCCAGCGCAGCATCCCCGAAACCTCCTGCCGCCACCTCCCACCAAGCCCACGGTGCCGGATCAGGCCCAACAGGGTCCGGCCACTCACCGCCTCCTGCAGCCTTGGCCATAGAAGCCAGCCGGGCACGGCTCGCGGCAATACTTCCCCCGGTAGCCCGGCTCGCACGTGCAGGTCCCATCCACCTGGTTGCACTTGCCCTTGTAGCACTGGCAGTAACGGTCACAGCGGGGCCCGAACGTCCGCTCCCGGCACTGGCAGCGCCCCGTGAACTGCTCGCAGGGCGAGTTGTTGCAGGAGCACTGGTTGTTGCAACCGCGGCCCCACCAGCCCAGCTGGCACAGGCAGTTGCCCGTCTGCTGGTCACACTGGGAGTTGTGGCTGCAGTAGCAGGAGCTGGAGCATTGGGGTCCCCACCAGTTGGGCTCGCAGGTGCATTTGCCCGTCTTCTGGTCGCACTTGCCGTGCTTGCAGAGGCAGACGTTCTCGCATTTGGGACCCCAGCGGTTGGGGTTGCAGGTGCACTGGCCCGTCACGTCCTCGCATTGCCCGTTGGGGTGGCAGCTGCACATCTCCTTGCAGTCGGGACCCCAGAACTGCCGAGGACACTCTGCGGGCAGAGCCGTCAGCCCTGGCACTGCCCGTGGGACAACCCCACCACCAGGCACCGGTGGAGACCCCCAGCCCTGACAGGACTTCTTGACCGCAGTCCCCCCCTTCCTCCCAGTGCACTGGATCTCAGAGGAGACCCCTCCAAAGGGACGATGCCCTGGGGACAAAGCCAGGGGGACAGGCAAGGGCAGAGCAAGAGCATCTGCAGCCCCACCCTTGATGCTCTGCTCTGGAAAGTTACCCCGGGATGAGCCAGCACCCCAGGGCCACCCCAGCGAACCTCGCCAAGGACACACGGGCACCTGCCGGTACTCACTGGTGTCGCAGTTGGCGCCGAAGTAGCCGTGGCGGCAGCGGCACTCGCCGGGCCTGACGCACACCTCGTTCTCCTTGCAGGTGAAGTTCCCCTCGCATACAGCTGGACGGACAGACAGACGGCAGGCATGAGCGTGAGTGCCACCGGGCTCGTCCCCGCTGTCCCTGCTCCCCCAACCCCCCCTCAGGACCGCAGAGCAGGGGAAGGGGTGCGTGGTGGCACTCCGGGTGCTGCTGAGCTGTGGCACCACGACCGACCTGGCAAGCAGCCGGGTAGGCCGAATGGGACCCTCACCAGAAAAATGCCAGCAGCCTCCTGCCGTCCAGCTCAACAGCGTCCCTGCCACCAGCCTTCTGCCACCCTGTTCAGCTCCATCCCTGCCACCAGCCTCCTGCCTCCCAGCTCAGCCCTGTCCCTGTCATCAGCCTCCTGCCACCCAGCTCAGCAGCATCCCTGCCACCAGCCTCCTGCCTCCCCTCTCAGCTCCATCCCTGCCACCAGCCTCCTGCCTCCCCTCTCAGCTCCATCCCTGCCACCAGCCTCCTGCCTCCCCTCTCAGCTCCATCCCTGCCACCAGCCTCCTGCCTCCCTGCTCAGCTCCATCCCTGCCACCAGCCTCCTGCCTCCCCTCTCAGCTCCATCCCTGCCACCAGCCTCCTGCCTCCCTGCTCAGCTCCATCCCTGCCACCAGCCTCCTGCCTCCCCTCTCAGCTCCATCCCTGCCACCAGCCTCCTGCCTCCCCTCTCAGCTCCATCCCTGCCACCAGCCTCCTGCCTCCCCTCTCAGCTCCATCCCTGCCACCAGCCTCCTGCCTCCCTGCTCAGCTCCATCCCTGCCACCAGCCTCCTGCCTCCCTGCTCAGCTCCATCCCTGCCACCAGCCTCCTGCCTCCCCTCTCAGCTCCATCCCTGCCACCAGCCTCCTGCCTCCCCTCTCAGCTCCATCCCTGCCACCAGCCTCCTGCCTCCCTGCTCAGCTCCATCCCTGCCACCAGCCTCCTGCCTCCCCTCTCAGCTCCATCCCTGCCACCAGCCTCCTGCCTCCCCTCTCAGCTCCATCCCTGCCACCAGCCTCCTGCCTCCCCTCTCAGCTCCATCCCTGCCACCAGCCTCCTGCCTCCCCTCTCAGCTCCATCCCTGCCACCAGCCTCCTGCCTCCCTGCTCAGCTCCATCCCTGCCACCAGCCTCCTGCCTCCCTGCTCAGCTCCATCCCTGCCACCAGCCTCCTGCCTCCCCTCTCAGCTCCATCCCTGCCACCAGCCTCCTGCCTCCCCTCTCAGCTCCATCCCTGCCACCAGCCTCCTGCCTCCCTGCTCAGCTCCATCCCTGCCACCAGCCTCCTGCCTCCCTGCTCAGCTCCATCCCTGCCACCAGCCTCCTGCCTCCCTGCTCAGCTCCATCCCTGCCACCAGCCTCCTGCCTCCCCTCTCAGCTCCATCCCTGCCACCAGCCTCCTGCCTCCCTGCTCAGCTCCATCCCTGCCACCAGCCTCCTGCCTCCCTGCTCAGCTCCATCCCTGCCACCAGCCTCCTGCCTCCCCTCTCAGCTCCATCCCTGCCACCAGCCTCCTGCCTCCCCTCTCAGCTCCATCCCTGCCACCAGCCTCCTGCCTCCCCTCTCAGCTCCATCCCTGCCACCAGCCTCCTGCCTCCCCTCTCAGCTCCATCCCTGCCACCAGCCTCCTGCCTCCCTGCTCAGCTCCATCCCTGCCACCAGCCTCCTGCCTCCCTGCTCAGCTCCATCCCTGCCACCAGCCTCCTGCCTCCCTGCTCAGCTCCATCCCTGCCACCAGCCTCCTGCCTCCCTGCTCAGCTCCATCCCTGCCACCAGCCTCCTGCCACCCAGCTCAGCCCTGTCCCTGCCACCGGCTGCACCCAGCGGCAGCATCCCTCGCTCAGCTCCGTATCTCCGGCAGAGGCAACTCCGGGCGGGGGCTGCCTGCAGGCGCTGGGGAAGAAGAGGGACATGGGGTGCAGGCAGCCACGAGCATGGTCCCCCTCTCCCCCTCCCTGCACTCCTTACAGACTGCAGCGGCGTCAATGCCACCCCCACCACTGCCTCTCCCGTGCGGGCCACCAGCCCCCAAAGGCCACCAGCCCCTCTCCTGCCAAGGGGACCTTGCGCTGGGGCCAACGCCCAGAGCGGGGCAGGCGCAGGACGTGGGACAGGCAGCACCGCGGTGTGGGCAGGCGCAGGCAGATCCTTAGCTACTGGGAGAGGGAGAGCAGACCACCCATCCCATCCACCTTACCTGGCAGTTCTTAGACCTACGGTGATGGATACTATAGAAACCCCTAAAATAGACAGATTACACAGGTTAGGAGCAGTGAGTCTAATGGTTAGAGCAGGCTGGGGGGGAAGGAGACGGGGACAGCTCGCTGGTGGGACCGTCCTCCCCCCGCTGTCCTGGCAGACCCTGTCCTTCGCCCTGCCTGCCGGCATGCCAAAGGGACTGCGTCCTGTTCCCGGTGCGTGGGCACCCAACGCATGCAGCGAGCAGTTACAAGGGCTCATGCACGGTGGGTTAGTTGGTTACGTGGTCTTCGCCGCCGGCTGCAAACTGCTGATGCCCCAGGCCAGTGCGCAGAGCTCCTCCAGCTCTCCTGGGGCACGGCGAGCCCCGTGGCCAGCCGAGACTGCGGGGAGTAGCACAGGAACCCCAAACCAGCTGCCTGCATCGTGGCGGCAGTGCAGGGGATGAGAGCTCCTGGGGCTTCATGCTGAGCATCCATGCCGGGCTTGCTGCGGCTCCTGGTAAGAGCTGTAATGCCCAGCGTGGCCCCAGCTGGGGCTGCCCTGCCTGCAGGTTCAGTGGCCCCTGCCTGACAGCCTGCCTGCCCCGGCAGCCTCCCCGCAATGGGGCCACGATGGACACGTGCCTGGTCCTGGCGGCTTCTCCACCGGCGGCTCTGACTTGGCTCCCCACGCTGCTGCAGCACCCGTGGGAACTCTCTGGGTCCCACCCCCGCAGCTGCACCTTCCCTGTCCCCACGCTTAACCCTGGGGGACACCTCGCTGTCCCTTGGGTCCCAGAGCAGCACCCCCAAATCCTTAGACCCAAAGCTGGCTGGCATGGAGAGAAAGCCCCCAGCCTGGGAGCAGGGGTGATGCTCCCCGCGGAGGGGCCTGCTGGGGGCTGGGACACCCCGGGGCATCACTGTGGGGGCAGGGGGTACCCCAGGGCTGGGCTCTGTGACCAGCACCCCAGCACTGGGTCTGAGCACCCATTCCATCCACACGCTGCTGGCTTCAAGCACTGCAGGGAGGCAGGACAGCCTCCAGCATCCCCAGGGAGCCTGGCTGCAGACAGAGGTCCCCGGGACAGGGGGTCCCCGCCGTGGGGCACATCAGGGTGGCCCCTGACAGCGGTGGTGAGGCCAGGAGGGCTCAGCAAAGGATGGGCAGATGAGCAGTGTCCAATGAAGCAAAACACTGGTGCCTACCTGTTAAACACTCGCTTCCTTGTTGCCTCCATCCCGGGCAGCACACAAGCACTGAGGAGCTGCAGGGGAAAAAAACCACCACAAATGGTTACGACCCTCAGAAAGGCCTGGTCCTTCCCAAAACCCCGCCAGGAGCACTGACGCCGTGGTGGGGAGTCCTGCTCCCAGTTAGTTGAACTCTGGCCGGGAACTGCTGAGAAGTCCTGCTCCCAGTTAGTTGAACTCTGGCCGGGAACTGCTGCACCCTCATGGGGCAAGGAGAGCTGTCGGCTCTTCCTCCACCGTGCAGGGAGCACAGATCTGCTGGGGGGCTTCCACGGGCACCGGCTTGAAATGCCCCACCAGCCAGCCGAGGCGACGCCAGGAGTGAGGACAGGACCAGTTCCTCCCATTAATCAGGAGCAATGAAACAATGAAAGTTGCATTTGCAACTGTTATTGTCAAAAAAAATCCCAAAGACCCCCAAAAGCTAGGAAAAAAGGGAAGGCTCTAAATGTCCCAGGGGAAAACCAACCGCTCTGCCCCCGAGGGTCCGGCAAAGCAGCCTGCTCCCGGGACGGGATGGCTCGGTGCCTGCAGCCAGATGCCCAGCTTGCCTGCCCTTGGCGCTGGACCTCCCCGCTCAGGAGGGTGCTGCGGTGAGCAGGGGCCGGCGGTGCCCGCACCACCGTGAACGTCCCCAGACTGCTCTTCTCTGCCTGCCTGCACCCTGCTGCCCTCTTCTGCCTGCCTGCACCCTGCTGCCTGCCTGCACCCCACTGCTCTCCACTGCCTGCCTGCACCCCGCTGCCTGCCTGCACCCCGCTGCTCTCCACTGCCTGCCTGCACCCTGCTGCCTGCCTGCACCCCGCTGCTCTCCACTGCCTGCCTGCACCCTGCTGCCTGCCTGCACCCCACTGCTCTCCACTGCCTGCCTGCACCCCGCTGCCTGCCTGCACCCTGCTGCTCTCCACTGCCTGCACCCCGCCGCCTGCCTACACCTCTCCACTGCCTGCACCCCGCTGCCTGCCTACACCCTGCTGCTCTCCACTGCCTGCCTGCACCCTGCTGCCTGCCTGCACTCCCCTGCCCTCCTCTGTCTGTATACACCCTCCTGCCTCCACGCTCCCTGCTGCCCTCCTCTGCCTGCATGCACCCCCTGCCTGCATGCCACCCCCACGTACGAGCCGGGCGATGGCAACTGCAGGACGGGTCCCTGAGCCCTTGGGTGTCCTGGAGTGCCACCGGCTCCAGGAATCACCGTGCACAGGATCATCAGCCAAAGTGGTTTTGGCACAAGCTTGACCCCGGCCAACACCGGGACAGGGTCTCAGACCCCCGTGGAGGCTCAGGCAGGGACACCCTGCGGGGATGGGACAGGTGGGGGACTAAGCAGGGACACCTCACCCACACTCGTTCAATGACCCCCCCCAGGCGAATGGCCGGGGGCTCACGATGCTCCAACCCAGGTGTGGGGAACACGCTCCCCGTGCCATGACACCGCAGGGATCCCCTGGGTGGGGGAACACTGCTCATCCCTGGGGCGACCCGCTCATCCCTGGGGTGACCCACACCGCCCGGTCCCCGCTGCTGACCGGAGCAATGCTGGAGGGTTATAAATGGTCTGAGCGGACGCTGCAGTCGAGGAAAACTTCACCCGGGCTGGTCCGGCAGCGCAGCCTGGAATGCATTTTGCTTTTTCTTTTTTTTTTTTTTTTCCCCTTTTCCTCTTTATATGTAACAAATGCAGAAGAGGAGGAGGAGACAGCGAGGAAGTATTCGCTCGAAACCCAGCAGAGTCACAGGACCATGTCTGGCTGCCAGACCGCCTTGTCCTAGGGCTGGGGAGGGAGCTGCCAGCAGCCCCCCGGCCGAACGCGGGTACCGGGGAGGCTGGACGCAGCTCCCACCACCAGCCCCTCGGCGGGCAGCACCCGCACGGCCAGCCGGGAGCATCGCGTCCCCCTTTTCGCAGCGGACGGTGAAAAATTGGAAAGGAGGCAGAAAAGAACCACAAAAATGATTCAAGGCCTGGAAAAAATGCCTTGCAGCAGGAGCCCAAAATAGCTCCATCTATTCAGCCCGTCGAAGCAGTCGTGAGACACTGCGATGGCAGCCAGTGCGTACCCCCCGTGCGGGGACCCCGGGGCTCGAGTGGGGGGCTCTGCTCTGGCTGAGCATGCAAGGGGATGCACGGTGTTAACAGCAAAGGGGGCTCAACCACCAAACCACCTTCCCGAGGACCGGGTGGGCTGGAGACGAGGTTCTTCTCTGCAAGAGGCTTCAGGCTGCCCTCCCCGAAAAGCCTCGCCAGCTGTGCTGGGATGCTCGGGCGCAGGCGGGGAAGGGTCCGCGGTGCCCTGACCCTCCCACGGCGCGGCCAAAGCACCTGCTGTCTCACCTGGGGTTGCTTTCACTGTTCCACCCTTTAGAAATTCAGTGTTTGGTAGTTTTTAGATGAAACCATCGCAGGTTTGCAAGGGGAAACCCCTCCGCTTGGGAAACCTCCTCCCTTGAACAGCTCAGCCTGGCCACCAAAACGGACATCACAGATGATGCACCAAAAAGCATCGCCCATGATGAAAGCCCTGAGCCGATGGCGGGGAGCCGGGAGCTGCTGAAACACGGCAGCAGGAGGGAAAAACCCTTCCCCTGCCGCGAGCCAGAAGAGGCGAGCGGGACTGCGACCACCACCAGCCGGGACCCCAGCCCACACACCGCCTCTCCAGACGCAGGACTCGTGCTTATCTTTTAACAGATAGCTTAATCTCTCCTTCACCATGCCTGCCGATGGCATCCTGCACCCCTCCACTCAGCCCCCGCCTCGTTTATCAGCAGCTTTGACAGCAAATAAACTTGCTCCCGTTGCCCCCCCCAGCGGCCCCCAGCCCACACACCGCCTCTCCAGACGCAGGACTCGTGCTTATCTTTTAACAGATAGCTTAATCTCTCCTTCACCATGCCTGCCGATGGCATCCTGCACCCCTCCACTCAGCCCCCGCCTCGTTTATCAGCAGCTTTGACAGCAAATAAACTTGCTCCCGTTGCAAGGAGATGCAGCTGGGATGCGGCACTGGGTAACTGGTGCTCCCAGTGCGGCACATGGACTGGTCCCCGAGCACAGAATCTTTTAACAGATAGCTTAATCTCTCCTTCACCATGCCTGCCGATGGCATCCTGCACCCCTCCACTCAGCCCCCGCCTCGTTTATCAGCAGCTTTGACAGCAAATAAACTTGCTCCCGTTGCAAGGAGATGCAGCTGGGATGCGGCACTGGGTAACTGGTGCTCCCAGTGCGGCACATGGACTGGTCCCCGAGCACAGACAGCCCCAGGCAGGGTCAGTGCTGGCTGCAGAGGTGACCGGCACCCATCGGGGCACAGGTCTAAAACATGTCTCGTGGTCTCAGCTCCTCCAAAGAGGGTTTGCTCCATGTGTCCCGTGACCACAGGAACTAGGATAACTGGGAGATCTGTTTAAAAGCTTGCTCCCGACCCACACGGACATGCCACCGCAGACATGCACAGTGCAAATACATTTTCTATTTCTTTTTCTTTCCTTCGAAGCACTACAAACGCTAGGAAAAAGAAAAAAGAAAAGCTGCCTCCGAGATGTGGCCAGGGCTTGGGAGCTTTGCTGATATGGACGAAAAGGAGCAGGGATGTGGGCAGAGCCGGAGCCGTGACCTGAAGGGACGAGCACTCGATGCCAGCATTGCCCCCGGCGCATGGCCATATCCCGCTCATGCTGAGCATCAGCAGGACACGGGACCTCCGCAAATGCTCTGGGGGTTTTTACGGAGACAGAATATTTTTCTTGCTGATTAATATCCTGCATTGCTCCCTGAAGCACGTCCCCTTTACCTACAGCTGTGGGAGGGCTCCTGAGGTGGGAGGGATGGCTCCTCATCCAGACCAATGCAGCCCCCTAAAACAGTGAGGAGCAGGCTCACACCCCCAAAAGAAGGAGAGAGACCCTGGGGCTTGGGTGGGAGCTGCTGCCTGCGGTCCCATGCGAGACCTCCCCGCTCTCAGCCCGTCCGACAGAGCTGCAGAGGAGGCCTGCGGGCGCGCAGCGTGTCCCCGAAGCCCAGAGCATTGCCGTCACCTTCCCCAGCCACGCGGCCATCCCCAGTGCTCCCCACCCCGCTGCTCCTCCCGAGCATCACCCCAGCGCTGAGCTCCTTCTTTCTCTGTGTCACCCATCACTCGGTGCCACCCAGCTCCCTCCGTGTGGCACACAGGGCTCTTGGGACCACCGGGTCCCAGCCAGCAGCATCCACTCCCCAGCCCATGCCAAAGACAGAGATCCCCTGGTGCAGGCAGGAGTAGGATCGCGTACGTAAACAGAAACCCTTCAGGCAGAGAAAGAAAAGAAAAACAAGTTAAAAAACAAAGATTACCAAAAGAGAGCATTAGTGAGAGCAGGACAGGGACAAAGCAATGCCGCAGGGCTCTCATCAGCCTGCATCCCAAACGGCAGCTTCAGAGAGGGTCGAGGGTCGCGCTCTCAGCCCGTCCGACAGAGCTGCAGAGGAGGCCTGCGGGCGCGCAGCGTGTCCCCGAAGCCCAGAGCATTGCCGTCACCTTCCCCAGCCACGCGGCCATCCCCAGTGCTCCCCACCCCGCTGCTCCTCCCGAGTATCACCCCAGCGCTGAGCTCCTTCTTTCTCTGTGTCACCCATCACTCGGTGCCACCCAGCTCCCTCCGTGTGGCACACAGGGCTCTTGGGACCACCGGGTCCCAGCCAGCAGCATCCACTCCCCAGCCGATGCCAGCCGCAGCTCCCCGACCCGAACCCAGCCTCGGGGTGCAGGCAAAGACAGAGATCCCCTGGTGCAGGCAGGAGTAGGATCGCGTACGTAAACAGAAACCCTTCAGGCAGAGAAAGAAAAGAAAAACAAGTTAAAAAACAAAGATTACCAAAAGAGAGCATTAGTGAGAGCAGGACAGGGACAAAGCAATGCCCACGTGCGCAGGGCTCTCATCAGCCTGCATCCCAAACGGCAGCTTCAGAGAGGGTCATGCCAACTTGTAACTGACTATAAAAGCTTCACATTTAGGAGCAAGTTGCGCTTAGTGCACAAAACTAACACCAAATAGCCCCCAAATATGCCCTTTTCTCCTATCTGCTAGCCGGGTCTCAAGAGGTCGCAGGAGAGGCTGAAGCAGAATCCTCCTCTCGAGCCCTCCGAAACCCATGGCCGGCATCCCCGAGGGATGCCTGGATGTGCTTGACAGAGCCCGGTACTTGCACAACCACCCGTCCAAGAGTCCAACCAGCAGCTTTACCGAGCTCAGGGGACACACGCTGGGACCTGCTCCCCAGGCCACGTCCAGCCCGGCTGCCCCCAGCCCCCAGCACAGGGCAGGACCTGCAGCACCTGCCCATCCCGTACACCCTGTCCTGCTCACCAGTGGGTGCCTCCTGTGCGCCCCACGGCACGCACGGGTGGCACAGGGAGTGAGTCTGAGCCCTGAGGCACTGGGTGCAGCATCTCCCCCCCACCTCAAATCAGCGGGGATGGGAGGGGTCCCTGTGCAAGGGGGAGCACCCAGGCACCCATCCTCAGCACCCGGGGCAGGATGCTGGGAACAGGGAGGCACACTGCTCACGTCCCTTCTGCCACCCCCAGGACGTGGGGGCAGTTTTGCTGGGAACCAGCTCGGCAGACCACGGGCAGCCGAGGAGGGACCACTCCCCGCATCCTCCCCTGCCGAGGAACGGCATGGGGCTGGGAGCTGCGGCCGCTCTGGCTCATGAAATGCCTCCTTAGGAAACTCAGCCTGTAATTTGAGGAGGGGGCACCAGCGCCCTGCGGCCCTGCTGAATGGAGCCATTATGCGGGCCCCTTTCGCTCGCAGCACATGTTTTCCTTGTGGACTCGCCTGACCTCACGGGCAACATGTAAAGGTGCATTTATGGCCTGGGCCCCCCATAAAGGGCAGGGGATCCTGCTCTCCTGACCGGGAGGGAGCGGCTGTGGGCGCTTCCCCCCCTTTGCTGGGGCCAGCCTGGCCAGCACCAAGACCCAGCGCTGCGGAGAAGCTTGGCCCGAGGTGATGCGCTGCAAAGCGACCCACGGTACACGGAGAGCAGTGGGAGTGGGGACAAGGCAGTGCCAGCTCCCAGGGCCCTGCCCCCAGCCAGGCAGGCAGGATGTGACCCCCGGGGAGAGCTAGGCAGTGCCAGCACCCACTTTCTGAAGCCAAACCCAAGGGTCCTGGAGCTGCCAACTCCGTCATCCCAAGCAGCCCGGGGCAGCTCCACCAGGATACCCGGAGCATCCTGCATCCTGCCAGCCCAGGCTTGGCTGTGGGACTGGCCCCGGGGGGTGCAGGACCGGCCTCCCACAGTGCAACCTGATCCCCAGAGGCACGCAGGACCAGCTCCCCACGGCAGAACCAGCCCCGGGGACGCAGGATCAGCCCCCCACAGCACGACCCGATCCCCGGAGGCACCCAAGACCAGCTCCCCACAGCAGAACCGGCCCTGGGGGGAGCATGACCGATCCCGGAGGCATCCAGGACCGGCTCCCCGCAACACGCCCGGCCCCCGCGGGGTGCAGGACCGGCCCCGGGGCACTCAGGACCGGCTCCCCGCAGCAGGACTGACCCAAAGGGGGGGCAGGACCG
>NW_008795533.1:214480-226119 GCF_000699145.1 Aptenodytes forsteri
TTCTGGCAGTCCTGGTTGCCTGACAGCCTTGGGGTCCGGCTGCCCAGGGGATCCGGCTCTTGTCTGAGCTCCAGGAACATCCGATAGCTGTATGGTGAAAGCATGGATGGAGGACATCCCAACCCTCTCCTGTGTGGCAGCACACAGGCAGCTAAATAGCTGCATCAGAAGCATGGATGGAGGACATCCCTGTGTGGTAGCACACAGGCAGCTAAATAGCTGCATCAGTCTCCTGCTGAGTGCTGGCTGCATCCAAGGAGCTGTGGAAGGGTGTATGGACAGTGTGCATCTCCCGCAGAGCTGGGTCTGAGGGCCACACACCTCCGGGATTTTCCTGTGGATGTGGAGCCTCCATCATACTAGGCATGGGTTGGGAGCATCCTTCTGGAGAGGATTAGGGAGTCCTGGGTGGTGTCCTGAGCACCTTCCCAGCCCTAGGATCCCTTCACCGAGCAAAGAGTAGATGAGTTTGGTGGGTTCTGACCACCAACATCCTTCGGTGTTTGCTGTACATGGGGCTGATGTGCAGGGAAGGTTTCTCTCCTGCTCAGACAAGAGGTGGGAATGGGGAAGTCTCTGCTGGTCTTGCCAGTGGGAATTATTCTTTTTTGCAGTTATATCCCAATAAATGTGCATGTGAGAGTCTCACTGACCTCCCAATGCCCAGCCATGGGCAGTAGCTTGTGCAAAGTGCAGAGACGGTTTCAAATCTACAGGACTGCCCCCTGCCAATGTGTGTTCTTTGCATTGGCTTTTGGAGTCTGCCCCAGAAGCCACCGACAACCTGCAGTTTTGACAGTCCGGATTTGTAACATCCTGGTTCAGCACCTTCTCTGGCAGGGTGCAGCGAGCCCAGGTGCCCTGTGGCCTTTGCGTGTGTGATGCCACAGCAGAGAGCAGCCAGGACCCTCCGTGGCATGAAGCTGGGAAGGCAAAGCCTAGCGCATTCCTCCTTCCCACTGAGTGACATTGGCATCGGGCCACCGGTGGGGACTCGGATGGCAGTGGCCTTGCCTGAGATTGCCTTTTCCCCATTCCCTGTGCCACGGGTGTATCAGCACATTGTGGCCGACATCCCACTGGCAGCATCCTTGGTGCAGAGGAAAGGTCTGATGGTTTACCCAGTATAACCCACCAACTTTCCTTTTCAGACCTGAGCTTTCAAATGGGCTTGTGACCATTGGGTAGTCCTCCTTTTTCCCCTCTGCAGCCCCAGCACCTTTCACGTTCCCCCAGACCCCTTCCACATGTTCCACAGCAGCACTGGGAAGCAGCATCCCTTGCCCAGCTTCCCCTGCCTCCACATCCCTGTCCCCCAATTCACCCTGTCCTGCTCGCAGGACCTGTCTGGAGGGTGCCCAGAAACACGCGGGTGGCCCTGCTCGGCCCCCATGGCCAGGGCAGGAATGCCGAGACCGTGGTGACCCAGCTGCACTGATGTGTGAGGAGTTCCCCCGGGATGACTCTCAGCCCCGGGTTGAGCTCAGCATCCCTTTCTGTCTGGGTGAGCAGGTTGGGGAGGGAGTTCACTCCAAAGTTAGGCGGGAAGCCAGGCTTGGCAGTCGCATCCCCATGCCTCGCCTGGCAGCTGTGTCCACCTGGAGCTGTGGCTTCGCTCCGGCTGTTTCCATAACCAGGATTCCCTTCCTATCTGCTCTCTCCATCACCTTCCCGCTGTGCCGAGCATGCCTGGTGCTCCTCTGCCCCACTCCCGATAAGCCAGGGCAGGCTCGCACCGCCATGCCTTTACCACGCTGTTGCTTTGTGCAAGGATGTGTTTGATTTTGTCAGTTTTCTGGCTTCAGTAAACAGTTTTCTCTTCCTGCAGGCAGGCAGGCAGCAGATCCTGTGCTGCTCCGTTTTCACCAGCTCTAACCCACACCAGGGCAGGGGTTGGGCCGTAGCCGGGGAGATAAGCTGGTCCCTCGGAAGATGCTGCCGGCTGGTAGCCAGAGGCTGGAGAAGCTGCTGAGGATGCTGCGGGGAGGAGGTGGAGGGAGGATTTACGGTGCTCAGGGGAGTGGCATGGTCTGGGCTGGCTGGTGCTGCCAGGGCTGGGGGATTGCACGTCCCACGGGTATCAGCCACCCATCCTGCCTCTCCCTCTGGTGCCAGCGAGGCTGTTGCCTGTGCCAGCGCCCTGGGAGCACGGCATGATGCTTTCCATTACACCACCGTTTGCAGCTCCTTTTTCAGTTTTCAGGCTGGAAATGCCCTGCCAGGTGCTTGCCTCCCATTGAACTGTGTTTTGGAAAACATCAGAGAAAAAAGAAACCCCAGCACTATAGTATTTCTGAACACAAAAATGAGGAAAAATATGTTGTTTTGTCAATGGTTCAAAAATCCCTGCAGCTGTTTCAGCGGGCAGGACTGCACGGCAGGGCAGCGCGGAGTCATACAATACGAGGCACTCGTCACCATCCTGCCGGGATGCGGCCAGGCTCTGCTTCTTGGAAGAAGCCCCCGCTCACGTGTGCGCTTGGGCTGCTCACGGCATTTGAGCGCAAGGCTGCCGAGATGGTTGCTGCAAGGATACGGGCTCTTTCCCCTTGCAACTCCCCCTGCTGCTGTAGCCAGCATCCTTGCAAGCGAGCGTGTTGCAGCACGGGCTACCGGCATACCCGCCACTGTTTCATGCCTCCCTTTCCTTTGGGACAAGCAGAAAGCAGCTTCCAGCAGCAAGAGCTAAAACTGAGCAGGGTGGGGAAAGCCTGAGATATAGGGAGGGTTTGGTTGGGTCAATGCACTCAGAAATAAAAGGAGCGGTTGCTGTTTTCTGGCTGAGCATGGATAAAGGTTGCTGGGAACACGGGGATTTGGGGGGTTTCAAGGGCATCCAGTGCCCTGGGTAAGGCAGGAGGCAAGCACCCTGCACCCTGACCCCATACACAGCCCCTGCAAACAGCAGCACACGCGCTGCAGAGGCATGTTGCGGAGCTGCCTGTAGGTGCACAAGTCCTTTCTGTCCTGGAAGGAGGGCTGGAGAGGGGGTTAATTCCAAAAAAGGGGGGGGGTCAAGACCAGCCATGTACAGATACATGAAGCTGCTGGCATGGAAGCTGCAGCATCTGCTCCTGCAATAGCTATGCAGGTGGCCGGGGGTCTTTGCAGAAGCCTGCAGCAGATGACAGCTGCTCATGCATCCAGCCCCGGGTCCAGCCGCACCAGCAGAGCTCAGGCCATGGGGCAGCAGCACGCCCCATGCCACTGCCGCAGCATCCTGCACAGGCTGGAGAGGCAGCCCGGTGCCGGGAGTGCATCTCCTCTCCTCCCCAAAATACCAGGAGCCCAGCTGCTGCCTGCTCCGGCACTGCTTTTATATAGCAGCAGCCCCGGCCCCATGCTCCAGCCATGTTCCCTGCTGCTCCAGGTGTTTTTTAAGGCATGGGAGTCTCAGCTAGAGAAAAAGGCAGTAGGTGAACATCTCTGGAAAGCCTAAACTTCACCCCTTTGGCTTGGGTGGCTTGCCAGAAGTGGAGAGAACAACCCAGGGAAAAAGATGCTGCCTTATAGCTGGCAGGCAGGGAAGCCCAGAGGTGCTCATGGTCCTGCAGAGCCCAAAATGAGTCCAGGAGAAACTGCCCCTAATTTGAGGCAGTGAAAGCCTGCAGGGTGCATGTCCCCCAAAAGCAGACCTCAGGGCGGGGAGAGGCTCTCTCACAGCTGCCACCCCCCCTTCATGAGCAGCAGGGTGCTGGGGCCAGCTGAGGATGCTTCAGGGCTCCCAGCTTCCCTCAAGGCCATCATGGACAGCTCCGCAGCTTCCCCATTCCCAGGCCCGGGGAAGTTTGGCCTCACTCAGTGCAGCCGTCTCTGGCTCCTTTCCCCCAGCCCTGGCCCCGGCTCAGGCCAAAGCGTGCAGCTGGAGGGGGCTGAGAGCAGGCACTAACCCCCCCTTTGAGAGCAGGGTAGTGAAGCAGAGCCCAGGGACAGAGAGCTGCCCAGTAACTCCAACAAAGAGACAGGAGCAAAAACAGTTATGATTTAATCATCACCATTCTCTACAAATCCAGTGTATGGCAGAGCTGAGCTGCGGTCCGGCTCCTGGTGCTCCCATGTGGCCACCACCCCTGCCTGCAGCAGACCTGGTCCAGCATCAGAGCCGGGGACTGTGGGCAGGGCAGGAACAGCATGGGGATGGGGCCGGCCAGCTCCTCTCGCCCCTCCTGCCCCACTGGACGTGTGCCTGAGGATGGACAACCCTGGGCAGCTTTGGCTCTGCTCAGGGCGGTGGGATGGGGAGAGAGCCTGGTCCTGCCCAGGACCTGCCCAGCTCTGGTCTGTGCAAAACTGGTGAGCAGCCAGGTAGTGGCTGCCCTGGGACAGGCGGCAGGGACTCATTCTGCCCCTGCCCAGTGACCCTTCACACGTCACTGCGGCCTCTGCTTTGGCATCTGCCTCCATGGAGCTGGAAGAGACCAAGCCCCAGCCCTGGCAGAGGCTGGAGGAGCTTTTGGCTGAGGCCAGCTTGTCCCCGAGCCACCCAGCCCGCCCTGGACCTGAGCCCGTGGCACAAAGCAGGCAGCCAAATCTCCCTGTGCAATCCCACAAGGGGAAGACCCTGGGACAGCATTCACCAACGTGGGGGAAGGCTGGCAGGGGAACGCCAGCATCTCTCTCCCCCCAGAGACAGCCCAGGGCAAGCACAGCTCAAGAGCCCCTGGGATGGCAGAGGGACATCCCTTAGGGCAGTGCCAGCTGGGGCAACCCTACGGTAGTGACCTCCAGAAGGTGTATGTGGTTCAAACAGCAACAAGGACACTTCCCCTCCCAGGGCAAAGGGTGCTGGGGGGGGGAAACTGCAGCAGAACTAGGACAGGGAATGGCAATAGTGGTTATAGGTGAAGGTACGTGAGACCCTGGGCTGGATGCCACAGTTGGGGTTAGTGGCTGGGGCCGAAGAGGCTGCCCGCGAGGAGCCGCCTCTTGACCTCCCTCCAGAGAAGGTCCCGCTCCCGGTTCGCCCTCTGGACAAAGCCCCTGTTCTCCTGGGCTCTCCGGGACAGGTAGGGCAGCACCTCGTTCACTGGGCCGTAGGGCACGTACTTGTAGACGGGGAAGCCAGCCTGACCTGGAGGGAGAGAGGCAGGTCAGGGAAGTACCAAGAAAGGAAAAGAATGGAAAAAGGAAAAAAAAAGAGAAAAGGAAAAAAGAGTGTGTGTGTATGTGAGGGGAAAGGCAAAAAGTGGGGGGAAAAAAAAAAAGGAAAAAAGCCTCCCTTACTCCCAGCTCTTCCATGCCCCTCGGGCTGTGCCGATGGAGCAAGGGATGGCGGGTGGGAGGGTTGCAGCGGCCAGAGGCTGCAGCTGAGCACTGGGGAGGGGAAGCCTGAGAGTGGCCCTGGCCAGACGCGGCCGAGCCTGCCCGGGCTGGGGGGAGCGGCGGTGCATCCCTCCCCCGGCTCAGCACGGGGAGCTTGGGAACGCGCCGGGGGGAGCGGGCGGAGGTCACCAGGAGCCCTGGGAATGTCAGCAGCCAGGGCCGGGCCAATTCAAGAAGCATTCAACCAGAAACATCAAGTTAACACATTTTTCCAGCATGACCAGAGGAGGTTGCAGACAGGCAGCCAAACCCGGTTTGCGAGGGGAACTCCAGGACAGAGCAGCATCTATGCTGGACATCTGCCCGGTCTGCCTCCCGCTGCTCTCCTGGCCTCGGGTCTCTGCTCCGGACACTGGTGTGGGCAGGGGGATCAGTCCCTGACCTAAGCTGGGCTACCTAGACCCTTGCATGTCCCTCTGTCCGGGCCCCTGGGAGCTCTGCTCCGCTGCCTGGGCCAGCGGCAGAGGAGAGGACAAGGTCACACAAGAACCTGTTGCCACCCCGCTAGCAGAGAGCCCAGGATGTGGTGTGCACCTCCAGTGGAGCAGAGCGACATGCCCAGACCAAGGAGGTATAAGAAGGGTTTGCTGGCTGCCAGGACCCATCTCTGCCCCATCTAGGAGTACCCCGATCTCAGCTCGTAGTCCAAAGCAGGAATCTCCCTGCCCAGCCATCACGGTCTCATGGGGCCTCCAGGAGACAGATGTGATTCTCTATCTACATCCTGATCTACATCTTCCCCAAACCCCATGCAGGGGTCACAGCACTCCACACAACTGGGGAAGAGGCAAGAAGGCACTGTCCTCAGCCAGTCCTGCCCTCTGACAGACCCATAGCCCGGCTCCATCCATCCTTCAGACCCCACAGCAGCTGCTCAGGGAAACCCCAGGGGTCAAGGTGGGGCAGGAGGACATCTGCCAAGTCCCCCCCTGCTCCCAGCACTCACCCAGGGGGAAGGTGATCTGGTCACACATGCCCAGCAGCTGCCCGAAGTACACCTTCTTCTCTGAGGGATGGATCCCGAGCTCCATCATCCTGCAAGCCAAGCCTCCGTGTTAGGGAAGAGCAGAGACAGCAGAGCACGCAGGGGCAGCGTGTCCCACGAGGGGAGCAGGGATCATCTCCAAGTACGAGTGCACGGCACTGACCACGTCCCACATTGATGCTGGGATGCAAGGACTTGAGGGATTTGTTTTTAAAACAGCCTCTGGGCTGGGCCATGGGGGCCAGCTCTGCAGCCGCTGTGGGCTACCGTGCTGCACCCCAGCTCCAAGCCCCAACTGAAGCCCTGAGCACCAGATGGGAGCTAGGAACCCACCAAGTGAGTGCAGAGGAGACCCGACAAGCCACAGCACATCTCACTGCAGCTCTGCTGGGCCCCCAAATCCCTCGAGCCCCCAGTCCCTGCCATGACACATTGCCTCCCCAGCACCCACCTGTGCAGGGTGAACTTCACCGTGTCCTCATTGTGAGATGCCACCATCACGTTGGCTTTGCGGCTGTGCTTGATCTCCTCCAGGATATAGTCCAGGCACCTGTAGGACAGTACAGGGCTGCATGGTGAGGCTGCCCGAGCCTGTGCCTGGTGGGGCGGGCAGGAGGAGCGTGGCTGGGGCTGTACCCTACCTGTGGTACATCTCGTTGGTCTTCTCATAGGTGGGGTTGATGGGATCCTCATAGCCAATCTGGGCTGCCCTCTCCCGCTCCTGCTCCATGTAGGCACCACGGACCAGCTTGGTGCCGAAGTGCCAGCCCTCCCGGCGTGACAGCTCCACGTCCACCGTCACATTGTCGTAAGCCTCCTGAGACCAGATGGAAGAAATGGCACTGGGCCATCGCGTCAGTGCGACCTCCACCCTGCACCTCCAGCCAGCCAGCCCTGGAGTCGTGCCACCGCATTGCCATGGCTTCAGGAGCTGAGGTCTCCATCCAGCTGCGCCAGCAGGTCCTTCCTGCCCAGCCTCCTGCTGGACCTCACCTTCAGGTAGCACTGGTAGGTGTTGAAGATGATCGCCCGATCCCTGTTGAAGCGGCGCTGCATCTCCAGGGTGAGGCGGCTGATAGCTGGCTGGAAGTAGCTCTGCTCCGCGTCCACCATCAGCCTCACGCCCTTCTCCGTGGCTCTCTGGCGGTGTGAACGACATGCAGGTTGGTCTGATGGGGCCACCTGCCACGCACCTTCCCTCTCTGCGGTGGTGCCCGTGCCCAGCTCCCCCAGCCCCAGCACCCCCTGACCTTGGCAAGGACGTCCATCCGCTGCAGCATCCGCTTCATCTGCAGATCCTCCTCCTCAGTGAAGCGTGAGAGCAAAGGCTCCAGCTGCCCAGTCTGAAACAAGAACAGCTTGTGGCACCCTGCCTGCCTGCGGCCAGCCCTGCCCACAGGAGGCAAACTCGCACCAGGGAGGCACGTGTTGGTAGGCAACGGCAGGGAGGAGGCAAACTACACAGAAGGATGAGTCCTTGCAGCACCCTAACCTTGGAGCAGCAGCAGGGGACCAGAACGGGGGACGGGGACGGGCTGACCCATACTGACAGCACCCTCCCTGTGGGGCCACTCCAGGGGTGGCAGAGATGGGTACCCACCTGCATGTTGGGGACGAGCAGCAGCTTGGAGAGCTTGGTGCGGCTGTCGATCAGGCTGTTCCAGTCCAGCAGGTCCACAGTGCTGGGAGCAGAGAGCCAGGTCTGTCCTGGTGTCTTGCAGGGGCAGGGGGGTCTCTACCAGCTGCCAACCCCCACCAGCGAGCCAGGTGCACAGCACATGCCACCCTGACCCATCTTGTCACCTCCACCCGAACCTCCTCTTTGCCTGGTCGCTGTGCTGAGCCAGTGCTGGCCTTTGGAGACCTCTCCTTGCTGCTGCCCCACGAACAGGGACAAGGTCCCCCAGTGTCCCCATCCCACTGCACGCCCCAGGTCGCAGGCAGCTTACCCGCTTACACCCAGGTTCTCGCCTGTGAACCAGTGCTGGCTCTCCGCCTTGGTCGCGATGCCGAGGTTGGCCAGGGCCTCCTGCCACCAAAAGGAGCATCAGTGCCAAGGGGCTACAGGGGTCTTACTGCTCCAGGCTCAGAGGTCTCACAGGTCAGGGCTGCTCCGGGGTCCCTATGGCCACCGGCCACCTCCAGCAGTGCATCCCCGGCAGCACAGCCTCCTCCCTTGGACATTGCCTGCCTCACCTGCAGCTTCTCCGCCTCCAGCTTCATCTCCAGCACTGCCCGCCCAGCCTGGCCCTGCTCTGCGGCCATTTGGTGGAAGAACCTCCGCCACTTCACCAGCACCTCTGAGAACTGCAGCTGCGGGGACAGAGCTCGAGGTGAGACACCCGGGCTGGAGCCCAACTGTCTCAGAGCCTCCTGCGGTGGAGGCTTTGCAGGATCGTGCCCAGCCTGAGGCAGACCCTGACCCTATAGCAGGGGACCTTGGCCAAGCAGGGGCCAAGCCTAGCAGTACAGACCCCCCCACACCCTCACATTGGGGCCTCTAACCTTCTGAGCTCTTCCTGTGTCCCCAAAAGTTGAGACAGGATCTCCAGGGTGCTCTTGGGCACACGGGGGACAGCCTGTTGGTGCCCACTCCTCTCTGCCATCAGTAGAGATGCCACTGCAGCAAGCCTGGAACCCCAAAGCACCTGCCCCCCCAAGATGCATCATCCGTGGCCCTGGCTTTGACCCACCTTGCCCTGGTCACAGCCCTGACACTCACCAGGAACTGAGGTCTGCCCAGCGCCGTCAGCTTGATGGCCGAGAAGCCGTCCTCTGAGCTGCCACCTGGATGGAGCCACAAAGACAGAGCTAGCCCAACAGGCAGAGTGCTTGGGCAGAAGGGAGGTACCCGAGATATGGCGGGGGGTGGGGGGGGTGGGGCGGGGCGTCCTCTGAGCTGCCACCTGGATGGAGCCACAAAGACAGAGCTAGCCCAACAGGCAGAGTTGCTTGGGCAAAGGGAGGTCCCCGAGATATGGCGGTGGGCTGCAGGGTCCCTGCAGTCCCCAAGTGGGGCTGCTGAGGACATGACATGTGCCACCTGGATGGAGCCACAAAGACAGAGCTAGCCCAACAGGCAGAGTGCTTGGGCAGAAGGGAGGTACCCGAGATATGGCGGTGGGCTGCAGGGTCCCTGCAGTCCCCAAGCACAGTGGGGCTGCTGAGGACATGTGGAGCACTTACCTGAGGCGTCAATGCAGTGGAGGAAAGTCTCCATGTGCTGGTCACACTTGGCCTCGTCAGCGTAGAAATACGTGCGGGCACTGATGACCCCACCGCGGCGATCCCCGAATCCCCGATGGGCTCGGTACTGCTTCTCCCTTTGCTCTGCTCCTGGGGTGGAAGAGGATGGAGATGGGCCACACAACCCTGCTGAGCTCCTACAAGCCTTCCTGGGAGCTTCTGCTGTGGGCGCAGGGGAGAGGGGCTCTGTCTTGGACCTCAAAAGAACCCCTGAGGGCTGCAATGCGCCCTGCCTGCTCTATTGCCTGAGCAGGGGCTCAGCCTTTGCTGAGGAGCAGGGTTGGCCAAGAACCAAGATGATCTTCATCCAGCTCATGCTTTGAGGCTGTGGGAGCTGGGTCTTTCCCTCACACCAGGCCCACAGTGCCCGGATCAGCTGGACCTTCAGGCTATCTCCTGTCAGCAGGAGAGGCTGGGTCACTCACCTCCCATCTCCTTCTCGGCTGCAGAGGTGCAGGAGCTAAGAAGAGAAACAGGGAAGATAAGGGCCAGGTCAGCAACCCCCCCACAACCCCACCCTGGTGGCCAGGGCAGCTCCGAGGCTCCCCTGCCGCCAGCCTGACATCGGACCCTGTTCTTCCCGCGCCATCCCACTGCCAATGGATCAAACGCTGCTCAGCGCCAGCTCTGCTGGCCAGTCAGGTGCCCCAAACCTGCTCACGGAAGGCAATGGGGTTTCAACATCCAGGCAAGTGTGACCTGGAGGCCCTGAGGCAGCACAGGGAGGATGCTCTGTCCCAGGGTCCAGAGCTGCTCTCAAACAGCCCACCCCACGGCAAGGATAAGGTCAGCCCTGGTGGGACTGGGTGCTCCGTCTCGGATGACACCAGCCCACGATCCTCACTGTGGTGGAGCACCAAACCTCATCCCAACACCTCCCCACCCTACAGGCACCAGTGGCCAGACCATGAAGCAAGGAGCTCCTCCAGACCCAGGGTGCATCAAGCCATAGTATGCCCTGCTGCAGCTCAGCTGCCCCACGCTCTGCTGCGCCTTGGCATTAGCCAACAACTTACAAACAAGGTCTCAGCTTCAACTCCAGCTGACCTCGGATGTAATTTCAAGGCCAAGCTCTTTGCCACTGAGATGACAGGGCTCTGACAGCCCAGGGGGATTCTGGCCAAGTCATGAGATCCTCCTTGAGCTTGAGAAGCTAAACCTTCTTGCTGACACCCTAACCCCAGCCTGCAGACCCGAGGTCTCACCCAGGAGCACTGCCAGCCCCTGGAGAGCAGCCCTGAGCGACAGCAGAGCCATCTCCTTCAGGAAATCTCTGCCTTGGAGTCACTGTCCCAAAATTGGCCCTGCCCAACAGTGGGGAAGCACACTGCAAGACAAGCAGCAAAGCCACCCGGCTGGAGCCAGAGGACTCGCACAAGAGAGCGGAGAGGCACGTGGCATGGTCCCAGAACATGTTCTCCCACATGGAAACCCTGTGACAGGGATTAGGGGCTGCTGGAAGCATAAACAAGCAGACAAGCCCTTCCGTCCTGCTCCCCAGAGCCAGGAACAGCCCTGCATTGCTCAAAGTGCAGCAAAGCCTGGCGTGAACCGGGACAGGAGCAGTCGGAGCTCATGGGGAGCAGCAGGCACCACGTCTGGCAGGCTCTGCTCCATGATTTTGCTACCCTGAGGACAGGTCAAGAAGCTTTCTGCTCCTAAACACAGAGGGTAGAGGAAAGGAGGGAGTAGACATCATACACCCAGGGATGGGATGCGATAGCAAGGCCCACAGTGGATGGAAGGTCCCTTCGGAGCAGGCAGTGTGGTGCAGGGGAAGGCTTCAGCTAGACACGCTGCTGGGACTCTGAGGACATGTTGGGAGATACGGGTCCTGCGGGCAGGTCCCACCCGCAGCACAGCAGGACAGCTCTGAACCCCAGAGCACACCTTGCATCCAACGTCTGCAAGAGGGGCGGGATGCCATCCACAGGGACCTGGACAAGCTCGAGAATTGGGCCCGTGTGAACCTCATGAGGTTCAACAAGGCCAAGTGCAAGGTTCTGCACCTGGGTCGGGGCAACCCCCGGTATCAATCCAGGCTGGGGGATGGAGGGATTGAGAGCAGCCCTGCTGAGAAGGATTG
>NW_008795533.1:226712-230182 GCF_000699145.1 Aptenodytes forsteri
GGCAGGGGGGTTGGACTAGATGACCTTTAGAGGTCCCTTCCAACCCAAACTGTTCTATGATTCTATGATCGGAGATGCTGGGGACAAGTGGCAGGGAGCAAAGCCTCCTCTGACCTACCCAGGGTGAATGCACACAACTAAATTAGCAAACAGCACCCTTGAATTTGAAGTGTTTTTTGTTCCTGAAGACAAACACACCGTCTCCAGCAGCATTCCTGCTGCATGACTGCACTGAGCCCTTCTTCCCCGAGGAGGGCATTCAAAGCAGTGCCGTGGCACTCGCTTTATTGTTCCACATCAAGCAAAATAAAAGCAGCTCCTTCCAGCTGAAGAAATAGTTCTTCCTGGATATCATCTGCTTTCTTTGCAATATTAGTCTTGGCCAGCAAAGCCATTCCTACACCAACCAAGTGCCACTTAACGCAGTTTGTACCTGGCCACCCCTTCTGCAAATCGAGAGCAAGTCTCCCAGAGCAGGACACATCTCCAGGCACTGCCCAAATGCTTCTGGCAAGCTATAACCAGAAAAGAGCCACCCGCAAGGCACGCTCAGGACCTGGGAGCTCACACTCGCCCAAAGCATGCACAAACCAAGCCCTCCAAGTGCTGCAAAGCAGGTTATGAAAACTCGATGCAGCCTGCTGGATCGCTGGGAAGGGTAGTCCAGCTGACACAGCAGACTCGGGCTTTCAGGAAGTTTTTGATCAGGCTCAAATAAGCTGTCTCAGGGAGAAGCGCAAAGGTCCCCTTGTCAGAAATAAGTAGGCAATAATCCATTTTGCCCTGGAGGTTACCAGGAGGGTGCCACGAGCACAGCCTATTTGCTTTACTTGTCAGCAGATGGGCTTGGCAGAGGGGATGAGGGAACACCGGGGAGAAGTTGTCCCTGAATTACCACATCCAAGGAAAAACTCACGGTCACATGAAGCCCAGATCAGAGCTATGGGTGATGCTTAAAACCCTGCAGGTAGGAATAAAGCAAAGCTCTTGGCAGAAGAGAGTCCTTCAAGCCTGCCCATGCACGAGTTGCCAGCACACACCAGCCCAGGACCATCACAGGACCTCCTTGCACATCTTCAAGCTAAACAGAAACCACACCGTGATCCCAGGGACCCACAGCACACGCAGGCAGAGCACTGGGCACGGGTGGCAGCAGCACTGGGAGCAGGAGAAGGGGAGGAGGCAGCTCTGGGAGGTTGATTGGCCAGGCTGGATCGTAATCCCACACTGGGGCAGGTATCAGGTGTCCACGCAGGAAATCTCAAGAAGCAGCAAAGTCCACGCGCTGCCTGGCAGAGTCTGACAGGGCTCGGGGACAGGATTTTCCTTCCCCATGTTAGCACAACCCCAATCCATCTCCTGACTCGGGATGTCCACGGGCCAGTAATAGCCCCAAGGCTGCAAGGGGACCACAACCACCTCCACTATGGGGGTGCTCCTTGTTTCTCCCCCCCCCCCTTCCCCCAGGGGGCAGAACCCCCTCCCCAGCCGCAGCACTGCCTCTCCACACCCCACCCAGGGCTGCACCCGTCCCGAAGCCCCCAGCCCGTGCGCTGCCCTGGGAGCGGAGCAGCACCCAGGCCCTGCTGCCCGCAGGACCTGGCAGCAGCCTTCAGCGCATGGCCAGGGACTCCTGGGACAAGCTGGCAGAGCTCTGGATGCCGGCACAGGCAGGGCAGGGCAGGTGTGAGCCTGCAGCAGGCAGGATAAGCCGGTGCCTGCCCGCATTGCACTGCTGTTCCCGATCAGGAAGCCTGTTACGAGGAGCGGCCAGGGCCCGTTTCCAGGGAGGAAAGGGCATTTCCCTGCTGTTATCTCCAGAGGAGCAGGCTGCGCTGGTCAGCCCAGCGCGGCTCTGCCTGCAGGAGCTCTGCCTGGGGGAAACAACAGCAGGTGGCACCAGGAGGCCAACAAACCCGCTGGCTGCACCTGGTTTGTACCTCTGCTTCCTGGCTGGCAGCAGGGTAAAGACCCGGAGCGCTCATGAGAGGGAAGGATGCAGCTCCCGAGCCCAGCAGCCACGAGCCCTGGACTGCTCACCCCCCTCAACCACGCGCAGCCCAGCTTGGCACCATCCCTTGGCAGAAGCACCGGTAATTTGGGGTTTTGCCCCTCAGCAGAGCCGAGGAGGACCCAGAGTGATGCTTGGCATGGGCCAGTGTCCAACACAGCCCTTCCAATGCCACCCACGCCTCCCCTGGGCTTTGTCCCTGCTCCATGACATCCCTGGGTGACTGCCAGGATGGCATTTTTTTTTTCCCTGACCATTTGATGGAGCGAATCCTGCTGGGGCTTGGGCAGGGTGGCATCAGGGGGCGTGGGGTCCAGCATGTGGCTTTGTCAAGCTCTCCTGGGTGGGAATGACCCACACAGCACAGGCAAAGCTCACCTAGCGAGCTGTCCCATGCACGCAACCTTCAAATCTGCTCCGGGGGGGGGGCTAGTGTAGCCCAGACAGCTCACAAACCACCGACACCCCCCGTGAGCAGGCAGGATACAGGTGCACAGAGCCTGCCCACGAAAGCCTTCCATGGTCAACCGCAAGAAGTGCTCGGCACAGGCACAGCCCGGCAGCACTGGCACCGCCAGCTCAGCCCCACAGGCATGCTGAGCAGTGTGCCCAGACCACGGCTGCGTGCCCGGGGAAGAAGCCAGCCGCTTCCGAAAACACCGCTGCTCCGCGCCTTCAGAAGAGCCATTCCTCCCACGGGCTACAAGTGGGGTATTTTGAAGCTTTTATATTAAAAAAAATGCAGTTTGCAGCTCAATCTGCAAGGGGCTGGTACGGGCGCAGCCCTGTCTCCCCCTGTGCAGCTCCCACACCAGCACTGCCCCAGCAAGCTGCCTAATCCTGCCACGGACGGGCAGGACCCCCGCGCCGATGGGGATTTCCAGCAGCAGCGGTGCAACCCTGCCACGGACGGGCAGGACCCCCACGCCGATGGGGATTTCCAGCAGCAGCGGTGAGCGGCAAGCAGGGGGTCCCCGATAAGCAGCGCCCGGGTGGGCAGCAGAGATAAGGCTCCCAGCGCCGGCTGGGAGGAGTCCAGCGGCAGCACCTGCGTCATTGCACCGACCCGAAACCCCACTTGCAAATCACCCCCAGAAGCCGTTTCTGCTGTATTTTTAACACCGTGTGACAAGCACGTGGCAGCTGGATGGTGTCCCCAGCTGCAAATGGGGACATGGGGCTGTTGCAGCCTCGCCCGGGGGCACGCTGCATCCCCAGCCTGCGCCCTCTGGCAGGGCCACCCTTCTCCTGGGTGGGGGGGGACAGCGCCCACCCTGGTGACCGTGGGGTGCCAGCCCAGCGGCCCATCGATCGGGTGAGCGGAGCCGCCCGAAACTGGAGCCCGAATAGTGGAAAGTTACCGGCAGCTTTGGGCCGGCGCCTGCCCTTGGCAGAGGACAGGAGGCAGGGAAGGCTGCCCGGGGTGGGGGGGGGCAGTGTAGGAAGGGGGTGCGACCTG